>NT_165928.1:1010655-1418905 GCF_000149615.1 Aspergillus terreus NIH2624 | reverse complement strand
CGCTGCCGACCGGGGCCGGGCTCGTCACCGTCTTCACATGGAACGCCATCGACGTATGTCGTCATTGTAAACACCACTTCAACGGAGCTGGATCCCAGCCAACTGACGCGCTCCTTAGTGCTCCCTGCATACGCCGCCGACAATATCCCTGCTTCTCATCCTGCCAAGGAAGTCACCAAGGTCGCTCTGCGCCTGAAGTACCAGATCGAACAGGTCATCTCCTGTGAGCTCGATGAGAGTATCATTACAGACCCCAACAGCAAAATCATCACCAATGCTGTAGTCCAGACCGCTAAAGCTGCGGGTGGTGACGATCTGCGGGGCTGCATTCTATTCGGCTTACTCGTATGTCTGCGATGGTTTAAAATCCAGGCCATAGAAGAGCTCTGGGATTCCGATCTCCATGAGCGTCGAGCCCTTGCTTGCGAAGTCATCGCGAAGAAAATGTAACCGGACATCCCAGTTTCCTTAAGTTTCTCACCACTAACGCTTCTCAGCATAGAAACTGAGGAAGACCATGACTTCCTCTTGGTCAACTGTTTGTTGAAACGATACTCCATCTTTGTAGACGGAGAAGAAACCCATCCTGCCAACGTGATCGAGCGTGCCGTGGACCTCCATGCTTTGCGGATCATTGGCTCCTCGGGGTACCAGAAATGCATCCGTTATCTCTGGAATGGTTGGTTCTGTCAAGAAGACGGGAACCCGACCAATTTCGTGCCCTATCATGACAAGGACAACACCAGTTTCGCTGTGCACTTCCACCCTGACAGGATGAGGACTCCTCAGTATCAGAATGCATGCCAGATATTCTTTTCGCTGGTGTACCTCATCCTATACACCCAGGTCATCAATACGGTCAACCGAACTGGAGACCTGGACTTTGTGGAAGGGATCCTCTATGTGATGACCCTCGGGTTCATTTGCGATGAGCTGTCCAAACTATGGAAGATTGGCCGGCACTATTTTGATTTCTGGAACGCGTTCAACTCGACCCTTTATGCACTTCTTGCTGTATCGTTCTTCCTTCGCATCGCCGCCCTGACTCACTCCCCCTCCGCGGGCGATGAGAAGAGACAGAGACTCAACGAAATGAGCTACAACTTCCTGGCCTTCTCCGGACCGATGTTCTGGATGCGCATGATGCTCTACCTCGACTCCTTCCGCTTTTTCGGCGCCATGTTTGTTGTGTTGAGGGTCATGATGAAGGAGAGTTTAATCTTCTTTGCGCTTCTTTTCGTCGTCCTGGTGGGCTTCTTCCAAGCGTTCTTCGGGATGGCGCAGTTTGAACCCGAAATACCCATCACCAGGGTGATCGTTCAGGGGATGGCAAACAGTGTGATGCAAAGTCCAGAATTCAGTACCTTTGAGGAGTTCGCATTTCCATTCGGCATAATCCTCTATTACATTTTCAACTTCATCGTCATGACTAGTAAGGAGATACCCCCCGCTGCATCTTGTTTCGCTGACTGACTACTGCCGTCTAGTTCTGCTAAATATTCTCATTGCACTATACAACAGTGCATATGAAGATATAGCTGGGAACTCTACGGATGAGTACATGGCAATCTTTGCCCAGAAGACGATGCAGTTCGTTCGCGCACCAGACGAGAACGTCTTCATACCCCGTAAGTCTTTTCTGCGCTTAATAATGGGGCCCAGCTAACAGGCATGCCTTTAGCATTTAACCTCATCGAGATCCTTTTCCTGATTATCCCGTTTGAGTGGTGGTTGCCTCGTCGTCACTATGCAAAGCTGAACGACATAGTGATGGGAGTCCTCTACTCACCCCTTCTGCTAGTCACGGCTGCTTTGGAGGTCCGCGAAGCGCGCCGAATCAGATGGAATCGCCGCCGCGGGGAGGAGGACGATGATGATGTGCAAGAATGGGAGCATATCGCCGAGGAGGTCGACTTTGAGGTCGACGACAGCTGGAAACAGGCTGTTCAGGAGACCACGCCGGATATCAATGCGAACAGTGCTACCCATGAAATAATAAAATTGAGGGCCCAGATTGATTCGCTGGCGGAGATGGTCAGACTACTGACCGATGAGAAGTTGGTTACAGGAGGTTTTAACGGCGAGTCGAGTTCGACTATCGCTGAGCGTGAGTAGCTTAGCTACTACCTCGGGGTCGCATACGTGCGTGCACCTTGATATACAGTTCTGCCTTCCTCTGTTCGCGACTGCCATGCTTCAACTCCTTGTGTTTCTTCGTTGGTAGTTCGTGTCTGCCCTGCTCGGCATCCGTTCGTGGTCGATGACATGTTCGTTCTCCCATTCTACGGAGATGGTGCAAAAAATCAAAAAGAAAAGCCGAACGCGGGGGTCGAACCCGCAACCTTGAGATTAAGAGTCTCACGCTCTGCCGATTGAGCTAGCCCGGCTGAGCTGTTGATAGCGGCTGCCATTTTTGACTATATATTCACAATCCTTAGTCAATTTATTTCAATGTCATTGAGCGTGAAGACAGGCGTTGGCTCTATCTATGCCACCACACGCGTTTGTATAAAGAAATCATCTAGGTGGCGTCTCATTATCTTCCTCTTTCCTCTTTCCTCTCATCACTCTGGGTTTCTTTTTCTTGGCTGCCTTCGGACGTGAGCGAATGTCTCTTGGATGACCGATGCACCTCGATGGCTGGTTGCCTCCTATGAATCCAATCCTATCTGCCGCCTAGTGTGATGAGATTGCAGGGTGTGGTTTGCTCGTAACTGTCAGTATGTACCCCTCTTGTAGTGGTACTTCTTATGCCTTCCATTCCATTGGTAGTGTGGGGTTCAATGTCCTTGGTCAAACTACGTGACATTATGCATAGCCCTCCGATATATATCGCGGTGACCTCAACCCGCCCAACGTAATTACATAGTAAAACCCTTCTTATTATCTTGTATTTTGCCTATTGCTTGAGACACACACACACCCGTCTATCCATATTATATATACTACATGCAGCAATAGATAGTGCACCATCCAGCTGACGGTGTCACTACATATCATGCTGACTGGCCCCTGCGAGGCGCGCGCTAGTGCGCAAGTGCCGTCCCGGCTCATGTAGTCAAAAAACGCGCCGGCTCTCAACAAGCGAGCCGGGCTAGCTCAATCGGCAGAGCGTGAGACTCTTAATCTCAAGGTTGCGGGTTCGACCCCCGCGTTCGGCTTCTCTTTTTGCACGGCGATTTTTTTACTGTATCACATCATCCACTGATTAAAGGAAGCTCTATACTGCAAGCGGGCTGGGTAAGACGTGGATTGGATGTTGGCATGTGCCGCGACTTAGAGTGCTGACAACCAGACATGGGTGTATCCATGGATGTCACGCAATGGAGATGGAATTATATCGTCATATTATTATCGAAAGAAATATAGATGGAAAGTAACAATACCGACCCAGGAACGCCCGATGCTATGCAATTATTGCAAATTCACAACGCCCGACCTAAGGAAGCGCCCGACAGGAAAATTCCAGCCCATCGTAAAGACATACCCGCCTGCGACAAAGGTCCCAGAAGCGTGGGACCACAGAAAAACAAATCATGCACCCGAGGGCTGGCCACCGGTGTAGATACCCTCAAAGTCCAGCGCGTTCAGCATGCCATTGACCCGGTCGATTTCCCGCGTGAGGTCCTCAACGTTCATGGCCAGACTGCTCACCTCGTCGAACTTGCGACGTCGATTGGCATCTGCGATCATCTCCGATACAAAGAACTTCTGCTCCTCCAGTACGATCAGTCGTTCCCGTAAAGACTTCTCTTCGGCCTCCAGTGCCGAGATGGCGCTACTTGTATCGCTTGCCAGACTGCTGTTGCTACCGCTCGCCGCCACACTTCCATACCGGATAGATGCCAGGGCCGAACCTTGCCGTTGGTGGCCTCCGTTTAAACCGCTGGAAGGACTGGGACTGCTGGGACTGCTGGTCGCGCTCGGTAGCCGTCCGTTGGGTGTTGCGTGTTTCAGGATCTTCGGCAACGTCTTAAGGGGCAGCATGTGAAGATGAAGGAAGTTGCTCGCTTGTTGATGGATTGCCTTTTGAAGAAGTTTCTGTGTTGGAGAGTCGGTGGGCAAATCCCGGATTCGCCTGGCAGCGACATCGTACTGAGCAAACGAATCGGTCAGCCTCTTGCGAACCTTAGAAGCTTCTGCTATTTGTGCAGACGACGGTGGTCGCTTGGGGTCTCTGTTAGGCATAGTTAGAAACCCTTCACCAAAACAATGATGCTGTAGGTTAACGTACTGTAAAGCTGCCAGGAGCTTCTGGAACTTAGGCATCAAAATTCGAATGCCCCTTTCAAATTGCATAAGGTTCTCGTAAGCCCTCACATCCGCAGGTTTTCGTGCCAGATCGGCTTCGAAATCCCGACGATCAAATAGAGTCGCCCTGCATTCCTTACACAGCCGAACATCAATGTTGATAACCTCGGCGTTGCTTGCTTTTTCCGCGGATGTATGAGACACTAGTCTGCACGTCAGCATCGATCAACAAAAAGCCGTGGGAAGATCATACATGGCGTGATGCTCAGAGGCACCTCCGTGGAGCATCCGGTCGTCGGATCGCCGCAGACTACTCGCCCGCAAGTCCTGCAATGGTGTCTCCGAAACGTGTAACTGGTGAAATCCTGCTGGCAGAAGGGACATCTCAAGACGCTCGCGTCGTCCTGCCAGCTGACAATGGTTTGTTCGAGGGCTTTTCGCTGATCATTCTGCCACGCGATGGACCAGAGCTTGTTTGCGCCGGACTGAATCTGCTCCGGTGGCAAGCTCGCCAATAGCTGGGTCAGCCGTGTCAACCGCTTCTCCAGCCGCGACACTTCCAGGAGAGCCTTGTCTACCGTCTGCTTCCTCACAGCCTTGAATGCATCCGTTCGATCCCGCACCAGCCCTACCAAATGTCAGACATAACCGGCGGAGCGCAAGGGAAAGGATCAAAGTTACCATTGTGATCATTATAGCCTTCCCGCGACTTGTAGCACGTTTCACAGACCCTGCACCATAACCCCCGCACCGGCTCATGCTGCGCCGATCTAGACAGCTTCATCTGATACATAGTATGCTCCTCGCAAAATAGCTTCCCGCACTTCCGACAGTGGACACACCCGTTGGTGGCATTGAGCCGCTTGCCGCACGAAGGCTCAAGGCACACATCGTAGAGACCGCGCGGCTGCCAGTGATCCTTGGTGATAATATCATCCGGGTCGAGGGGTCTGGGTGGTTCCGAGGGCGGTGGAGCGTGTGAGGAGACATGAGGTCGGCTGGCGCCTGCAAAAGCTTGGTTTTCGTTGGACTCGAAGACATCGAGGCCCTTCAATTTCTGATTCAGGACTGCGAGAGGTTGAAAGCGTCTCGCCTTCTCCATCTGGGTTTTAAACCAATCTTTGACTTCATCCTGTCGGTCGTCTTCCAGGTTTTGGTGTACGTCATCGAGGTGTCTGCGGAGCATATTAATCGCCGGCCACGAGCTAGTTCTCTGCACGGAACGATCGACAGTTACCTATTTAGCTGTAGCAATGTCACCTGGACGACTGTTAGCATATACCCACGCTAGGCAGACGCCGGGTAGGTAGGTAGGCGGCAATGAGAGGGGGGGGAGGGAGAGAGCGTACCATCTCCTCACTGCAGATCGGACAAGCCAGTTGCGCTCCGGCAGCCGCCGGCGGAGCCGGCATGGAAGTACCGACATTGTCGAGGGAAATACGGGATGTAAGATCCTGGGTTTCGGTCGAGAACTGAGAAGCCGAAGCTTGCGAACTGAGAGAGAGGCTACTGGCGGAAGGCGAAAGGACCCGAGGCTTTTGCTGCGGAGATGATAGAGAGCCCGATAGAGCGTTCGGGGTGCCCAGGACACGGCCTCCACCCAGCGTCCTCCGGGACATAGTGCAGGGGATTTATGCGAGCATGGGAACCAGAAAACCCGCAACTGGTGAGGGAAAAATATAGGGAGGAAGAGGGGCAGGAGGGAAGGAGGAGTGAGAATGGATGGATTGTTGTAGGTAGTAGTAACTAATGGGGGGAGGCTCACCGTAAGAGGTTCAGAAAGAGGGGCCCCGAAGGCCTGAGGCAGAAAGACACCTCAGGCATCAGCACATGCATCGACCAGCTTCATCCGCAACGGAATCCAATCAATTCGGGATTCTACATACATAGCTTTATTTACCATCAGAAATACACAGAGATAATCGAAAGTATAGCCCATTGCCCGCACCAATGCGCAAAAGCAAAAGACCTTCTATCACCAAAACCCCTGAAAAGCAATGAATCCCACCCCAAGCATGTCATACCACACACAAGAGACTCGTCTAAACCTTTCTCTTCCGCTCGGCCTCGGCCAATTTCTCCATCTCTTCCCTTGCCTTCCGGGCTGCTTCCCGCTCGAGTTGGTCCTTACGGCGCACAGCAATGTCCTTGGGCCGGAAATCACTGAACATGCGTTTCAGGACGTTCTCGATGACCCAGCATCCAGCATAGTCGATGACCATCAAGACCGTGAGAGTAAGCTTGAACTCCGTGCTGAACGGGACAAGCCGCAGCTTCTCGTTCAGCTCGGGAATGAACTCCGTGGCACAGGAGAAGGCGACGCCAGAGGCCGCCACCAGACCCCAGTACATAGCCTTGTTCTCGCGGATAGACTCTCTGAAGGGACGGCCTTGGTAGTTGATGGAGAAAGTAGAGATCTGCTGGATGAGCTGGAGAAGGTAAATGGCGCTGTTTAGCAGCGATGGTTCGAATTCACCCTCCAGATCGATGTCGGATGAACGCCTGCAAAAGTTAGTCGTGATCATCCAGATATCACAGACGCGGGGACGCACGGTTCAATAGAATACACATAGTTGGACAGGTAGATCAAAGTGACAATGTGAATGGCGAACTGCCCAAGGACCGATCCGATGATGTAGATGTTGAAAATGTTCGGTTGCGGCCGCTCTTTCGACAGACCTTCCACGGACTAGGAGCTCAGTCAGTATAATGGTGGAAAGGGATTGAATCTTTGGTTCATACCTTCGCGCGAGAGATGGAAAGGAAGCAGACGCTCATCAGCATGCCGCTAATCGTCACCTGGCCATCTCCAAACTTGATTCCATCAAGGTAAATGACACTCAAACTGTACGCGCTAATCAAGCAGTTCAGGGCAAGAATCTTGTACATTTGAATGGTCGCGACAAGAGTACAGCGGCCCTGACGGAGAATGTTGGGGATCGCAATGACATTGGCCAATTTACTGGTGAACGGGGCAGCGACAGAGGCATCACCAAGCTTGATAGTTGGGGGCTCGCTGTCATCCAGCTCCTGCTCCATCATGGACGCGGTGAGCTTATCGGCAAAGCCGGCGGCGGCCTGGGCGGCCTGTTGCTGGCGTTGCTGGTGGGGCGTCTGGTGGGAGTTTGACTGCTGGAGAGCCTGCGCGCCAGGAGAGGTGATGGTGGGGATCTCTTCAGCTTGATTCTGAGCATTTGCAGCAGCAGCGGCACCCTTCTTCTGCGCCTCTCTTTCAATGGCCTTCTGGTAGTGCGGGTTTCCGGGACCGGGAGGATACAAATGAGCGATTTGCGCAGGGACGGGCGGGGCTGGCTGATTGAACCGCTGCATCATGGCGATCTGCTTCTCATAAATTTCCTTCATCTTCGTGTTCCGGTAGTGTTCAGCGATTCGGTTAAGATCGTCCTGAGATCCATTCAAAAGCGCAACGCCAACGTGGGCCTGCTTGAGAGCTCCAACGTCGTTGGTACCGTCACCACACATCAGAGTCGTGTATCCAGCATCCTTAAGGCCAAGGAGAATATCTTCCTTCTGCTTGGGAGAGACACGGGCGTAGACCCAAGTGTGACGCAGGAGCTCGGCAAAAGCCTTCTGGCCTTTGAATTTAGCAAGAGCATAGCCAGTGACACAGATATCCTTGGTTCTCAAGATTTCGGAGTCCAGGTTCTGAGTAGGGTCCACGTCTTGGTTAAATTTATCATCAATGCTTCGCCAGACCAGTCTTGTGCCAGACACGTCGTTTTCAGGAGCATCCAGAATCAAGACGTCGCGATCCACAATTTCGACTTGACGTGCCACATGAACAGCGGTCAGGGGGTTGTCACCGGTGATCATGACAACACGGTGACTGCTCTCGTTCAGCATGCGCACGGCCTTGATGGCATCATCCTTCAAAGGACATTGCAGGACAAGGAAGCCAGCGAAAGTCAGCTCAGACTCGACCTCCTCCCGAACGAAGTTGTTGACACGACTTTGAGACAGTTCCGCCTCGGGCGAGAGGTACTTATAGGCGAGGGCAAGGACACGGGCACCATTGCGGGTAAAGTATTTGAAGGTTTCCTCATAGCCCGGAGGAGTGTTGACCAGCATGGACCGGATGGTCTCGGGAGCACCCTTTACACCCACAAATGTCGACTTAGACTTCTTGGATGTCTTGCGGTCATTGTGTGTTACAGTCGCGATGGTGCTCTGACGCTTGAGGGCGGAGGAAAACTGGAACCGTCTTTTGATCTGAACAGACTCGAGCGAACGAGAGCTCTGAGCGGGCTGATTCTTGCACATAAGCGTATCGTTCTTACCCAGAGTCCAGCCAAGCCACTGCAACGTAGCCTTCTCCATGGGATCACCAACGACCTCGCCCTCGTCCAACTTGACCAACGCGTGCGCACTCGCAAGGACAAGAGTCGTGTCGAGTCCAATGCTAGACCCTTTGGCGAGCTCCGTATGAGCACCGTCCTTTCCGACTTTGGCGCCCTGCTGTCCAAGGGAGAGTCCTGCAATACCGTCGACGACAAGGTCTTCGCCTGTCAGTGTACCAGTCTTATCGAAGCAAGCGACATCAACACGACCGGCGAACGGGATGCGGAAGGGCTCCGTGCAAAAGATCGCAAACTTGCTGAGGGCAGCCAGACTGGTGTTGACAGCCAGGCTGAGTTCCATAGGCAGCTCGGGGGGCACGACACTCGTAACGATGAGGATACAGTCCAGGAGCAATTTGGATCTTTTGCGGTCCTTTGCAACACCCTCCTGCCACACGTACCACGCAGCGGCGAGCGCAAACATGAGCAGGAAGAGAATGAAGAGCAGAGCCTCGACATTGTTGGCGGAGACGCGCTCTGTCGAATAGATCATGGTACGAACCAGGCTACCCTGGCTGGTTTCAAAGCCGGTCTTCACCACAACACCCACCGCGCCATTGTCGGGCGGGGGAGGAACCTTCGAGGTGGCCTTTTGCGACTTCTCCGAGTCTTCCGTGTTCGTGTTGGGATGAGTGATCTGCAGCACCTTGGTACCGCCGTGAACGAAAGCATTCTTGTCCAATCCATCTGGCTCAATGAGATCATCTCCGGGGCGGAGCTGAATCGATTCTTTCAGGAGGGGCGTGCTCTCGCCAGAAAGCATGGCCTCGTTGACGATAGCGCTACCATTGAGCAGGAGGATGTCGCACGCGACACCGCCATCTTCCTTGGTGCGGTTGACGGACATCAGATCACCGGGGAGAAGCTTGTCGCTAGTGATCTCCTGCCATTTGCGCTCACGGTATACCCAAACATCGTAAGGCTTGATGTTCATTCCGCGGAATTCGGTGAGGGTCCGCTGGCGCTGCCACACAACTGTGCTCTCAAATGCAACCAGCATGAAGAGAGTGAACAAAGAGTAGTACCAGTATTCATCCAGCATCCACAAACCAACACAAAACACCTGGAACACAAAGAAGGGCGCCACAGCATGTTCTTTCCAGAGCTCGACAAAACCGGGAACGGGGATATCGAAGGTATTGTCGCCATAATGGTGTTGGGTGTTTTCGACTTCCGCCTTCGTGGTGAATCCCTCGCTTTGCTGGAAGGTCTTGAGGGCGGGCTTGGGCTCAGCGTCGAGGACGTAGGACAAGGGGCCGAACGATCGACGCTCCGGGTAGAAGAGAAAGCGGCGTTTCTGGAATAAGAATGATATGGTTCGTTTACCGCCCATGGACTCGTGTACCAGAGGACAGATTTCCGCCGAACCCGCGTTGGCGATGGGGATCACCTTGATGAGCTGGGCGGAGTCGAGAGACCTGGCCTTGGTCGTGGTGAACAACGTCCTGATGTTGATATTCCATTTGGTCATCAACCAAAGGAGAGACTGTGCCGTAATGATCGAAGCAACCCACACGAACGTCCATTCCTGGCCCTGGATGTATGTATCGTAGCGCTCAGGAGAGAGGTAGAAGGCGAGGAAAGCAGGCCAGACGATTATGAACGGCCATACGTAAGTGTGTAGCTGACGAGGAAGGGGATTGTGAAGCGACGCATATTGAATCTGAGGGTCATCCACGAGTTTGGCCCTGGAGACCAGGTTAGTCGAGAGGGTGGATATGGGTGATGATGGTTAACTTACATGGTGACACGCGAATGTCGACACCGGAGGTCAAACAACGGGAGATAGGGAGGGCTGAGAGAGCGAATTCAATGCACCATAGGAAGCGAAGGTGTTTGGCAGGAGGGACAGTTCGTGTTGGGCTTTTGCAAAAGAGCAAAAGAGCTGATGGGGAAAGATGCTGCCAAAGAAGCCACCTCAACGGTCCAAATTTCCTTCCGCTGAGTTCGCCGCCTGTGAAGGTGAAGGTCCAGCGCCGCGCGCCTATTGGCCAGCCCCACGTGCCAGACCTGAAGCCACTCCGAACGGTCCGCGAGTTTTCCCGGATTCGCCTTTGTTCTATCAGAGTACATTGTGCACCTCGTTGATGCTCTCCATGTACAGACCCAAAAATCTACAAAGTACAGCTCAATCATGACAGAACAAATGAAAGATCAATTCATTCACTCATTTAAATTATACTTTTTTTCTACATCTCATCTGATGTTACAAGGAAAGACTTGTGTACGTTGACCCCAGGCAGGGACGCCTGTCTGGGATACAAGTCCTCCTGGCTGCTGTTTCGGCTTGTCCGCGACGTCTGAATGGTTGTGATCACTCCGCGCGAGTCCTCCGGATCCAGGTCGGGACGCCAAAACTTCGTCGCGGATGGGTCCTGTCGGGATGGATGTGTGCCGTTCATGCTGGACAACGGCATACTGCCCGCGGTGGGCTTGATGCTGTGTGTACCGCCATAGGTAGTCCCCCTAAACCAGCGGAAGAGGGGCCGCAGAGTGACGAGACTTCCTGCGGTGATGCCGAGGCCAGCCTCAACGTTCGACCAGATTGAGATTTCGGCAGTCGCGTCTATATCGGATGATCATTAGACGACAATGTTCTCGTACGATATTGTCGGTTCAGTAGGGCAACTCACAGAGGAACTCGGGGTCTTTGTAGGTATGGAGGTAGGGTATACGGACAATGACAGCCGCGCTCGCACTAACACGCAAGAGAGTCAGCAACAGGAAGCCTATCGGGGTGTGCTAGGGGCTGACTACGGAGTATAGACTTACATGCATCCCATACTCAAGATACCAGCTAGGGCAGCTTTTGTCTTGGGTGTCATCTGCAAGTTCCACACCAGAGCGATAGGCAGAAGACCCAGGATAAAGTCGCAGACCGTTGCAATGACACTGTAGAGATAGGCGATGTCGATGAGGATATCGACGTCTAAGCATTTCCCAGTGCCAAAGACTTTAGGCTCCACTCGCCTCCAGAAATAGTCGACGGGATGGCACTGCAACGTCAACACAAACCAGAACACGAGGCCAACCGCGGTTGATAGAGCGATGACGGTCCATAGGAGGATCGTGTGCGCCTTTGCGACGGTGAGACGGAGAAGGGCCAATGCGATGGAGATTTTGGCGACGACACAGGTGAAAACATAGGTTGTCTGGCCAAGCCACCACCACTGTTGAACCTGTTAGACACCGAGACCGGGTGGGAGGGAGAACCATGTCCGGGGGAGAAAACATACAAACATGGCGGTTTTCTTCTCATGTTCTGTGAGCTCGAGGAGTTTATGCCCGAGACCGTAACATGCCCCGGTTATTCCACATAATGCGAACAAGATATTTAAAGCCTGAAAGCAAGAACAACACGCGATCAGTAGACTGACCATGAAATCAGGCGGATCGCAACAACATACCATCGCAAACACCATGAGGGCATCATCCCACCCAAAGGCGCGCACCAGTCGGAGCCGAACGAAGCATCGTAGGCAGACGGAGATGAACGAGAGGGCCAAAAAGACGATGGTGACGACGAAGATGGACAAACTGCGGCCCTCGAGTTCGGCCATGTTGACACACGGTGGAGTGCTTGATTAGATCAAGCAGGGTTCATAATAATATATAGCAGTCCCAGTGACATGGTTTCCCCAGGGGAGGCGACTCAGGGAACCATGGGAAGAAGGAACTGAGTATATGATTATTATTTAGTAGCACGACTGACAGGCCTTCGGGACAGGGTCGTTCTAGGCGGATTAGGCCCGTTTTAGGGGGAGAGGAAAGCAAAGCGCGAGAAAAAGAGAGTTCAACGCTAAACAAGCGTCTGGTTGATTCGCTTTCTACGACGGGATTCAGTGGCAAGCAATAACTAGTGGCACCCAAGAGCCGACTGGAGCCGTACTCCAGGTGCCACTTGCTGGCAAGTCGGTGGAGACGGTGGTATGAGATTATTGTCGAGAGGAGGCAAATACTGCCACCACCGCTAAGCCCGGATGTAGTAGTGACCAACGAGACCGCAGGATACGGATTTTCCGACATGGATTGCAGGCGCCATTGTTCTAGAAACATGCGCTTTGACCTTTGACGTTCGGCAGCGGCAACATACCCGGGATGTCCCTGCTTCCCTTCCGTTGGATTCTATATTGTATTTTCAAATAGCGTTTCTTGCATGTACGTCGTGACATGCGACATTGGCCCGCTCGACAGGGAAGCGGATGGGGCCGCTCTCAGACTCAAATCGAACGCAGAGGCTATGGAAAGGCACATGGACGGCGTGGTACGCTTTCCAGGAACAGGAAATGTAGAAACAGAAGGTCGAGTGGGTTAAGTGGGCTGGCCGTAACACGGACACCCTAGAACGGGATGGTTCATCGGATCTCCGTACGCAAGTGTGTGCGCGGAGACGAAAGCTGCGACACCAAATCCCCTGCGTCCGCACCAGTCGTCCAGTTAGGATAAAGCACCGAGGGCCGAAGCGGGCACTCCGGTTGTAGGGAGTCGTTGGTTCCTTGGGGAGGCCTGACGAGGATCCACGCCAGCCAGGCCTCGTGCTAAATAAAGTCGACGATATCCGTTACGAGGATCTCACCCAGTGGTTCCTATAAGGTAATAGTAATTCCGTGGTAAGATGATGGTGGTGTCGCCATGTTCTCTATTATTGTCCTCTTTTTCTCTGTAGAAAAAGGTACTCTGCAATGGGCGACGCCAGTTTTCTTCTCATCTCGGTTCCCATGTGCCTAGGCATAGATCGGGGATTGTGGTCTGTTCTAGGGCCCCGAGCTGGTCGTATGAACCCACCAGACTATGTTCCGCCAAGCAAATACCCCTTGGCTCTGTCCAGTGATTTGATGATCGGGAGTCTTTTATTCCATGTTCACATGTGGAAGAAGGGAGAATCTAGTACCACACAATGGCAAATAACAATAATAGTAATAGTAATAGTAATAATAATAATAATAATAATAATAATAATAATAATAATAATAATAATAGGTGAATCAGGGTTGCAATTTGGGATGACATTTTTACTTCATTCCTACCCTTCATAGGGGTAAGCCCTACGATGACTAACGCAGGAAATCTGGAGAAAAATCATTCTTTACAAGTACATACCTTTTTCATCTTGGCGAGTCATGATGAACGGAGATTAGTAGGTAGGCCATATCGGTGGAGTGCGACCGTTGTCAATAATAGTACAGGGGGAAATGTCATCTACAGCCCTCACGATGATGATAATATCCCAAGGACACTGTGGTAGTAAATAATTTCAAGTCGTCGTCGCCGCATCGCGTGCTGTTGCCGATCCCGATCACACATGGGACCTTCATCCAACTCGATCCTGAGATCGGCAGTCCTTCTTCGTCGCCTATCGCCGAACAAGTAGGGATTGACCGGTGCATCGTGCTTCGTTAGGAACATGTCCTCGTGGGCCCCGCCCGGATAGTAGTACGGAGTAGTCAGAAGCCAAAGACTTGGTTTTCTAGATCATGACTTGCATTGCCCTATCTTTTTTTTCAGCCTCAGCGAGTCAGTACTTAGCTTTAGGTCTGTAAGGGAGTTCTACCCCTTTTGTGCTCTTGTTGATCCTACCATGGGAGTCGAGCACAGCAATGGTCGCAAGATCGAAGACAAGACATGACACGGGGAGAGTCAAAGTCAGGTATCAGTATTATTCTTCCCAAATCGAGCTATTTATCGTCTCCATCGTATGGGTTGCATGTTTTCTCTTCATGAAAGGACAGAGGACTCCCTATTAAATAATAATGGCTGGCGGCATGACAGGTGCCAGTCTGCATATGGATGAAACATGGCACGACCGTCAGGTTACGTACGGAGTAGACTGCCGGGACCTGCCGACGGGCGATTATCGGTGCAACACCAGGGGGTCCCCAGCGGGTTCCCTGTGGCTTCCCATAGAATCCATATGGACTCACCTTGTTGATCCGTTGATATTCAGCCTGGCGACACATTGTCTGTGAAACATTTGCTTTGACCGCTAGCAATTCTGGTACGTTCTATGCTGTCAAACAGTAATCATGAATATAGTTCCTGCTCTGGTGGAATTGGGGTTATATCATTACTGCTTCTATTCCTCTCTTCCACCCCGCTTATGAAGAGACGGAGGGCTCCGTCGGTGGATGGGGCCTCTCGCTGCCTTCCATCGTCGCTTAGCCTAGTACATACTCGTTGAAAACATTCTACTCCACTTAATCTGGTGTTGATATCCACAGCAATTAAACAAAACTGCCGATCCAATTATAACAACATGAACTAGAATCGAGATACCCAGCGAGCGAACCGTGCCGCCCAGTTTCCTGGGATCGATCGATGTGTATCCATCATTGAAACCTCATAGTCAAGATGACCTTGATGTGGTTCGAGGTGGTTAAATGTCCATGTATAGATTTCAACCGATCGAGTAAAGGCTCTTTCTGACCAAGACTCGACACGTGTGTCCTGGACTCACTGGATCAGACTTTAGTATGGTATCCCGCCTGGGGCTGCTGTTTTAGCAACTTTAGTAGCTTTTCAACTTCAACGGCTCCAGAACCGCTTTTCGCCAGTCGGCCCGTGATCGTTAGGGCAGAATGGGGAATACCCGATGGAGTCACTGGGGAAAGCATATGGCTGAGGAGTGGATGTATTCTCCGTATTCCTGGGCTAGAGAGAGGAGCTTCCGGAAGGTTGGTGCCGAAGAAAGCCCAAGGGGAAATCGGTAGCTAACAACATCAGGAGGAGAATCATTGGCCATGTAGGGAGACCTCACCGTCCCTATTTTTGTGATTCGCCGTCTTACGGATACTTGGTGTTCAATTTAGAGAAAAACGGCTTTTAGATATTTATACGCTTTTGTTAGACCTGCCACATTCTTATTTTAGGGTCGTAGAGTGTTGGGAAGCGAAGATAGAGAATAATTAAAACCATCTGCCGGCAAAAGTGTACCCGGCCGGCTCAGGAATCCCCTTTGATATCCGATATCTAACAGACTAGCCACGCTCCAAGTCACAGATTGTGGAGACAGAGTGGGCTCCCTTCTCTTGAATTCCGCTAGGTAGATAGGTATAGGGGGCTCTTTAGCTTCATTTTGCCGACACGGTGGATATACCTAGTCATTATTTAGCTACTAAGGCTCTAGTTTCTGTCTATACCGACGGATGACAGTCTTGTTCCAATTACGCTGGCTGAGGTCTGTCTTGAAGAATAAGTGATCCATTGTGGCATTTTCATCTAAGGTCGCTCGCGTAAATAACTGTGTCACTTCCCCGTCAATGCCGTGGGCTCAAAATAGAACAGCCCAATAGGATACTCCCATCCACCTACTCTGTACGCAGGGGAAGCTTATCTCAGGCTTTGTCTTATCGATCTAGATCTACACTTTTTGCCGGACAATGGGATAGCCCATGTTTTGTCCTTCGCAAGACCGCGATGGGCTTGACTACCCCTTCTTGCGGGAGGGATGACAATCATCTGTGCGTATACACTATATATATATATATACAGTGCTGTTACATATAGAATAGACAAGATGTCCTGGTAATACTTTGCTGGGTCGCTGGATGATATATATCTATAAGTCACTTGTATGTATGACAAAGCATCCCAAGTCAAGAATCCTTGCTTGAAATTAAACATCTATGCTCTGGCAGTTAAGTAAGTAGACACAGAACACCAAGCCTGCTTATGAGACCGCACATAAGAGATTCGTTTCGGAGGACACCTGCTTCTGAGCCGACTAGTCTTGCATTTCAGCTCTGGATGTGTAAAAGACATGATGCGTGATCATGGGCTGGTACTCGGACATGTCCCTTACGTCAATATCTACGTTCCGTGCGTCAGACAAATGCACACATGCGATGACCAGAACCCAACAGCTTGCTTGGTGTCTACCTTAATAAGCCTATCGGTATCTGTGGGCCGTCTGTAGAGTCTCAATACAACTCTCCAAAAGGAACAGCCGGGGGCAGGAGATCGCGCCAGAGAAATCTGATACATATATTTTAGAATATATACATAGACTGAAAGGTTACACGCTCAGAATGCTATGCACTGCGCCGTTGTTTCGCAGAAAGACGGCTTTATACATGTTCGCGAAAAATATATCTACCACTGGGCTTCCTTGCGGGACTGGAAGCCCTTCAGGATGTTGACTCTCTTCTCCAGAGCCTCGACCTCACGCGTCAGCGCGGCACTAACCTTCTCGGGGTCGCTGCCCAGCTTGGCGTAGAAGTCCTTCCGGTAAGGGGTAGCGGACATGGCGGCCGAGAAGATGGGCTTGATCACGAAGGAGTGGTGAGGCTTGAGGGTGTTTCCGTAGGCACTACGGAAGGATTCAGAGAGTTCGGAGGAGGAGTTGTCGATGTTGTGGCGGAGAGACTGGGCGGTGAAGTCAAGACCCCTATCAAAAGTGCAATGATTAGAAAACCGATGAATAGACACTATATGCAAAACACTGTGGTGGAGACTATACCGGACAAGCCACACGAGGCCCTCAGTAGCAACGTGCTTCTTGGTCTTCAATTCGTTCACGACGAGGGCCTGGAGAGTCTCAGACTCACCAGGGGCAGCCAGCTGCCGGTCTCTGACTTTCTGTAGGGTATTAGGCGCATGTAATTCTGAGTTCGCGAGAGGAAGACAGACCTTGATGTTGCCAGTGAGATCGCTCTTGACAGGACTGAAGGCAGCGGAACCAAGGACATCTTCGAGGAATTAGTAAATATCCAACCCACGGACTTCTATAGACCACGTACCAAACAGAGCCACTAAGGATTCAGCGGCTTCGAGGAATTCGGTGGTCGAGATTCCATCATCGTTGCCGGCATCAATGGGGACATCAGCGAAAGAGCGCTTGATGGTGTCGAACCAAGTACCACCGGGAGGGATAGCAGCAGACATGTTGATTCGGTGAATTGTTCAAGAGAGAGAGATTGAAACAATGAAGATGTTGAGTATGAGATATGGGAGAAGGACAGAGTGGAGGGGCAACAGCTATGTGGACAGTTATCAACAACGGCCACACCGCCGGGAGCGGGACACGCAAGCGGTGAAGCATCAGGAGCGGGTCTCCGCCGCCCCCTGACGCAAACAGAGCAAACAGGGCACAGTCACGGGGTGAGTCCGACATCGACGTCATCGACCCCAGGGAAAGGGAAACTCTATTGTTCCTGAGCAGCTGAGTCTCTCCTCCCTTTCTCAACAGGCATAAGACGCTTGTCGCGCAGGATTGATCTCTCTCCCCATTGTACTCACCAGGGCTGTTTCTCCCTTCATGCTGGTCTAACTCCTGCCGTTCTGGCGATCGTCGAGTGCCATGAGCACGCACTCACCCGCTGATCAGCATGTCAGCACCGGAATGGAGACGGATCCACGTAACACATCTCACGGTTGCTGCCATGACACCGAATCGGAATTCTATACACTCGAACAGCTGGTGAGTTTATTTGCGTACCTTTTTATCCCCACATTCCGCACGGTATCCCTCGAGTTGACACATCTTCCAGCGATATGCATCGGCCGATCATCTGCACCTGACCAGTAGACGATTCTTTATTGGTCCTATTCCCAAAGGCTGGCTGCAAAACCACCGGAAATCTTGGTATAAGACGAGAATAAAGTTCAGAAACTATACTTCGAGGACCGTCACTTTCTCTGCCGAAACGCAAGTCAATCCTTCCGCCGCAAACCCAGACATCTCCGAATTGCAACTGCCGACCGCGGACCAAGAGGAGCAAGACCAAGACCAGGATCAAGGGGAGACAACAGAGGAAGAAGGGGAAGAAGCCGAACAAGAGAGCGAACCTAGCAGTCAGAGAACAATTCGCCCATCTAGTCGGCTTCGGACATTGAATGAGCCTCTGGGGGCTGCCCAAACTCTTCCAACATCCGATTCAGGTGGTCTTTCCTCGCCCAACGGAAGTGAGCACAGTGGAGATCACCCTACTAGAGAAGGAGATTCCTCATCCTATTTCACCGCAAGAGAGACGCGTCCTGAGTCGTCTGTCGTCCGGCACACCCCAGTCGAACATGGAAGTGGGCTGAGTACAGGGCTACTCATTACTCCACAGCAACTTCAGGTGCCGAGCATCTCCTCCACTCATTATGAAGCCAGTCAGTCGAGTCCCAAGGCACCTCCTAGCGATCACGGGTCCACGACACCGTTACTAAGGCCCAGTCCAGGGCTCAAAGGGAAAGGCAGACTCAGTGAAGCACCTTCCACGGATTTGGACCACCAGGAGCCGCAGAGCGAGCTCGATGAGGCAAACGACAATAATGAAGACCGCCGGCGAGAGTCAACGAGTTCCAGGCTTTCTCTCACTAGGCGAGCTGCGAAGTTCAACTTGGACGACAACTTCCTGGACAAGAAACGACGCATTCGGTCCCGTTTGTCAAAAACGCATGGCCTGATCTCGGACAATCTTCGATTCCACCGAAAACTCCAGGAAGGCGAGATAATCAGGGCCGAGAACATGCTGGTCCGCGTCGAGGAGACTCGGCAGGACCTTCCGGATGACTATACGGAGAATGACAGTTTGCGCATGGAATCCCGGGTGGCAGACAATTGGCGAGAGTTCCTTGTGGTTTGCCGTGTGAACTCCGACAAAGAAGCACCGTTCTCGCTCCAGATGTACAAAACGCGTGTCATCCCGGAGATACAGAAGAAAGGCGGAAGAGTGTCGCCGCACTATGAAATTCTTCTCGGCCGCAAGCAAACGAGGGTAAACCTGTACTCGTCACTGGACAAGTCTATTGTTATATGGGGGCCTTGCAAACGTGGAACCCGGATTTACATCGTGCGGCCTAGATCCACGGCCCATGCGGTTGAATGGTATACATCTCTATGCCTCTCTTTGGGATGGCAGCGTCCGACCTCGCTTCCAATCAATGTTCCGCATCTTGGGGTCTCCCTGATATTCAAGCATCCTTTTGAGCAGCCAGAGACTGGCTCCGAACACGAAGATGAGGACAATGAGGATGATATACTCGCAAGACTAGCGAAGCGAAGGAAAGTCGCTGCTGCCAGCATTATCCGTGGGTGCATGGAGATGCTGGGCAAGCATTCTGAATGGGCGGACGTGCTAGAGGACTGGTCTAAGGCCGGACGGATGGGTCTTGCATGGAAAAGGTACGATAGGTTGGAGTGGATATACGGCGTGCGGGAGGAGAAGATGTACGGGGCACTTGGGATGCAAACTACTCATGAGTTGGAGCTTCGACCACGACAACATTATTGCACCTTTGTGAATCAAGGTGACGTGAAAGAAGATGAGCCTGAGCCTGTCGAAGGGTTCCTGATCCGGCTGACATCGCAGAGAGGTGTTCATCAACGGATGAATAAGATGTTCTACAAACGCCTATACTTCTTCACTCAAGACCGCTACCTGTTTTTCTGCAGACCAGCGAAAGCACTACCTCCTGCCCCGTCAAGGCTCTGTCCGAGCGAGTCAGAAATACCTTCGACACAAGAGATATTGGACCAGATGCCGCTTTCATATCCTGTCGACCCGTTTCCCGTGGTAAACGGTGAGATAACGTGGCTGTCCAGTGGAAACAAAGTGCATATCAAGTCGCACGACCAGGAGGCTTACGCGCTATTGCAGAGACACCTTCACAACATCTGCAACGCAGACGGCCACATAGACCTATGCCGGGTGCAGGACATACGGCATGTACAGCGCGATAGCTGTCCAGCTGATCCGAATATTGGTGAAGGGCCTCCCGATGTTAGATTCCATCCAGAAGCGACGGACACACATCGAGATGACGGCGCAACCCAGAGCTTTGAAGATGATAGGACGTTTGAGTTGGTGCTTGACAATGGACTTGTTGCCCGATTTCAGACATATAACAAAGACACAAAACTTGAGTGGATGAAAAGGCTTGATGCTTTGGTCCGATACTGGAAGGCCCGAGTTGCTGCGGATGCAGCTGAGCACAAACTCGTTCGGAAACGGAACTTGGATATCCTCGAAATTGACGAAGACTTGGAATCTATCATCGGCCAGCGTGCAAAGAAGTGGGAGGTCAAGAAGGCAGAGGCATCGCCGTTCATACACAACATGTGTTCGTTGTTTGGGTGTCGAGCGATAAAGGTTCGTTGATTCAACCCCTCGCCGGTAATGGTGATTCTAATTGAGCGTACCAGATGTCCGGGCAGCTTTACCGGAAACCCCGTCGACATGCAACCTTCAAGCGTTGTGATGTTGTGTTAGCTGACGGGAAGCTTCTAATCTTCCACAGCTCATTGAGAAAACGCAACGGCGTTGAGATACCCCACATACATTCATCCTTTGAGACGAGTATCGACCTGAGTGACTGTTACGTATATTCTGGTCTTGTCACCGAGTCTGATCTCCTGTACTCCAATCAAACGTTCGATAGCAACCGTCCCGGTCATCGTACTCCCGGTCATCGTACTCTGCCTCGAGTCTACCTGTCTTCGGACGTGTTCACCAGCAGCGATGAGGACACTGCCATTACGTTCGTGGTCTGGCAGCCGTTGAAGAAGAATTACTTCCGGGCACAGGGGCTAGGAAAACGGGGCCAGACGACACGAAAACTGAAACAAGTCACCGCGCTAGGTGCGCATGGACGCACGATCGTGTTCAAAGCTCGGACTCGGGTCGAGAAGGATCAGTGGGTGATGAGTATTGCTTCGGAAATCGATCGACTTCAAGAAAGTCGGCCGGATGATATCCGAATCGTCCATTGAAGTTGGCAAACAGCATTGTTTCAGTGACCGGCATTCTGATGTGTACTGAACAGCGAGTGATATTGTTAGCCTGTACTATTATCCATGAGCATGATACGCATCTAAAAATTCGCCTATCAAGTGTGGTTCAAATGCACACGCTAGAGAGTCTGTTATTGCTGAGTGTCTGAAAGACTGGTAGTCACTCTATGTCCATGGCATTCAAAATCCGTGGTGTTGTATGACTCCTGTCTATCTCACATCAGCTTCTTCAAGGGTGTTTGCGCAAGGTCTCCATTGGCATACAGGCACTGACATTGAAATGTAGCTGACGGGAGACAGACGGACTAAGAGGAGGAGAAAGGATCCTTTAACACCCGCAACTGGACGAGAATATAGCGAACCATGTCTTGCCTCATCAGCATTTTGTATACAAGCATATAGTACAAATCTAGTATATACATCGCCACAGCAGCCGTCTTATTCAAACACCGGCCTCTCAATCTTGACCGCCTCCTTCAACACCCGCTGCCTCACATCCGCGCGATAATCCTTCCCAAACCGGCCGTCAACATCGCCCTCCACAACGCCCTTCTCCCAATCCGACCACTGCAGCCACCTCCACCGGGGCCACAGCACCGCGACGACCCGACCGGTAATGAGACTAAGACTGACGGGGCCGTAGGTGTTGCTGTCCAGGGAGCGTTTCGGGTCCTTCGCATCCCCTTCCAACCAGACATGGTTGAAGGGCACGATCTGCGACGACTTCATGCAGGGTTCGCGGGTGGTGATGCGGTCGCCGGGAAGACCAACAACGCGCTTGATGGCGATGTGCGAGGGGTTGGCGGGGGAGCTACTTCTATCAGCATGGATTTCGTTGTAGCTGCTTTGGTAACTCACCGGAAGGTCACGACCATTCCGCGTTCGAGGTGTCTCTTCCGCTCCCAGGGCCACCCGGAGCCGCTCCACGGCCACATGTTGACCAGCACCATGTCGCTCTTGGTGTGCATCTGGTCGTAGTCTTCGTTCAGGTAGGGCGTCATGGACGGGCCGCGCACCCACATCACCTGGGCGACGTGCTCGGAGAAGAAGAGGCCGATAGGGATGATGGGCGCCAGGATGCGGAGGGCGCGGAATGTGCTGCGGATGGGGAGGGGGAGCGCGGCGTAGCGGGCTCGGAAGGTAGAGAATGGGGAGAAGGGTCGTCGGCCTGGTTGTGCGGAGGGATGGGGGTGTGAGGATGGCGGAGGGGTGAATGGAGAGGCGGTGGGATTGGCAGAGGCGGAGGGCTGGAAGGCATGATTGTACGAGGGAGATAGTCGCGACTTTGCTGATTCGGGAGAAAGCACTGTGAATCGGGAGGTGCTCCCTCCTTTCGTTTGAGGTGGCATTGTCTGTCGGGTGTGGTTGCTGGATCGGGAGATAGGAGGTGGGTTGCGAGGATCCAGAGGCGCAGTTGAGTATGTAGTACCACTGTATGTAATATGCTAGACTTGGGTCACTCCGCAGAATATAAACACCTCATGTTCCGAGCAATGGTCGAGGAATTGAGTTGTCGCAACAATCTTGCGACTTGCGATGATGAGGATATCGGCGTTGAGCTTGTTTGCGATGTTTGCAGTACTGCCTTGTTGCCTGATAAATCACCCGATAAGATAGTGACTTGCACGTGCGGGGAAGCTTTGTACAACTACGGAGTATTTCGTTCATACCTATTCATTCACATCGACCTCGTCTCGCCTTGAACCGTCATCATCCAAACCCGACAAGCTCCATTTACGACCATCGATCCGTCTCCTGTATACAGCCACCACCTCCCGCGGTGGCTCCACAACATTCCATACTCCATATACTCCATACTCACACGACCTCCAGTCTGAAAGACCCCCAGACTCACCATGGCACCCACACACATCCCCATCAGCGAAATCCCCAGCCTATCCCAGCTCTACAGACTCAACCGTCTCCCCGCCATCACCGCACCAACCCACCCCCCTTCCAAACCTCTCAACGACCGCATCTCCCTAATCCGCCATGACATCACCAAGCTCCTCGACGTGGACTGCATCGTGAACGCAGCCAACTCCTCGCTCCTCGGCGGCGGCGGCGTCGACGGCGCCATCCACCGCGCCGCGGGGCCAGGCCTCGTCCGCGAATGCCGCACGCTCGGCGGCTGCGCCACCGGCGACGCAAAGACGACCGCCGCCTACGACCTCCCCTGTCGCTGGGTGATTCACACCGTCGGCCCGATCTACCCGGTCGAGCGGCAGAAGGGCGCCGCGCGCCCCGAGCAGCTCCTGCGCTCGTGCTACCGGCGCTGTCTGGAGCTGGCGGTGCGGAACAAGGCGCGGAGTATTGCGTTCCCGGCGATTAGTACGGGTGTTTATGCGTATCCGAAGCGCAGGGCCGCGCGCATCGCGTTGGATGAGACGAGGGCGTTTTTGGAGAGTGAGGGTACGGATATTGTCACCCTTGAGAAGGTTGTTTTTTGTAACTTTGAGGAGGAGGACCAGCGTGCCTACGAAGAGGCCGTACCGTAAGCGCTCTCCCCTTCCCTTCTTTCCCTTGGCTTCTTCCGCGGCTGACCGGCATAGTGATGTCTTCCCCCCAGAAGAGGACCGTCCGTCTACTTCAGCACGCCAACACGACGGTGAGTCTGCGCCGTCGCCAGCGTTGTCTCACGGCATCTATGGCCCCTGCCCCACCACCGACTCTGCCGGCGACCACCCGCCCGAGCCCGAGGAGCAGACTGTTAACAAAGAGGACGTCGAGCAGAGCATTGACCTGTTGGCTGAGAGTGTCTCGCCAAAGCCAGGTGCGAAAAGTGACGATGACTGGGAGGAGGTGACGGCGTTGGAGTTTGTGCGTGCGGACAAGCCGGACGACGAGTCGGCTGAGGTCGAGAGTCTGCCGTCCACTACAGGTGTGCAGAGTATACAGTCTAGTGGTGTTCTCCCCATGGCTGAGTCGCACGCGACGCAAAAGGCCTAGTCAGGTGTCATCGCGCATACATTTCATAGCGGCTGTGAAAGCGATATCGATTTAATCTATTTCAGGAATGCTTCTCGAAGACTATTACTGATAGTCTCGCAGTAATCATGAAACCCTGTTACACTGCGTAGGCCTTTCAGATCTCTACCCTCTCAATTGGGTTAATGCTACGATCTGGATGAGATCACCCACAGCCTGCCGATCATGCAAAGCCCGTGCGCATATCACCGCGGTTACGTCGGCAGACATGTCAAACACAGACACAGACACAGACACACCGAGCAACGTGAAAATCAAACAATTGACACCGACCCCTTGCTTGGTCGTGATCGCCAAAGAATCCACGGATACCGAGAGCCACCCGATCAATCCCGATCGGCCGGCCGAGGACAAAGGTGATCACTGAATCGTGACAATTATTAGTTCAAAGCCATAAATATAAATCCCCGATTGCCGAGCAGAGCCCCTTGGAACGATCGTTGATCTGGGAAGATCGGCAAGGGGGAGAAAAGGCCCCGGCGCTAAGAACTATGTGGAACGGACCAGCCGTTCGTCCTCAACAAACCTGCCCAACCACACTGTTTGTTCCTGGTCTAGGCAGAACCATATTAGGACTATCGAGACCTGGGTTTATTTCCTCTTTTGGTGATTTCCCGAAAATTTTTTCCCAACTGAAAGAACGTATAGTCGTGTTGAGCATCAAATTTTTCATCGAGTCCCACCATTCAGCCCAGCGGTTCGCTCCCGTGTTGGTCGGATCTCTCAACCGTCGATCGCGCCGGGTATCGATCCCATCCACAAACAATCAGGGTCATCGCACCCACCGCGCCATGAAATCGAGCGTCTCCACCAGATGCCTCAGATAATATCATATCCGCGGAGATTGAAGACAAAGACGACGAAGGGAAAGATCACGCGCGCGCACGGCGGTAGGCTTCACTTCTGCACCGCAGGTACAAGCCAGACACAATGGCGCCAGTGATCTGTCGCGTAACGCCAGTCAGGAACAAGAAGATACGGGCCTGGGCCGCTTAAGTGTAGACAAGCATCACATCCACGGAAGACGGATGTACTCCGCAGAAGATTCGATCATCTGCCGAGACCGAACCCGAGTCCTCGGGTCAGGTATCGCTCTTGAATCAAAACAGGATCAAGATTGACGACGGGCTAGTAATTTGGAATCATCGTCCCGTGGTGGGGATGGGTCCATTAATCAATCGGCCTGGAAAAGGTTCTTCGTAGTTAGTGTACGGAATCCCATGGATGGGCCTGTAGGCTAAAGAAACAAACTTTGTCCCGCACCTCCTCCCCAGGACCGCTAGGACGCACCTCATGCATGCCATCTGGCCAGTAGGATGGTCTCCCCCCTCGTGTTCACGGCTCAATCTCAGGGGCTGCACCTCGCCGACTAACTCTCGAGATCGAATCGATCGACGCTGCGGCAGGCCATGGTCGGACGATCTTGCAGCATCGGGTCCTCACCCAATCCCCGGCCTGGGCGTTCCAGTAGACTTCCATCATCCTGGCCGCACTATCGCAGCCTAACTTCATGGGCTTTGGCGTCCCGTTCAATAGTAACGTGGTGGGTGGTGGGCGGATCGGTGGGATCCCTGACCCCCGTAACAGGCCACAGGTTCCGTGGATGCATGATCCACGAAGGCCGTAAGGTAATCAGTATCGTACGGCGATATGTATTGTACGTATGCACTGTTGCAGGCAGAAGATTGAAAGACACTCGACCGGCCTCCAACGCGAGTCTCACTGTTTCGCTGGCACAGTCCACCTGGTTCGAATCATGGGGGCTCCCGATGTGAGACGTTCAATTACTGCTGCCGTGTAACGGGTAGCAATCATGCAGACCTCCAATCTGATCTACCTGGTGCGGGCGGCGTTCTGTAGGGAGGGAACAATATCGATGCAGGTGGACATAAGCAATACTGCTGCGGTATCAGTCTGCGTCCCACAGCATATGTATGTATGTATGTATGTATGTATGTATGTATGTCGTAGGGAGGAAGCGTGCCCAACGTATGGAACGCAACTTACCCCGTACATACCGCTGCGCCAGGTACCTTGAGGTACCTGGTACCCGATACCATACGGTCCTGCAGGCAAAGACCAAAGAGGAAGGAGGACCGTAAAGGACCGCAAAGCCGCACACATCCAGGATAATACCTACCTAGATGTCGAGAATACGATACATACCTCCGTCTCTAGGTCGGTCGTCGTCAGTAATGACCAACAGTACGATACATCCCAGATAGGATTGTTATGACGGTATGTCCCCGACCTTCCCAGGAGTATGTACTGTAGTGATCAGACAGACAGTAATACCATACCACAATACGGACTAGGAGCCCAAATCCACGGCTCCCACTCGATCCGACAACTTATCATTGTCTTGCACTAGATCGACTAGGAAGAACGAAGAAATCTGGCCGATCCCCGATCCACCCCAAGTCTTTTGCGGGAGGAACAGATGTCCCCCGAAGGGTATGGTCGCAGTAGATCGACCAACCAAGGACCCCAGGTTCGTCCCTCAGTGGCCAGATAGAGCAGCTTGGTCGCCGTGGGGCCGCGGACCGCATATATGGAACCCCAGCGGACTAGCATCGGGTTGGTACGACGTAGATACGGTAGTTTAGATCGGCTCCTGCAGGACAACCCCTCGACGAGTGGAGCGCGTGTGGACACGAAGACTTCGGGAGACGTCGCCGATCAATGAGAGAAACGAGGGGGTGCGACATCCCCAAGGCGGGAGACTATTAGATGGCTAGGGAAGTTAGTCTGCGATGGAGGTGTTCATCTCGGAATGTCTATTGGATACCACTTATCGAAGGTACGCGGAGCGGCATGCGGTTTACATGCAGAGGGAGGCACTCGGCTGGAGCCTCGAGGCATGATGCCATGTCGATACTGCACACGCCGTCGATCCTTGCTTCGGTATAAGCCGAGAGTGCGCAGCTGAACTAGGCAAGGATGCATGTCGCTTGCAGGAATCGGGTGCCTGGGGAATCCCAGCAGTAGCCGTATTGGGATGTCGATCGCAGATACACCTCACTGGATCGTGTCTGCAGATGCAAGCGAGCCCGAGGTTTAGACGCGGCTTCCTGATCGGGCTATTCTAGAAATGGACCCGCTGTGGCCGTCGATGGTCATCTGAATAGGCGTGCAGGCCTTGTTTTCACCTCTGAGTGGACCGGGGCAATTGCATCTCGTCCATGTTGGGCGGATTTGCACACCGCTGTGTTCCCGAGAGACTGGGACGGTGGACCATGTGGATGGATCAGGAAGATCAAGGGAGTTGCATATCGATGCTGGATCTGGCGAAGGCAGATGTCAACACGACCTTGTCCATACTGGGTTGGTATGTCCACCCTAGTTAGTTATCTAGTTCGACCTTAGTCAGTCCCATCAGGATTAGTCATCCAGTCCCCGTTCCTCCACGGCTAATGACGTCATGTCCTCCGAGTCGGCCGGATCCCCTGACATGAAGTTTGGTTGTTACAACCCGGGTTGGTGGCCACACCGGCCGAGTCCACCAAACCTAGTTTGGCGAAGCGAACGCTTCATGGGTTCAGGGTCCCATATCCGATTCAGTGGCTGGGGAGACGGGCGTGGCGGCGCATCGTGATTTGGAATCACGGGAGAGACATGTGGATGCGGCCGACGACAATTCCAAATCATTCAGAATGGCGGTATAGATGATTCACGGAGTACGTTAGCTTCGCCGGCCAAATCCCGAATACTTCGATATGATTGATTGTCTTTGAGGGCGCGACCAAAGACTACGGAATTTAGTTTGCGACTAGGGCCCAGGTCCACGGGAAGCACTAGGCCACTGTCGTACGTGGATATTTCCATACCAGCTGCATAAATGGATCGATCGTGTGCCGATTCATGACTAGGTGTGAAATTAAGTTGGACCGGGCTGATTTCGTTGTTTGATGCTTTGCCGGCTTGATCCGGCCGTCTAGCTAAAGAAACCGTACGACATGATACATGGAGATATTGCTCCAATCATGCTGCACATCGAAAAGGTCTCCTCTCCATCGTACACGGAGGGAGATCCGGTGGTGAGACCACGCGCAAACCCCGTCAATGCATCGAGGGAGGCAAAATCAGGCAACCGAGGTCGGTCGCCTAGGGCCAAGTGGCGTCCATCTAAAATTCGACGATTCATGCAAGATCGAGATGAGATCCGATCCAACATGATCGCGCAGCCCCTAGCGGCCATGTCGGTGTTTTCGCACTAAATCGGACCCGAACTGTAAGTAAGAATGCGCCAATCAGGACCTGCAGGGAGCAGCCACTATCGATATCGCCAAGACTCAGTGCAGATTGACTGCGCCTGTAGACATGTGAGCATCAGAGATTTCCATCGCAACCGATGGAAGTGTTCGGGCGAGAAGATGGAAGAACAGGAAAGGGTTAAGGGGGAAAACAAACAATAAAAGTTAGACCACCCCAGTGCGACGTCATCCTGCAACGGGTCTGGAGGGTGATCCGGCCGAAATGTATGGGCGGATCCGCGGGGCGGTTCTGGCTGATTCGAGCGTAGTCTCGCCCGTTTCTGGGCTGCTGATTGGCTTCTGACTTCAATGTTTTGCCGATGCACGTGTGCTTAGGTAAGACTGTATACACTATACCGCTCTGGGTATAGCAACCCCCTGTCATGCCCATGTCAGGTTGAGTCAAGTCCACGAACTCCAAAATTTAGCTTATCTGGGTATGGTGTTCCGTCCCAGGGACGTGGAAACGGAGACACATCGTCCCTCTGCAATCTATCTGGCGCACAGATCGATTCCAAATGTATGAGTGGTAGTGCCAGAGTTTGCCCGCTGTATCATCCAGAAGAGTACCCCCCTCTCCACGACCCTCCAATGGGCACTGGAAATCGCAGATCGGTACCTACGGATTACTCCGTGGTTGACCCTCCGCCATGGGACGGAATCACTTGGCTGACGCATTCAGCAGTTCGCGTGGGAAGCGAAAAGGAGGCGAAAAGAAAAGAATGGGACAAATGGCAAATGGATAAATCGGCATATCCCAGGTTCGTTCCTGTATGACGCCCCATCGCCACATGGCAGTGGTGGCCAATATCGAGACAATCCTCCCGATCTCGGGGTCTCAAACCACCCCCTGCCTGTTCCCTGGAGCACTTGCACATCCGTCGACCCATTCAGATCCAAGGTCCCGTCTGGCCATATCGCCATCTTAATGAAGCCACATGGCCGTCTGCCTCCACTCTGGCAGCCAAGCGGCATCGGGATCTGACACTCGGGGACCATCTCCGTCCTTGACCCTCCTACCCGTTTCTGTTTATTCATTTGGGCAATTTCCCTTTTCAGATGGTCTACAAAGATCTCGTCTAATATGCAAGTACAGCAACGTACAGCACTATCGCTTCATGTAAAATCATGTTACATTAAGGCCGTCACTGTGGAGTCTAAAAGCATTCCTCAAAGTCGACATGAAAGCATGGAGATGGAACATACACATCTGTGAGCGATCATCACCAAGGTGAATTCCAAACAAGTCGGTGGCAGGTAAGAAACAGGGGTATAAGTATAACAGCAACGACAATAAGAGGTGAATGTGAGGGCAAAGAGACAAAAGCAACACCATGAACTGTCAGCCCCACAGGAGAAAAAGAACACAACCAGGGTACAAAGCTAACTGTCTATCCGAATGCCCTTTTTTTTCCACAACGTCAACGTGCGAGGGGTATTAGAAATAATTCCAGGGACGAATAAGACAAGGAAAAGATTTCCACATGCTCGGGAAAACTCGTAACAACCCAGCCGCCTAACAGGAATCCCGCACTTGAATGAATGACCCAATGGACTGTACCGTCCGTAAAAATATTAAAAGACCGAGGGAAAAGAAAAGGGAAGCAACAAAACGAGAATTTTCGGGGGAAAGACCTCATGATCGCAGAAAGACACAAGACACAAAACGCCGGTTGGCATGTCTAATCCCGAAGCCGATTCAACGCCGCATAAATGGATCAAGTTGGCACAATCAATGGCTGGTTGGCGACGCGGAGTCAAGCGACTTGGGTTTCAGGTTTGAACCCAATGCGGACGCCTGCTTCGCACCCATCTTGCGTGTCAGTTTAGCGTAGTGTAGCCCGCAGGCGTTACACAGAGTCCGGGCGCCATCCGGACCACGGCGCCATTCTGGAGTTTCGGCTCGGTTGCAGCTGTGGCAACGGCCAGGAGGGGCAGCTTTCTAGAAGAGGTGTCAGTGATGACCAACGGGGTAACGGTGGGTGGAAACATCGACTAGTAGGACTGGGAAATGAAGGACCCAGCAGACCGGTAAAAAAAAAAAAAAAAGGGGGATCAGGGAAAATTATGACAGATTCAACGTACCCCTCGTCGTTTTTTGGGATCCGGACCGGCAAACCCGCCACTGCCCTTGTATTCTTCTTGGTACATCGCCATGTGGTCATCATTGCGAACCCCACTCGGTTTAAAAGCCTTTCGCTGGGCCATCTCTTCTTGCATCGCGAATTCCTGGTTCATGACGGCAGTCCGTAACCGCATGAAGGCTTCATAATTCCGACGATGCATATTAAGCATCTCGTCGACCTCGTGGACGGAGGGGAGCGATCCCATCATCGGTCCAGAGCGCTGGGTATGGTGGGCCTTGGCCGCATAGTGTCTCGAAAAGTCCAATGTGCGGGTGCTCATTTCGGCAATCTATCGTAATTAGTACACTGGAACGAACTCTGCATCGAGGGGCTCATCCAGAAGCCCACTCCTTTTCCCAACGGAGTAAAGCACATACCTCATTAAGTGACGTCTCCACATCGTCCAAATGTCGCTTGACAGAGTCATTCTGGGGGTGGCCTGCCAAATGCCGCCCTGCCTCGACCCGTCCAGTCTCCGGTACACCATGTTTCCACGAAGTAGCGCCATAAGGGCGGGAATCATAGGAAGCAGGATATGGCGGCGCGTTGGGAGGCGGTTGCGACTGAAATTGGTAGGGCTGTGAATAGGAGGGATAGCCATTGGGCGAGGCAATCGGACCCGCAGAAGTAGGTGCGCTGTATTCGTACCCGGACTGCGAGCCAGACATGGATGTAATTCCGGTTTTCGCACTTTGTGTAGGAGACTTTCCCGAGTTTAGAGACTGTAGCGAGGGATTTCTGGAGTCTTGGGTATTTACTGAAACCAAGCTAGACCGAGATGTGTCGGTTTGCAGCTGAGACTGATGGGGATATGCTGGGTATGGTGCGCCGTTACCAAACGGATTCGGGGGTCCCGGTGGTCCCTCGCCCGCGGGGCGTCCGATTGATAACGGATGGGGCGAGTGATGAGATTGTTGAGGCGGCGCCGAAGTCGGCGCAGGGTACGGGAGAGGGTTGTCATTTCCTAGAGCCTCTTGGATCGATGGAAGGGACTGTCTTTGCGGCTGCGACGGTTGTTGTTTCTCTTTGTCTTCTTCGAGCGCACGTCGCGAGTCGGGCGGCGATATATAGCCTGGCTGGTTGGCGCCGGACGCCGAGTAAGAATAAGGTAGTTGTTGGCTCGAATACATGCTTGTTGGACTGAGAAGGGAAGCTGGGGGTGTCGGAGTGCCTGGTGTAGCGGTAGGGTATCCCGGCCCGTCTTTTCCTAGCAATCCTATCGAGGGTAGATGGTCTCTGGATGCGCGAGTCGATTGTTAGCACAGTCTTGGACGACCAAACAAATAAAGACGAGTCAAAGAGCCTGTCAGTCTGGAGAAGGAGCACAAACCTATGCCTGTGACCAGCGTCTAATGACCCCATCACGTCAATAGTTCTAAAGCGATAACTCGTGTTGGGTCGTCAAATTCATCCACCGACGGGGGCCCGGTACCGAGTAGGTGGTGATGTATAAGCGCGAACGTAGTAGCGAGGGGTAACTGGTAGAACAAGGATAGGAACGAAGAGTCGAGTCAAGGGGGGGATGAGGAGTAATAAAAAGGCGAAGCAGGTTGACAGCCAATGTGCTCGGGTTCCGATCCGAAGTGTATACCGGGAAGATGAGATCAGATCTGGAGGCGTTTGGGGTGGAAATTAAGGATTAATTAATAGGTTTAAAAGAAGAGAAAAATCGACGTCAGGGGACCCGAAGAAAGTGAACAAGAATAATTAAAAAAGAAAAGACAGTGCCACCGCACCCTTTACCACAGGTGTCTGGCGTGGTGGCGGAGGGAGAGATGAATCGGGCGAGATGCGAACGTAAGACGGCCGTATGGAGGGAAGATCGGAAGCGCAGCACGTCGACCAAGGTAACGCGCGCAAACCTAACAACGACACCTCGAGGCCAAGAAGAAATCGCCTGGAACGAACTCTGGGTTAGAATAAGTGGCGTTGAGAGATCAGATAGCCTGCAGGCGATGCGATCGCGGTTGTAAATGTCCACTGGAGGGGAATAATTGATTTGATAGAGCGGACGGCGAAAAGTCCCCCAAATCACGGCGCACACCCGCAGTGCACAGCGAACAGATCAGATCGGAACGGCCCTTCCTGCGCTTCGAACAACCATCTGTCCAAAGCCAAAACCTCGCACAAAAAGAAATAAATTCCCCTAATGGAGAAAAAAATAAATCCCTTTGATTATTAATTTCTTTTTCAACTGTCAGATTTCGATCGAGAGATTAATTTGACAGCGGTTGGGTTTTTGGCGGGCGGAAAGAGAGCGGCGGAGGCGCAGTTGAGATACGCAAGGGATAACGATGAATGCGCGCGTGGAAGGGGGATGGTCCTCTCGTTTCTCGCTTGTCGCGCGCTGTCCGTTGATGCTCTATGCCCTGGATTTGCCCGGAACTCCCTTTTCGATCTGGGGACCTCGTAATGGAACTAATCGAGGGACTGGGAAGATCACGAAGGCCGTGGGAAACCAACCACCGCGAAAGACTGGAAGGTTGAGGAAGACGAGGAATGGAGACCCGAAAATGGCAGAGCCGATCGATGTCAAGGGGGTCCAGTATCGAGTGATGAGAAGGAAGGGAGAATTTGTGACCGTCTCTGTGGGTTTGGAATGCCAGAAGAGAGGATGGACGGGAGGACGAGAGGAGTAGATGAGGGAGATTAGGTAGGTGAAGTAGGTTGTAGATTAGGTAGGTGGGTGGGTTATGATGTTGGGGGAAATCATCAGAAAAACGATAAAGTAATTCTAAGGAAGAAGGAAGCAATTATAATTCCTCCACGGAAGACAGGGAAAAGAGAGATGAAATATCGGAATATAGAAAATAATAATAATAATTATTATTATTATTCTAATGACGATGGTGATGGCACTAATTTTTAGAAGGGAACAAAAGAGAAAAAAAATAATATTTTCTGAAATAAAATCCGATGGAGCAAATCGAATAAATTAAAAACATTAAAATAAAAATAATAAAATTCGACTTGGCAAACTAAGGTCTGCTGCCACCACCAGGCCCGCACTCCCACACGAAAGACGGAAAACCGAGATAATGGGAGGATCCAAGCAGGAGCTGCTAGAAACAGCCTCTCAGGTGAGCTCAGACCGTGCAAAATTCAAAACAAAGCCAGAACGGACGGCGAGATCGTCGGATCATACTGGCAGTCAATGACCATTTTAAAGTTACGGCGAATTACAGAAGCTTTACGGGCTGCGAACTGCGGATCTTCGACGAAATGTGGAGTGAGTTGGGATCATATTAGCGATGTGCGGATATCGGAGTGGAGAGCGATGGAGCCTTACCAAGGGGGGGGGTTGTGCCTGTCCCTGGGAGATGGACTTCCTGTAATCCTTACCGAACTGGTACGCCATTACGGTACAGCGAGGGAACGACGGACCATACCGTAATACATTATGCGCTGACCAGGTATTTACCATTCGCCATTGATGAGGTACCTGCCTAGGTACCTAACTTACCTAGACCTTGATGATAATAATACGTCCACGGACCGTCCGCTGGGAACCTGAATAATGCAATTTCCTCTAGGTATGATAGTGGAGTCTTCACAGTGTCTCCTCTTATATCTACTTTGGTCAGTGTTGTAGAAGCGCAAATCGGAAGGAGACAACAGCCGGGAAGACACCCGGTATCAATGAAGCCACCTACCTGCCTACCTGGGTAGGCAGGTAGGTAATAAGATCTCAAAAGTATACAGGACGAGACTCATGACGGTATGCACTGGGGAAGCACAGAGAGAAGCGGGGGGAACTATCAGTTCTGGAAGGAGGGGTGGATGGCCTAGTCTGAGGAGGAACAGAAAATGATGAAAAGTGGTCCCTGGAGACGGTAACGATGACTGGGCTGGAGGGCGATGGGTCGGCAAGGTATTGAGATCCATAGATCGCACGCTACGCAAATTAGGGGAACGGCCGGCCGACTTTAATTAAAGATGGAAAAGGGAAAATCGACTAAGAGGCGGGTTGGCATCCTGATATGGGTGACTAAAATTCCCAGGTCCAAGTCAGCGGAGAGAAGGGGCAAAAAAAGAAAAAAAAGAATTGCCATACTATGAGGATAAAATATGCCGATTCATTCAGGAACACCATCCTTTTCTATTTGAAGACATCAGCCATTCAGCACGATCTACCTAGTACCTTATGTACTCCCCAGCCCCACGCATACCTTAATCATATCCATCTGGAGATGGAATCGTCCAGTACAGCCGTCCAACAAAATCTATACACAGATACCCTGTAGGTACCATCGCAAAGAAAACTCTCAGCTGTCAATCGATTATGCAAGTTTTTGTGGCTGTTGTTATTCTTGTACGACCAGACGGCTGGGTTTTGCGCATCCTCTGCACAGTCCATGAGTCGGCAGAGAGACCACCAGACTTTTTCTTTTCTTGCAAGGGACATTCCACAAGTCCTTGCCGTACGGTCGCTGGCCAACTCACCACGCAGGGGATGTCTCATTGATGTGTATCCCCGACTGAGTATCCTTCTTGTTGTTGATGATAAGATCGAGATCTTGCCCCCGATCTTCGTCTGGGTCTACACTACTGGGCGCACTCTGACTTGAAGCGCTTGCCGTCGGTGCCAAGTATATCGGAATATGCACATGTGACTAAGTTTGGCTACTGTGGAGGACGTTTAAGAACTATCAATCTTAGTGCCCAGGCTACTTTCTCCACGGTCGAGGAGATCTCGTGAAAAGAAAAGAAGCAAAAAAAAAAAAAAAAAAAAAAAGAAACATACTGACTCCCTGGTATGTATGTACATACCAAAATGGGAGACAGCAGAACTGACTCGTAGCATCCAATGAGAAATACTCATGAAGAATAGCCATGAAAATAACATGAGGAAAAGAACGAGCCAGAAGAAATGAGACATACCTGCACCAGGCGAATGCTGTGTGAGATGAGTGGCTGCTGCTAGTCCTGTCTCTCCTTGGCCCAGATCTGGCAACGATCGTAGTGGGGAAACTGGATCGCACATCAGCAGGGGGGAAAAATACCACGCTTACGCCCGTCGGCTGCAGCTAGCCCAAAAAACCTACGCCGTTGAAATTGCTCGTGATAGGCGATCCGACCACCCCCGATTATTTGTCGAGTGGGAAAACCCCCCCCTCCAGCGCTGGATGGTCTGATCGCCAGCTGCAAGCAGGGGGCCTCCACTTTCATTGCGCATACTCGGAGGTTCGGTTGAGATGGGGAACAAAAAAGGAAAATAGAGAGAGAGAGAAAATGAAAAGGAGATGAAAATCAGGAACTGGGTGTGGAAGAAGACGCGATGCCCATATGGATGGGATCAAACTACCTATGTAGAAAGACTACCGTCTTCTCAAGCTTATGGGTAGCATGCATTTCCTCAGCACCGTGGACAGGATTGTTTCCACGGTACCGCCCAACGTTCCCCGCCTTCCCTTGCTTGAGATCTCGGGCACAGCCGTTCGTGGGTGGCACCCATCGTGGGAAATGCTCCCTCGGCAGAAGCTGGTGTACTACCTTCTGTCGTGTTTGCTTTTGTTGGTTGAGGAACAAAGGTTCTGGATGTAATTATCATTATTATATTATTGTTACTACCTAGGTAGATCATGAGCGTGTAGCCCATAAATGCCGGTATAACAACAACCTTGGAATCATCTCTTACCCTTGGTCTGCGCCCGCCATCCGCGAAGCGGCCGGTCAATCATCCCTGCCACATTCCGATCGATTGAGATTATTTCCGGTGCTTATTATTATAATTTATTTTACCCTGTGCTTTCAACCGCAGAGTTATCGTCCATGGCAGGATGGACCACGTCTACTCAACATCCATAGTGTTTTAACGCCATGGGATGGGACGAACCTCTCGATCCGTGATGTCGGAACCTAGGAAACCCAAGTAGGACATCGCAATGAAGAAAGAAACCGTCAGGTAGTTGTCCATTTTCTCGTTGATCCAACCCCGAACCGAGATCCGGCCTCCAGGCCACACATGATTGGGAGATGACCCAAGGTCAAGCACATTCCAGGGTTATGTGCTCATGGTCTCCAAACCCTAGTCGGCTTCGCTGTTCCTGTCCATTCATTTTTCCGAAATTTGGAAGTCAGGAAATAACCTAATGGCTGTGACACCCTCTCTCTTCTGTCTGAACGCCCCCAATGATAGGGTGGCGTTTCTATTAACCTCTGTCCGTCGTCAGGGTTTCAAGCCTGCACCTACAGCGATATGACGCTATACCATCCCAATGTTCATTTCTGGAGGGTGTCACTCCCAGGTATGATACAAACATCAACACTAAAAGCCATCGGAAGGAGATCGAGACCCGCGGTTGTTGGTCGGGAAGGGGTACTGCTGTTGCCTGTTTGAGCGCAGATGCTGATATATTTCCACAACCGGGACGAACCTTTGAGCCCTACCGACGTCATGTATCCTCTGAGATGACAACGGGGCGGGAATGCACCCGATGCGCACCACCATCATACCTGCTAGATACCTAGTCTCGTCTCAGCTGGGACGAACTGTTGTCCTACAAATCCCGGTGTTGCCAAATGGGGCTAGGTGAACGATCGCACCTTGCTAATACCAGCAAAGCTGATCGTCACTTTAGCGATGAGCTCGTACGCATCACTGGGGCCAACGGAATGTGATCTGTCGTTTCCACAGCGCAGATTTGGGGCGGACTTAGCTCGATCTCGATGATGAGCTGCACCTTTGCCCTCCGGGCCATGATCCATCCCCGGAGCTTATCGTGCATACGCACAAACTGCTTAGGTACGTACGTGCCTAGATTGGCTTTTTCCTGTAATCCTTACGACATTATGTACCGCTGTACATAGATTACCTACCTAGGTACTTACGAGGTACAGCCCGTATTGCACCTCAAAGGTTGCTACCTGGAATGTGAAGGTGTTACGCAAATGTCCCCTGAATCAGGGTGGAAGCATCAGACAAGCTTGAGAAGGGTGTGTGTACGAGTCAGGTGCTGATGACGCTTCCCGAGAAGACAGAACCACGTTGGCGCTCAAGAGACTCGTTGTGAAATGTCCTGTGCAGACGGGAATTTTTCCACTGTAAGGTTTGGCGGATGGCTTGCCACTGTGCCACTTTGTAAGTGGGATATCATCCATCCACCGCATTGGAGATTGCCTTCTACAGACTTTTCAGAACCGTGCCATTGGATACCTCATTGGCTTGCCCGTGGCTTGACCGTCCGCCCGATCTGCCCATGACTCCATCCATACGACCCTCATGCGGAGACTGGCAACATGACACCCGTTGAAACCGCAAGATCTTTTGCGCTACGGAAGGACATGCTGGGTCCCGGTGGATGCGTTTGCTCGTCCTCGGTTCTTGCGTGGATTCGATTTTGCCGAAGACAATGGTTGTCATGAATCTCCTTCACTAGCATCTCCCAGATGGCGCTATCATTGTCTCGAAAAGATCAACCATTCGATCTTTTCTACCCCTGGAAGACTCACTCAGTACCGCCTGGAGATCGTTGAGAAGGACTCTGCGATAGTACAGGGGGAAAGAAACGCAAATGTTGCCATGTGTATGTAGGTACGCATCACGGCTTACATGTGATCTCAATGTTCGATCCCGCAGTTCCCTTCCTTTACGCCTCCCATATACACATCTTTTCAAATGAGCCTAATGGAAACCCCATTCCGTCGAAGAGTTTACGAGGCACTTACCATTACTGTGATTCTGAACGGGGCACAGACAGCGGGCAACAGGCAACCCGTGATGGATCTGAACGGTCACCCGAAATCCGACTACTTCCATCACGCTTGTAACGCGTTGCCGGGTAAAAAACGGTTTTCTGTCAGGAGGCTGAATAAGGTAATTATGGAGCGGATAGACATCCGTCAAGGCCCGTCAAGGATCAACGGTCGTCCTTTTTTAATTTTAATTTTCCCCTCCCCTTTTCACTCGCTTTCTCCTCACTGATAATCCGATCTACGGAGTAACACCATCTGACTCGTTCGTACAGGCCTCCCTTGGCGTTTGTCTAATAATTGGGGGCGATCGATCTGCTTGAACTGCCCCAAAAAGGGAAGGCCTGTGGCTCCGATGGCGTCGAGGTGTCTGCTGGTCAATATCTCCTAATTTCCCGGATGGATGCGCGATGCACCTATCGGGAATAGCGGGTGGATTCCGCTTGGGATCCGTGAACTGTTTGAGTCCAGCTAAATGGACCAAGACACCAACAAATCCCGACATCTCAGCAATCGAGGGCTAAGAGTCGCCGGGTCAACAGCACGCGCGCTGCAGCGCATTGACCAGCTGCTGTATAAGCAGGTATCATACTCCGTGAGAGCTTAGCCAGTATCGGGACAAAGTGGCTGCTTGCATGCCGATTACAACCGACCTCGCTGCCCTCGCGCCACTTGAACCCTGAATCATGCACGCCGCTGGGCGACCTGGACGGGAGTGAGGCGCTCCGACGTAGGTACCGAGCGGATGCACATGCGGTACTTTTCGCATCTTCCCCTCTTTCAAGCGAGGAGGCGTTGCTCACCAGTGCAGACAAACATGCTTGAATCTGATGAGTACAGCGAATGTCCAAATCCGTGATAGATTGATGGGGATGATGATCAGTTGATGCTCCTCTCCAGCGCGAGGGTTTGGGCTTCCTTCCAGCCCCCGGGGGCCAATTCCTGCTGACGCTGCGCGCAAGGAACCTACCCTAGTTGGCCATGGGTATCGGATGGAACATGAATCCTGACACAGGCTGCGATGATGTCAACCCTTCCCCTCACCGGGAGGTCGTAGTGTTGGGCTCCCGGATTCCAGCGAATCCCAGATGTCGTAACCGTTACCAGCCGTGGGATCGGTGGATGGTTCGTTTCTTTTGCCCCTTGTGTTCTTACGTCGCGATCATCCCTATCACAATTACAACCATCTCACTGCAGTCGACGGCAGTGTATGACCCATAAATCATCAGGCAGGGTGTGTCCCACTCCATACACCAACATACTACTACTACTACTACTACTACTACTACTACTACTACTACTACTCCTCCCCGACTCAATCTTGAGGAAGATTTGACAAGGCTGGGGTGCTTGTGATGATCGCTGCGATAATGGCATTGTTCCTCTCATGCAACCCGCCGCGTGTGTGACCAGTATCCGCGGAAGTGGAAACCTGGAGTGTCAATCGCCAAACGATTGGGTCATGCGTGATGGGCAGCAAGTACGGATCTCAGAAGAGAGGATTTAGTTACGATGAGCAAAGGGAGAAGACATTGGTAAAGAATGTGGCGTGTACTTGCAGATCAGACACTGTCCGATCTGTCAGGGGAGATTCTTTCTGGTTGTCATTCCCCTGTTCCTCAAACATCAGGAAAGCGGGTTTCATTGTGGTTAAACCCACCCCATCCACCTCTCTCCTGATTGTGCAAATGCGGAATAATTCAACGGCCAATCCCATCGAGGGCGGAACATACTGCCAGCTGGGTCACCAACTGCCGAGAAGGCTACGGGGCGAGATTGCCATTCACGCGATATGGGGCTGAAGGAGACGGAGGAACCAGTCAAAGGGGCGTGGCTAAGGAGACTAGTCCACTACACCCAGGACCCTCCCCAGAATGGAAAGCTCTATCGAAAAAAGAGGCAGATGACAGAGCGAGGATGGATCATGGAGCTACTCCGTACGGAGTACTCCGTAAGTAAGTAGACGATGGTGGACCGGCGAGCGATGGGATCGACAGCGCCAGGCCGAAATGGATCAAGGACCGTTTACGGCCGTTTGGCAGTCGGACTCGCTAAGGAGCATCCGTCGTGGGCAACCTCGCAATAAGAGCCACAGCGCTAACTAGTTGGCGGTCTCTGGACGACAGATGTCTTTACCTCCCAAGGTAGGCATGCAGTGAAGCGGGCCCTCTGATCGCTCCAGGATGATCAGATAATGCTACGACCAGAAGGGCAGGGAGCGGCGGTGTCTGGACGAATGGGGAAAGACTCCAAAGTCCGATCGCAATTTGTTTTTTCTTTTCTTTTCTTTTTTTCCCTTTTTCTTCTTCGGCCACAGGTGAGTGGTTTACTCCCGTAGTCCGTACTCTGTACCTACGGCGTCCTCTGGCTCGTCTAGTGTAGGTACCGACTAGGTAGTTTGCCCCATACGAGTGTGTTTTCTTTTTTCCCTGCTTGCCCCTGTTGCACGGGGGTGGTGAAATGATCGTCCCAAACCCAAAGACGGGGGACATTCGATGCGTCATTCATCCATGGGATACGTTGCGCAGCTTTCCTTATTTTTAGACAGCCGTGGCCACGCCCACGATACTTGGATGATTAGGTTTAGAGGAGGTTTCAGATGTCCGGGAGGCAACCTTAATGTTGAAGGGGAGTTATGACAGATACCCAGATCCCTCCCGCGCGTGTTGTTGCACGCAGCTTCCGCGCTGGAAGACGACGGTCCAGCTACGGAGTATGTGCATCCATCGTGGAATTCCAATCAGGCAAAAGGAGGAGCGAGGAACACCACCGGTGGAACCGTCCCGGGAAACTCTCCGATGGCGTGGCCCAAAAGGGTAAGTTGACAGCTGGGGTTCGTCGTCAGTTGAAATATAATATTAATGATGATAATATTATGATAATGTACGGAGTATTATGATAGTACTAGAGTAATAATACCAAATAATAATATACCTACTGTACATAATAAAAGGAAAAAGAAAAAGAAAAGCACCCGTTCTCCCGATGGATCTCGACTAAAATCTAGTCGGCGTGGGTTCGGCTGCAGGCCGACCGATTGGGACTATCGACGGGCGGCGGTCTTGTCTCGGTTCCGCTGCTGTATCGCTGGAAGGCTCAGATCTCTCCTGATGTTACCACCGGTACCACGAGGTACCACGAGGTACTGCGACCACCCCGTACCAGGTACCTGTTGGTTGGTTCCAACAAGTACCTGTACCTCTCCTTCCTTTGACCAGAGGGAGCTGCGCTCTGCATCCTGTCGAATGCAAGAAGCATGGACCATCTGTACAAGTACGCGGTAGGACGATCCTTTTCCTGTTTATTTGCCCTTTTTTCCTAGTGGGTTATTTCTTCTCTCCTTTCCTCCGATCACCGTCAGTCTCCTAGATTGAAGACTGAATCCTTTCTCCCCCCCATCTTCTACAGATCGAACTAGGTAGAGCCATTTGTGTAACACAAAGGATCCCCTTGGTAAAGAGGTAAGGATTGTCTCCTTCCGCGTTGGGAGACGAACGACACTCTCCCTCCCCCCGGTCAAATCCAGCGGCCCACTCCAGCAACCCATGTGAATGGCCATGGGCTGTTCCGTCTGCTTCCTCATCAGCACTTTCCGCCCCCCTGGAGAGACGCCTCAGGCGGTGGACGGCGGATGGGGTGGATCAGTCTTGATCGGGGCTGGCTCTGGCTCCAGCCAACCTCCCGTCGTTGGCGTACCAAGATTCGCCTCGGCGAAAGCCTGTCCGCGATGATGGGCGGGCGTTATTCGCCGGTGTTTTCCACCGTACGGCCGGGAGTAGGTAATTTGGGTACGCTGTACGTTACGCGTGCTTCTGGTATCAGAGGCTCTTCAGAGGCAGCGAGCCGCTGCCTTCTGCAGAGGCTATCCTAGACATCACGGAATACCCTCGGCCCCGCAGCAAATCCCGCCAGATCCCTTTGATACACTTTCTACAGCAAGGGATCGAGAGGCGTCGGATGCCGTTCCGTTAGGGACTACGGGCCGGTCAGATCCAGGACTTGTGTACCGCTACTTCGTAGCCACCGACAATGGCGCGCTGAACTGAGTATGATGATGGCAGGCAGACCCACAAACCGTTCAGCGATCCGTGGCGACCTGAACCCGGATTCGCTCGCCACGACTCGTACGTGAGGTGTCGGTATAGGACGAGATGTCTACTGAGGAGGTATCTTGTTCCGGATGTGGTGCCGACGCACTCCATAAGTAGGTAACTACAGCCCGATAGTCATCTCCGATCCCTTGGCTTGGTGCAGGACTGCAGCTTACGGGCTGCAGCTACGGAGTAAGTAGTACTGCCCTTTCGAGGCCGTTAAACGTCTTCTCCACTGTCTGCCGACGGATCCAGTGGCGCTGGTCCACTCGCATAGATGGACTGACGCATCAGCCTTTTCCATGGCTGGGGATCGTGCTCTCGCCTGTCTATCCCGGACAGGAACTGTGACGGATCTGAGTTTGGTTCTTCTACGGAGTATGGAGTATATCCGACTCTTTCTTTCTTGTATTTGCTCTGACGGGGCATATCCCGTAAAATAGGCTGAAGAGAAATTCGACCGAGACATCCCGATCGTTAGTGACGGATGTGCCGTGCTGCATTATTCGGTGGCAGTTGATTCCTCCCCTGCCATGCCATTCATCTCTTCCATCGGACGGTGGAGACGGGTGGATTCGAGCAAGGCAAAATATCCGACTTTTCTCTTCTCCTTCTCCCCTGGCGGGTTTCCAGAACGCCAGGATTAATTTAGGGAAGCGGGCAACGTCCGCAAATCACCCTGATTAAGTATGGGGATGCCATGACTCGCCGTTTTCTGTCTCGCGCGAAAAATTCCCCATACTGTCGGACGATCGGGCAACGCTTTTACTCAAACTAGCATGTCGCCCATCAGCCACGGGATGGGGGTCAAAGTCAATCGATGCGGATCTTGATCGCGGACTAGACTAGTCTACCCTCGCGACACGGGTGGCTAGGAGACATCATGATATATCGCACCAGGCACGGAGATGATAACCGGATCCGTGTTAGCTGAGGGGTTAGCTTATCGTTGTCTTAATCTCTTCTTTCCCCCTGAGGAAGTGTCGTCCGTATTCCTGCTGAGATCGGGATGTCTCTGATGGTGATCGAGCTATTGCCATGGTATGAGAGTCATGCAGTGGTTCCGCTTTTGTCTCCTGTTTTGCACGGAGTAACTAGTTAGTGAAGTACTCCGAGCGGTTTGACTCAGCTTCGTGGGAAGCTTACAAATCAGCTCCCATGCATTAATTACTAACTGTCTACTCGGGTCTACCTAGTTAGGCCGGTTGCGTGACTGAGCTGGCACTGTTGGAGGTCCAAAAGGGAAAATATGATCCAGGATCTTCTTGACGGCGTGCACTAGGCCAGCATTCCACGGCCTAGAAGCGCTCTTCAGACGAAGACCCAGAGCGGGGCAGAAGTATAGCCCGGCTGGATGTTACCTGTCATGTTGGACGTTAATCTTGTTGCAGTATATTATAAGGTATACTTCGACGCTGGACGAGAGTTCAACTAAGCTCAGCCGCTCTCACTGCATCTGTCGAGTGTCCGAGACCAATCACCCGGCTGCCCTCTCTGCAAGCAAAAGTACTGCAGGAAGCGGAGCAGAACCGGCGGACAGGCACGAGTCGCACGCTCACGCGCTGCCGGTCTCGATCTAAGCGCGCCCTCTGCGTGGCCGGTGTCTGTCCGTGTCCTAATCCGGACCGCATCGTACGACTGATCGAGCCTCTGGTGCCCGTTTCGTCAATACAACAATGTTGTACGGAGTACGAACGACCCGTACAGGATGATACGAGCCGTATGAGGTGTGGTGGTAGATTCGTTAGGCCGCGTTCCATGGATCGTATCCATCCATCCCATCGCACCCAGACTTCACGGCCACATGGCGACGGAACCAGCGATGGCCGGACCATCGTAGATCGCGCCGGATGCCACGACAAGAACCGAAGTGAGCTGGCCAAACAGGAAGCAAATAGCCCGACCGAGGTTCCCCTGGCATCGTCAAATGCCATCGACTGAATGGACACCCGCCACAAACGAGGTCCCCGTGTTCTAATTAGGAACGATCGCGATCTGCAACCCTCAATCAAATCAACCAGAGGTCGTTCCTTCTCGTGTCTCTAAACCCAACGCGGTAGAAGGCGAACCCCGTTCGAGGCCCAGTCGGTCCTTCGAGAATGTTCAGCCGATTGCGATCCACGGTTACGCTTCGCCGTTTGAACCGCTAAAGGGAGAACTGGGTCTTTACCGAGGTCTGCGGCTGGTCCTCGAAGCTTTACCATTTGCTTTCTTTTTCTGGCTCAGGTCCCCGATGAGCAGGTTTCTGGCAATAATGATCCCCGACGACGGTCATGATGACCATGTCGCAGTCATGGTCCCCTGAGTCTATACGAGAGCAGGACGAACGAGGGAAATATAACGTGATGAGTTCCGCAGCGACAGGACATCGGAATATACGCATAAACCAGACTGAGTATCTATCTCCTACTGAAGACCACAGAAGACATTAGACGGAGTTAGACCCTAAACTAAGGCCGCATGACAGGTGCCATGACATGTTTGACAGCCGGGGATCCATCCCGTCGCCCTGTCGTGGGTACCGATCGCTCCCCCAGCGCCACCTCTTCGCTTATGCAGAAGACTTGGAGTATTTGGAATTGCCCTCCTGGGCTTACGATGCGGTGGACACAATCCTCGTCCTCCACCATCGTAATCCCATCGCGCAAGGGAACCCGGAAACCTCACCCAGGCGAATAACAACCGGCCATCCTGCAACTCCCCATCGAGATCCATCCCGAGATCCACGGACGGAGCCAGCTAGCATCACATAGCGCATCCCTTTTTCGCGTCCAAGAGCCAATAACCAGCAGACGCTCCAACGGCCACCCAACGCCCGTTTCTATTTTGGCGTTTGCCTTGCCTCTACGGGCCTCCTGCGTCCGGTATTTGCTTTGTCGCTTTGGGAAGCATCGCTCGACCAGATCCCGACTGGCGCTGACTGTCCGCTGTGCTCTGTACGGAGTATTTATCCAGACCCATCGTTCTGTTTGATTGCCCGGCGCGCGGTTGGGTCGCCGTCCTCCCCACCGCTGGCGTCCTTCTGCTTCCTCATGGAGGTGGCGTAATTGGCGTCGACGAAGGGTGTAGGGTCATTTACGGAGCTCTCCGCTCTGGGCTTCCTACTCATTCTACAAGATGACGATCTTCGTGGGCTGAATGAAGCTCGCCGATGGTGGGATTCCTTTTCCGCCGACGCTGCAGCCGGTTTCACTTTGATTTCAGAACCCCCGTGAGGAGGAGCTCGTCCATGGAAGGAGTCATTACAGACGATCCTAGCTACATATGTACAAAGTAATGGGCTAAGTCCCCAGCCCTCTATCGCCAGTACACACTTGCAACCGAATTAATATAATCAATCCCGTCCTTGCGCCACGTGTCGGGCTCCATGTACCCGTAGCCCGTAACATTGGCATCAAACATCATGTCGACGGGCTTGGCCAGCTCGTACGGCTCCCACTGAACGGTGGTTTCGTTCGTGATGCCCGTGTTGGGGTTCAGGTCGTGGATAAACGATGCCCACATGCGGGTCATGAGCCGGCTCAGCTGCTTGTACGACGGGGGCATGCCCGCAAACGGCTTGCCATAATGGTATCCCTGGCCCTGGATGTTGTTGAACACGAATGACACTTCGTTGAAGTGCTGCGCGCCCTGGAGATACGGCGCGTCCCCCGAGCGCATGTCGAACCGGTAGCAGTACGCCGGCGTCGACGTCTCCGCCCATGCCTCGCATTGTCGCCGGCGGTTGGCGTGCATATAAAGGTCGCCGGCGTAGGCACAGGTGCGTCGCCACTGATAGCCCTTGGACGGGATACGTCGGTCTCCGAGGAACTCGGGGACTCCCTGGGCTGGGTCGTCCGGGTACAGTTCCAGGATCCGGTGGGCTACAGATGGGGGGAGTTTGAAGCCCTCTTCACCGTCTGCAGGTCGTTAGTACTGCAGTCTTTTCGGGGTGCGATGACGATTGCTTACCTGTGAGATACTTGTAGAACTGCTGAGTCGTATTGATCCCGACTGGACCAAACGAAGTACCTTCGTCGGTGTTCGTACCAGCCAGGATGGGCACTTTCACGAACTTGTGATCCCTCAGCTGGATGCTGCCCCATTCCTTCACAAAGTCCCCGTCAATCACAGGCGAGAAGTTATACTCAGACGCGCCATTTGTGCCGTTAATCGCCGCGTTCAGCTTCTCGAACGGAACCTCGCGCAGGCACTGCAGCGAGTCCACCGTGTTGGAGCAGTTCACTTTGGCTGTCAGGTCATCATACAGGCTCTGATACCCCGTGGCATTGTTCGGACGGTAGAGGATTGGCCCGCCTGATTCCAAGATGCCTGCGCGGAAGAGACCGTCGTCTCGACCGCCGTACGCGATGAGGTGATAACCCACCGACGCGCCGCCTGCGGACTCACCCCAGATGGTGACCTTGTTGGGGTCGCCTCCAAAGGCCTTGATATTCTCCTGGACCCATCGAAGTGCCAGTCGCTGGTCTCGCAGACCCAGGTTCGTGTTACCACTGCCGCTGACCTGGCTGGAGCTCAAGAACCCCCAGGCCGAGAGCCGGTAGTTGAACGAGACAGCGATGAAGGGTTTGCCTGATGGGTTAGTATATCCTGCTATTTTCCAAACAGAGACATCGCGCTTACCGATCTCGTATGAGTTGGCGACGATAGCAGACAGGTTATACCGATGGTCCGCACTCGAGCCCTGATAGAAGCCCCCTCCGTGGATCCAAACGCCGACAGGAAGGTTCGAGTCCTCGCTGGCAGAAGAACCACGGACGACGTTGATGGTAAGACACGCCTCTGAAGAGCGGTACCAGATTTGGTCCGTCTAGACGGATCACTTGTCAGCCGCCTCATACACAGCTGAGAAACATACACGCGCTGACTTACTCCGTATCCAACACAGATGTCCGAGTATTCCTTCGCGTCACGCACCCCTTCCCAACTCTCGTTCAGCGACTTCGGCACTGTAAACCGCAGGTCGCCCACCGGCTGCTGCGCATACGGCATACCCAGAAAGAAGTCCTGCTGGTAGTGTGCATTGCGCACGCCAGCATACGTCCCGTTCAGGACATGCGCGGTAGGGTCGCTGGGGGCAGCGTTCACGCCCACCCACAGCGCGAAGACACCGAGGACCAGGCGGGACATTCTATGTTGCTGGAGAAGGCAGATGCAAAGCGTGCGGTATCTCGGAAAACGTCCGCAAAGCGGCAGGCTCGGATTTATACTCGAGCATGGGCGACTTCCCTTCTCGGGACAGGACGTCACGCCCCCCACCCCCTGCCGGCGGCCTCATATAACATATCCTATTCTCGGATCCTATTCAGCCGATCCAAATAAGTATCGGGTTTATAATCTGGAGCCGATGACTGCAACTTTCAATGCGCTCCCAATGAATGGCGGAGAAACGGGCGATGGCCGAGAATATGCGGGGGAGGTTAGGGACATGGCTTGATCGACAGTGTGTTGCTTTCCCCGATTCAGTCAGGATTGTCGCGTTTCCATGCGGAGTATGGGGTCGTTCGGCTGTTTTTCTCGGTACATCCGGAGCCCTAATACGGTGCTTCCGTGCCATAGGTCGAGATGGCAGTATATGCTTCCGAGGTTTTCCCGTCGGACGTCCTCCGTCTCTGGGGACGGCGAAGATGAGTCTATATGGTAATGACCGCCGATGGTTGATTTGCTCATGGATGGCGATGCTCGGCAGCACTGGGAGCAGGAGTGTCGAGTCTGGCTGACAACAGCACCATCAAGCTCCGTGGGTGGTCGACATGCCGCACAGGAAACGCAACGTCTCTTCTCCATTCTATTGTAGACAGCTGTGGAATCTTCCGACTCCTCCAAAGCTTGTCCCACAAGAAACGGGTTCACATCCGGCGTCATCTCCCTACGGAAAGGTGGCACAGCGGATCCAATATCATCACGGCGGACCTCCAGGCTAACGAGAACCATCCATTTCAGTCCCAGAATCCCACGGTGACCGTGTCTCGCAGCAGGTCTTAGGCCCAGACCTTAGCCTTCCCAGAATGCCTGATTGGATATAGCAACGCAATCCCCAGTCCCGTCCCATGTCCGGCTGGGTGACACGTTGTAGGTGCTCCCGAGGTGCCCGGTCGCTGCGGGCTTTCATGTGGGCTTCAGACAGACGGCGCATGTCGGCTGCGAGAGTGTCGTCTGTACTCTGTATAACAAGGGCATTCCTGGTCCCGCAACGCCGTTGTAACGGTGACACTGTCCGTGGGTAGGTGGCTTGATGCCATGCGAGGAGGGTTTCTCTCCACGGCATATTCAATGATGTGAGCGCCTCAAGACCCAGCACAAGGGACTCATCGATGCCAACACTGCCAAACCTCGGACCATAGACACTCTCCCATAACGTACACCTACCTAACGGTGCAATCCACGCACCAGCGCTCTCCATGGGCCTCTGTGACACGCGCTGGACGCAGCCTGCGCACGTCCTGACCAGCACCGAGAACCAAGATCCAAGAAAGCGACTCCCAATACAGACGCCCGTTCTGCGCAAATTCCCCGAGCTATTGATCTGCCACAACCAAGACAGAGACATGTACCGCGCGCCGTTGCGCCCATCGCGCCTCCCGCTGCCCGTAACAAAGCATGCGCGAAAATCGCGAGCCCCCGCGTCGGCCGAGGTAGACGCCGTCATCGCGGTCGTAAAGGGCTTTCTCGCCGCGCTGAGTACGAAGTCGCCCGTGGAGTTTGACAAATACTGTGTGCGGGCTGGCGGGATGTCCCTGTGGCCGCCGCCGCCCATGCTGCCGCGCTTCTGCACGATTGGCGCCTTTGTGGAGCAGATTGCCCGAGTGGAGGATGATATCGACGAGCGCATCTGGGACCCGGAAGTTAAGGTGTCTGAGTTGGGGGATTTGGCAGTGGTGTGGGCTCCGTTTAGGGGGAAGATCAATGGAGTCGTGGACCATGTCGGGGTGGAGCTGTTTATTCTGCATAAATTCAATGGACAATGGAAGGTGACCGGGTTGGCTGATTCGTGTCGACGGCCAACGGACAAAGAAACACAAATGTTGCGCTGATGGAGTTGTATAATGCAGGAGGATGCAAGATGATGAGGCCGAAAAGAGGCTTCTGAGATGAACAGATGACAACAACAAACCATCTACAACAGTAATACATACGAGTCCCCCAATTCTATCATGTAACTAGCAAAACATGTCCTCCTCACTCTATTTTCTACCGCGGAGCAACTCCCATCCAACCGTGCCATTTTTCCCTTCCTTCACAGACATTTCATCCACTGCCTTGACCAGGTCGTAGCAGATCTCTTCCGAGACCACACTGTCATGCTTATATCCAGGATGCGAAGCAACGAATTCACGGATCCATTTCGCTCCGGTCCACAGGGTGCCGTTCGCCCGTTTGCGAATCAGGTCCAGGTAGGTCGCCAAAGAACACCGCGTCTCAACATCTACATTCACGCTGTTCAGGTATGACTCCACCAGCGGAATCAATCCGGGGAACGAGCCATCGTCCGAGCCGTTGATAATGTCAGAGATAGTCATGAGCTCATACTCCGAGTCCACGGGCCCAAGTGGAGGAGACGGAGGCGGTGTATTACATGCAGAGGATGTGGTGGATGACATTTGGCTGGCGTTGGATGACTGCAGCGGCTGTTGCTGTCTGCGACCACGGGGAGAGAAAGGGTCTTTGCGGAAATAGAACTTCCGATCCAGGACTGCATTTCGTGCATGGGCGGTTTCCATATTCTCGGTGGTCCGCTGAATCGGGATATAGAAATTCAAATCGAAACTGAGGATAGCCCGGGTGACCAGGACAATGAAGATGCTGAATGCCGCATTCTCAAAGTCGGTCATTTGGATCTCCATCGAACGAAATTCCACTCGCCAGCCAATATCCGATTTCTCAGGCGGCGGTGGCTTGAAGCGCATATGCTGCCAGTTTGTCGACTGCAGATTTTCAAAGTGGTCCGCCTTATTCAGATCCAACTCCTCTAGGTCTTCCGAGAAGATGACTAGGGGGTCGCGGATGAAGAGGTGAGCGAAATGGGTTGCCAAAAGTTCGTCCATGCCGTCATCCATTAGACGCTTTTTGATATCTTCGTCGACAATCAAATCGGGGTCAAGATACTCTTTACGCAGACGTGGGTCTTGGGAGATATAAGTTGAGTTCGAGGCATATCTGGACTTGGGGATTCTCCATCTATCGTTCTTCAATGGCTGTCGCATTCGTTAGTGTTAGGCGTGAAAATAACGGAGGAACGTCCACTCACAGCTTCTCCAAGTTCCTCCCGGGTCCTGTCGTCTACTGCATTACCGATTTGATTCCACCGGACATCTGTATCAACGAGAAATCCCTTGTATATCGGTGTTGCAGCAGTGAGTGCCAGAAGAATCGGACCGAGAGGACTGAGTTGGTCATAGAGTTTCCTCCCTTCCGTCATGTTCTTTGCTTGAAATGTGATCTGCAAGCAGCAACTGCCCATACCAAATGCCATGGCGTCCATATATACGTGGTCGTCCTTGACAGCTCCATTTCTGACGTCGTCATCTTCAGGCCACTTATGGAGATCATAGTTCACTGTAGGGTCCTTGAAAGGCACGGGCGTGTTTGTATCCTTGAAGACCGGAACATTTAATTCCACTTTTCGGCCTCTTCTTGATCTGATATTAGCTGCCAGAGTCGGGAAACGGATGTGGGGGTTCGCAATCTCGTCAGGGACGAATTGCGACCTCAGTGCGGGTCCCGAGGGAGGATAATAGGGTTGGATATAATCATCTTTCGTGCCCAGACGAGGAAAGGTAGTGAGCGTGATCGGGTATTCGTTTGGTGCCATATGCGACTTTGCAACTTCGCGCCTGTGAGCAGTGTTAGATTGCACATGGCCATCATTTTCGGTGTAAGAAAGAGACCAACCTCCACTTCATATTAGACTCTACCTTGAGAAGATCCTTAAAACCGATCCCCCATGGCCGTCCCGGCGTTGCTTCCAACATGAAACGCCCGAACTCGGGGTGGAAATGAGGTGGCTCCTCACCCTCGCTGCGCAAACGTTAGAAACGACCTTTGAATCTCTATTGAAGGACACTCACTGTTCTTTATTTTCAGGACGGGGAGATTCCCCGCTCTTCCAAAGAGCCTCATCTTTGGCCAGTGATTTGAGAATTTCAGCTTGAGCGAGAGATAACCGAGCCTTTTTGGCCTCTTCGTCGACCGCTACGACTAGGTATTCCACCTGAGTGAGGTTGGGAGTCAGCGGCCGAAAGCCACATACATACGCCCATTTTGGCACATACCTCGTCACCCCAAAGCAGAGCATCCCGCTCCTTTCCCCGTGCTCTGCGCCAATTAGCGAGCAATTGCTACTCCAAATTAGTCAATCAGTCACGTACGGCTTGGTGGTGCCACGCTTACCTCAATTCCCCATTTACGCACTTGGTCTGCTCGTTTCTTGGCGTCAGGCCACTCCAGTGCAGTTCCGAGGGCTCTGATAGAGTATACAATGTCAGTTCGGCGCACCCAGGAGGGTCTCCACGTAGGCACGAAGCAACGTACAAAAGACCCATGATGTCATCCAAGATTCGATAGATATATAGTAGTGGTAGGATGATGGTGACGCCTTTTTACATGCGCCAGGCGACACGAGCAAACTCTGTCAACTAAATAAGAGCCGCGCGGGGAAGAGGGGGAGGACCGATAGGAATTGCGCCGAGACGCCGTCCAAGGACTCGGATAGAAGAAAAACGGGACGAACGGGGATTGAACCAGTACAAGGACGGATCCGTCACCGAGCGATGTAGGAACCGTCCAGCCCGACAGGAAGACTGAAGGACGGAGGAGAGTAGAGATCTGAAGACACCGAGAGAAGAACTTCCAGCGGAGGGGAGGAGGAAATTATATCGTCTCTAGGGAATAGCGTACTTGCTGTCAAGGGCGATTTTCCGCCGTCCTCGGATTCAATTGGTGGGGGACGGCGGGGCAGGAGCTTGCCTGCTGAGTCAGACGTCCGATATCAACACCGATAAGCGCAGTTTCCGACAATGATTTCTAAGCAACAGCGGGATTCCCCGGTCAGGTGATTTCGTATACAAGACAGCCACCACAGTAACGTCCTACTGCTTGTGCCTGCAGAGGTACTAGGTACACATGTACACACGTATACACCGCCCAAGAAGAGAAAAGGAACAAGAAGAACAGGCGTAACAGACATGCGCATCTATGTGATTGATAATCTTCACGACCATTATTAATACTTCCCCTCAGCCATCTTATTACACTCGGAGAATACGAGACCCGGCAAGGAAACCTAACGCTATATGCTGACTACCTGGTCTTGTCGAAAGCCAATGGGGAGAGAGATTGTGAAAGCATAGTGTACCTCCTTCGCACCTCCGGACGTCATACGACAAGTCCACGGGAGACCTACCTAGTTACAGAACACTCGACTTTCAACGAACCATGTCCGGTTCTATGTCTCCGAAGGCCGGGCCGGAGCGCCCGACAAATGCAGTTTCTTGCCGTCAGATTACCAGCAAGATTACCGAGTGTTGAGGACGTCCCAATGCCAGGAAAAGTCGGTGCATAAACAGAATAACCTCAGAACCTCTATGTACATAACCCGCTGCTTCGTTCATCTCAAATGCACATGCCGACGCGTTGGATTCAATCAATTGGACCGGGCGCCGTTCTTCGCAGCCCGCAGCTCGTCCATCTTGGCAACGCGCTTCTTGAATTCCTCGTACTGGCATTTTTCATAGCTGTGTCTCTCGTCCTGTCAAACCGATAAAATTAGCCAGTAGTTCACAACTGTAGCATTCCAGCTGAGATTTTGAGGTGATGTTTTGAGAAAAAACGAAGGCAATAGGCAGCAATTGGTCAACGGTTGGAGACGGGCAAACAGCATGCGAAAAGGCGTCCATACCTCGCACTTCCAGGGGAGGTAGTACTCCTGCTGCCGGCATCGGTTCAAGGGGATCAAAAGGTGTGCGCAGGAATCCCGGTACTGGAGGGGGAGACGAGCATCGGACATCTCTTGCCGGGTAGCTATATCGACGTCAGCGGAGAGTTCGACGGGTCATGTTGCCTAGTCTTCCTCTGTGCGGAATTCGAGGCCAATGGCAACAAAAGACATACCGGTAGTCTCCGCAAGACCAACGGCGCTTTTCACCGACTCGGCGACGGTCATATTGGAGGATTAGGAGGGTGCGACGTGAGAGAAAGACTGGAGTAACTGGCCGGACAACCAGGTTTGCAGCTATTCCGAAGGTGCTGTTCCTTCCTTCCGGATATAGTCAGGTGATATCACGTGCAGACTAACCCCGATAAGGGATAGTGCCAATAATTCCACTTTACGCGCTCACCGTACCAAGGGCGCGTCGGGCCCTGCAAACCACCGCGTTTTCTTGAGATGCGACAGAGCCCATGAGAGCCACCCGTGGCTGATACTATTCCTTTCGACCTGCGATTCATGTTTTCTGTAATGTGCCAGATCCGATAATTGGACACTTCATTCTTTACCTGAAGATTTCCAAACCAAGACCATCGGATCGAGGTTGAATTCCTGGACCGCGTCGGATCTTCCTGCTTCTCTTCGGGAACCTACTGAACTACGATTTCTTACGGAGACGCACATCATGGCCGGGGTAGATTTCTCCAAGATCTACTCCGCTACATACAGTAGTGTAAGTGTGTCGCTTATTCCGCTCCTTGTCTCCCAATCCCCAATCTTTGATTCGTCGCTCTGAAATCCTATCCTTATCTGACTTCGCTTGCTAGGTCCCGGTGTATGAGTTCAAAATTGAAGGTGATAGTGTTATGCGAAGGCGGGCCGATGATTGGATCAATGCTACGCATATTCTCAAAGTCGCTGGATTCGATAAGCCAGCAAGGACACGCATTCTTGAGCGCGAGGTCCAGAAGGGGGTCCATGAGAAGGTGCAGGGTGGCTACGGGAAGTATCAAGGTACGATGATAACTCTTGCAGAGCCGTCTTCCTCGACCGTGTTTCAACTAACATTGCATGCAGGGACATGGATACCTCTTCCCGAAGGCCGTTTGCTTGCTGAGCGCAACAACATCATCGACAAGCTCCGTCCAATCTTCGACTACGTTGCCGGCGATCGTAGTCCTCCACCTGCCCCTAAACATACATCCGCCGCCTCCAAACCGCGAGTGTCGAAAGCTGCAGCCAATCGAAGGGTTGCAAATGAAGAAGTTTTCAGTGCCGTCAAACCCCATCGTCCGATGGGCCCGCCGAGTTTCACACATGAGCAATATGAGATGCACTCGGGCTTTGACGAAGACGAGTCGATTGAGCAAGCCACGCTAGAATCTTCGTCCATGGTGGCCGATGAAGACATGATGACAATGTCTCAGAGCGGTGCATATTCGCGAAAGCGGAAGCGTGGGAACGACGTTCCGACAATGTCAATTGGCGAGCAGGAACACATTCTTTACGGAGATCAGCTATTGGACTACTTCATGACGGTAGGCGATGCACCGGAAGCAACGCGTGTACCACCTCCAGAACCACCGGTCAACTTTCAAGTGGACCGACCGATCGACGATTCGGGAAACACAGCTCTCCACTGGGCCTGTGCTATGGGTGATTTGGAGATTGTCAGGGATCTGTTGCGCCGCGGAGCAGATGTGAAAGCTTTGTCGGTACACGAAGAAACGCCGCTCGTGCGTGCTGTTCTATTCACCAACAATTACGAGAAGAGGACATTTCCAGCCCTGCTGGAACTACTCCTCGATACGGTTTCCTTCCGCGACTGGTTTGGTGCTACCCTATTTCACCATATTGCGGAGACTACAAGGAGCAAAGGGAAGTGGAAGAGCTCCAGATATTACTGCGAGGTTCTTCTGGAGAAATTACGAGCGACCTGCTCTGCAGAAGAGATCGACTTGTTGCTGTCTTGTCAAGACTCAAACGGGGACACGGCTGCATTAGTTGCTGCTCGAAACGGTGCGTTTCGCTTGGTAGATATACTTCTTACGCACTGCTCCCGAGCCGGAGACCTAGTGAATAAGAAAGGAGAAACGGCAATCAGCATTACGCAACGGGCCCATCCTTCTGAGCGAGATGTACCGCCGCCGCCCTCATCCGTTACTATGGGCAATGACCATATTGATGGCGAGGTAAACACTTCGACGAACCCCGATAATCAATCCGTGGCTATTACCCCAGACACTTCTTCGGTCACCGCGACGCTGCTCTCTAAGATCGGTGTGATCATAGCTGAAGCAAATAAGAAACTGGCTGTCAGCTACGGCAGCTCAAAGCCAGGCCAGCAAGGCTCAGATGATATTGCAAATCCCGAGGCACTGTACGACCAACTCGAGTTGGACCGACAAAAGATCAAACAACAAACTGCCGCTTTATCCGCGAAGGAGGCAGAAGAAGAGCCTGTTGATACACAACTTGCCCGTTATGAACAGCTGAGGGCAAGTTACGAGTCATTGCTAGAGCACATCCAGCAGGCAAGACTGAAAGAACGGGTTGCGTCTATGCCCATACCTACGAAGGAGCAAGCGGAATCCTCCAAGGACACGAGTCAACTAACGACCGTGTTCCAACTGGCTCAGAAGTTGTGTGCTGCACAGAAAGCTCGGCGTGCTGCAGTTAAGGAGCTTGCACAACAGACTGCAGACGCTGGCGTAAGCACCAAGTTTGACGTTCATCGGAAGCTCGTTGCTCTTGCCACCGGTCTGAAAGAGGAAGAACTTGACCCTATGGCTGCTGAACTGGCAGAGGCTTTGGAATTTGACCGAATGAATGGAAAAGGCAATGGGGCTGAGTCACCAGATCTGGAGCACAAGGACTCCGCCTCTTTTCCATTTCCCGAGCCCACAATATCGGTGGATGCATAGTTGCCAATATTTACGGTGGTTGCGCTTTTCTTGTGGTGGAAGGTGTCTGCAATATTCCTGTCATGGATTGGATGCGGCATGTCTCAGATCTGTGTTTTCTTCTGTGTTTTATACCTTCTCGTTCTTCGTCCGTGTGATATCTCCGACATGCGACTGTTGATGGCTTGTTTTTCATGTCGTGTTCTTCCCTCTGGCGAGCAATTGTCTGCCTTGCCAGCAGATACCCAGTCATTTTGTTCATCTTTTTGACTTCCGGGTCCCTTGACATGCCTTGTATTATTGTCCGACATGGCAGTGGGACATGATTCGATGATGGTTCCTTTTCTGGCTCGGAGTTAATGTAGTCTAGCTTTTATGAATGGATAGTGTACATACACAAGCAATGAATTTGCTCTCCAGTACCTCTACTGTGTTAGAACAGAGGTTGTGAAGTTTAACATTGAAATGTTAGGTTATATATTGTATTAAAAATAAGGGTATTAGTAATTCTGTGGGGATGTGGTCTAGTGGTATGACATTTCATTTGCATTGAAAGGGTCCCGCGTTCGATCCGCGGCATCTCCATATTTTTCTTCTTTTTTCTTTGCGATCCTTGAGGATTGTACTCAGTGGGTTGAATGGATCGAGTTACGGTAGCAAAACATGCCAAAGTGACACGGTATTGTAGGTACCTTAGTTGTTCACTTTACTCTGTAAGATGTGTGTAACGGATAGACATACCAGAGTCGAGAGTACATAAGAATTTTATATAAAACACTTACGCCCTACCTTGACGCCAGATACTTTGTAACCAATGTTTGCTTTGCTGTCTAGCTTGCCTATTTGGCACGTCCTTCCTTCTACTCTGTATGTACCCAACTATTCACTTCGTCCGAGCGATGACTTCGATCAAGATGGATGGCACTTACAAGATGGCCAGCTGAAGATGACGAGCGCTGGGGCCAATCAAAAGGCAAACATCTCCCCCGAGAGCCAATAGCATATTGGGATGTCCCACTTCCTGACCGTATGTGGATTAACGCAGATCTGAAGCGAACCAGTCAGGGGGCGTAGATGGACAAGACCAATCAGCGGGTGTTTCAGCCCTGACCTCGATGAACTGAAGAAATCATTACATTACCTTGGTTACCTTAGTTAACTAGTTAGGTATCAATGCTCGATCGATGATTGTTGAAAGATTGATTGATGAGGAGACATTGTCGTGGACTCCATCATTCTTCTCCTCATCTTCTTCTCTCACCTCACTTCTCCCTCTTTCTGACTGACCTCTTTTTTCTTCATTTCTCTTTCTTTTATTCAAGACCTTACTACATAACTACTCCTACATCCTTGCTTTGTCATCGAACTGGGGGTTGCCTGGAACGCTGGCTCTGGGGTCTGACACGCCAAAAAAGCGAGGGAAAAAAAGAAAAGAAAAAAACACGCGCCGAGAGCCGACGACGCCTGAAACTCTCCCCATCATCTTTCCCCCATCAACTTTCTTCTTCTCTCCATCCTCACCTTCTTTCGTCTCCTCTCCCATCCCCCCCCTCTCCCTCTTTCTTCCTTTCTTTCTCTCTCCACGATCGTGTTGCACTTGTTTCCCGTGAAGAGTTAGTTACCTTCAGAAAACCCATTCAAAAAGACATTATATCCTTCGTTTCACCAGCGACGATCCGGTCGGCGTTCCTGGACTCCTTTCGTCCATCTCCCCCCTTACGTCCTGACTAAGAACCTCCCCCGATCATTGTTTGTCTCGACGACTCGGAAGTTAAAGCCAGCTCCATCACGACGACATCTCCGTCTCCTACGTTGCGTCCTCGTGTCGAATCTTTATTTTTCCTTTCCTCGAGCGATCTCTTTCTACTGCCGAGAGCTGCAGAGCATCTCTCGCCCGTTATACCCTTCTCGTCTTTAATACCGGATACCCGTCCATCCATCATCATCTCTTCTTGAGACCCTCTGGTTTTGTGCCTCGACGTCCGGTCGCGTCTGTCGTGCATCTCGAGCGTGCTCCCTTGGATCCGATTATTCTCGCCTTAGGCTGTTAATCACCGTTCTTTAATTCTCGCTCGCGGGGTTGGGTTTCTGCATCGCTTCCGCTCCAGTCGGTAGGCTGCCCATCGTGTTCTCTCGCCCAAGACTGCCTCAGCTAACGCGAGTCCAGCCTCCTTTGGGATTATCACGTTTTTGGTACCCTTGTCACTTGCATAATAACATATACCACACCGAAGCGTTTAGTGTCGAATAGCCGCCGGTCCTTCACGACTGCTCCACACGGCCGTAATCATCTAATCCATCTCATCCATTCCTCTCGCTGATCGACGACCTTACGCGCGTGATTACCAGAGACTGCAACTCGCTGTCTACCGGCTTTCTTCTTGCACATATACACTTATACTTCACAACCTGGCCCTGAGCATGGACACCGGTGGTCTTGCTCAAATGACTTACAATTCGACTTTCAACAATGGGAGCTCCCTGGGAGTTCCCACCTCCGGTTTTGCCTCTCGGAGAAAGGGTCCCAACGTTAAACGGCTGAGCGTGCCTCCCCCGCACATCTCTACCATCGATGAGTCCCAACCGTCGGCCCCGATTCCTACTCCACGCACCAGTCGCTCCCATCTCCTGGCAGGGCTCAGGACCGCCCCCAAATCGGCTACTGTGCCATCGGTCTCTCAGCGTCAGCAGCACTACGGCATGGAGGGCGACCGGTATGGAAATCTCTCGAACCGGACCTCTGAACGGATCCCGCAGACTGCGATGGGAACTGGATTTCCTCGCCATTCAATGGCCATGAACCAAGGCCTGGACATGAACACCGGTCGCCCCATGTACACTCTGCCCGAGCAGGTGCTCGCTCCTCCGTCCCTCGATCTCTCAAACGATTCGCAGATCGACGAGAGTCTCTATGCGGAACTGATGTCCACGAACCTCTTCCTGGCAGCTCAGCAACAGCGTCTCCAGCAGCAACTGATCAGTGTTACGGCTGCAGCCCAGCAGTTCCAGGGTCTGAACCTCGGCATGCCTATGAGTCAGCCCCAGGAGCTCCCTACGCTTTCCATGCCAGGAATGGGCTTTTACCAACAACAGCTCCAACAGGGCGTCCAGCCGGTCGTCCAGCCGGTACCTGGTCAACCAGGACTCTTCTCGGTTTACAACCCCCTTACTGGCCAACAGAACTACATCTATGACAACAGCTTCCAGCAGGAGAGTCCCTACCAGGAGGAAGAAATCCAGTCGCCCGCCATGCATGTCCCTGCGTTCCGCGCCGAAGTCTCCCCCCCTGCGGAATCGTCCCAGCCCTCGATGAACTTTGCACAGCCAGTGTCACCGCCCCGTAACAGCCCGTCTCCGCCCAGGGAAACTGTCCCCTTGCCGCCTCCATCCGCCAATGCATTCCGCCGAGGCCACAAGAAGAGTTCGTCCATCAACCCTGCCACCAAGGCTCCCATTGATACGGCACGCGCGAACAACAGCACCACGGCTGCCCCAAGGACAGCTACCATTCCTCAGACACCGGCCACTGGTACGTTCGGACCTGGTCAAGGCCGTGCGGGCGAGCACCCGATCCGTCAGCCTCGCGGCCCTCCATCTTTGGAGGAACTCGTCGCGAAGCCCACGTCCAAACATGAGGGAAGCAAGAACTTCGCCACCCGTCAGCGGCGACGTGCTGTGCACAACCTGGTGCGTGCGGGCATCGAACGGCGTGGAGAGACTCGGAGCTATCACAGCAGCGGTGGCACCAATACTCCGGCGAGCGAGAAAGAGTTTACGTTCTCCGACGGAGACGACGCCACCGTTCGCAGCGGAAGCCTTTCCAGCAAGCCGAGCTTGGGTAGTCTTCGTGCCGCAGCCAACGGTGCTATTGGTTCCGAGAGGAAGGAAAGATCTTCTCGGGAGCGTCGCTCTCAGGACAGCCCGTATTCCACCACCACTCCGGTCAGTGAAGATGGGGGCTACTTCGGTAGCAAGTTCACCGATGTTCGCTCGGACCAGGTCTCTTCTCCGACGGGATCTTCCCCTTCGGTGGCTGCTGTCGTCGCAGGCCAGAAGACGGTGGCTCAGGGTTCGGAACGGCGCAAGACTCCGATGCTTGTGCTTTCCAGCGCTGAAAAGCGGAAGACCCCGATCATGTAACGCGATCATCGTACATAATGTGACTGAGATGTTTACGGACGTGCAAAGCCTTGAATGATGTCTTTCTTTTGCTTCTATCTTTCCTTTAGTGATGTTTTGTCTTCTTTTCCACTCAAGAACGGACAATTGGATTTTGGTTCTTGCTGGACGCCAAAGCCGATCTACTCTTTTCATTCTTGGAGTGTCTGATCTTTCTTTCTCTCATATTACTTATTGGTTCTGCTTTCTATTGCCCACCATCCTTTTTCCCGCCCTTGGACAGACTGGTGAATGAGACTTGGATTTGAAATTCAACTACGGAAACTCGTTTCGACTGGGTTTATTGGGAGGTTGTCTCCGTCTCATGGACATGCAATTATCATCAGTGGAGAGGCCTGGATTGTTTCAGAATCGATCGTTCAACCGTACGTGCATCTGGCTATGTGCGTACAGCCATTGGCTTGTTTGCCCCCTCCATGTATCTAGGTAGTACTAGGTATCTGCACACATGATGAACACATACTTATCAAGCAAGTTTCCGCAATAATAATGTTGGCGTGCTATGCACATGACGTAAACCTATGATTCCATGCAAAACGTTAAACGTAAGCTTTATCTGTCATGATGCAAGGGCCCTGTCCTTTGGACAAGTCTATGCATCAGGCGAGTTTGTAGCTCGCAAAATACTATTTATTAGATGATGTAACCAAGACAATCAGCTTGAGAGTCGTGTATCATATGTCCTCTATATATTGTATGTAAATCGCTCAATTATCAATAGAGAACGCCCAGAAACCCAACCAAAGAGAGACTATCTAATGCCAATCAATGTCTTCGAGAAACAAAAAGGAAATACAGGAAAGACCAGAGATCGCTAATTCCAACAAAACAGGCCTTGGACCATACAAATGAGAAAGAATGCGATAATGCAGACAGGATGCGAGCGTGACATGAGAAGAGACAAAAGGAAACGATTAGGCTAGCCAAACAAACACATGCGGATAGTATATGATGGGAATCTCAAAAGTATTCAGACGCCGAAGAAAGACAGAACGGAACAGAAACGCAAGTCCAAGATCGCTGAAACAACACGACAATTGTGTCCCCTGCAAAAGACATGACGTATGTATGTATGTATATTAGAAGCTGAACAGACCGCTCCGCTTCTTGCCTAGAGGATACACAACCAAGGCAGCGAGGAAGAGCCCGACGGTGAAGCCAACTGCCACCTGGACCATGCCGTATCCAATGTCGAACACGACGCCGTTGAATTCAGATTGGGAGGAAGGCGACCCTGTCATGTTCTTGGCGGCATCGACGAAGCCTTGAGTGCCGTTCGAGATGACGGAGTAAGGGGTGGTCTTTGTGGTCAGTTGTTCCGCCGACGCGATCCCAGAGATCAGCGATCCACTCGCCGCCAGGCCAGACGGGACGAGCACAAAGATCGCGGGGAGCATCGCTGCGGCGGCCAGACCGTGTCGCAGCCGGCTGTACAGGTTTCCCATGACGCCGATGACGAAGGCGCTTAGGGCGATAGATATCTGGGTGCTGGAGTAGAACCGCTTGGTCCCAAAGTAGTTGGTCACGTATCCGGCAAAGGAGATGACCAGCATCATGGGGATTTGTTTCGGCTTGGCTTGGTTGACAATCGCCAGGCAGAGAGTGAAACAGATGACGAAGGGGAAGCGTTGGAGATACTCGTTTGTGATCGGGCTGGCAGGGCATGTGTATGCCGAGGACGCATCCGAGTCCAAGAGGCCATAGACTGCCGTGCCAACCGTAATTCCGAAGCCCAGGAACAGGGAGTAGATGATGGCGTAGACCATGCGGACGGACCCGGCCACAATACTGCGCGACTGCAGCTCCAGGCTGGCACACAGGACCAAATATCCCGGAAGGATGAGGGCAATGGAGGACTGAGCAAGGGCGGAGAAACAAAACAACCGGTCACCGTTGTATCGAATGGAGCCAAATGCTCTGGCCAAGAAGGAGGTCAACACGGCGGCGGAGATTTCAAAAACGTTCGAGTAGAGATCTGATCGGGGAGAGAGGACAAGCTGGAGAATGCCCAAGAGACAACCCAGCACGAAGCAGAGGGGCATATCGATGGGTCGGGCGTTGAAGGCAAAAGGTCCAACACTGGCGCTCGCGCAGCCGTGTACCAAAACAAGGAGCCAGACTGGGTATGTGTTTTTCTTCTTCATGACCTCATCCAAACGTTGAATGGCCTCCTCGACGCCGATCACATCATGAATCACCTCCTTGTAGATCGTATGTACTTCGGATAGCTTTCCCAGGTCAACCCCTTGGGGGCTTCGGACCAGCTTCACTTCCGTGGTATGGGTGGATTGATCATCAAAGGAGATGATCATGCACCCAGGCATATACAGGAACTGACCATCGATCTCCAGGACCCGAGCGGTCATCTTCATATATTCTTCCAAACGGTGCGTAGGGGCGCCATATCTCATCAGGGCACGGCAAAGTCGGATCAGGTATCGTTGGCGGGAAAGGAGTTCTGCGATGTGGACAGTCACTCGGATTTCATCCTCTAGCTGTGGCTTGCCCATCCGTTTAGGCACGCCGGGGATTGCCCCACTGCTCCGCGAGCGCTTGAGCATCCCAATAGGCGAGGTAAAGGAGTTTTTGGCCGTAGAACCAGCCAGAGAGGATGTAGACTGGTTGGGCGACTTCTCGTACCACTTTCTGGGACGCTGGGGCTTCCACGAAGGGTCGGGTGATAACCCTCGGCCACTGAAGTCTCCTGAGCTATTCTGACGCGAGTGGCCATGTCGGCCGCGTGAGTAGTAGTTGCTAGCACCAGGCTGGTCGTAGAGCTTTAAAAGAGAAGAGAGGATCCCGCCACGGTAATGAGAAGGGCGCTCGACGTAGGCGTCGGGGTCTCTCTCCTCGATGGGGGTGACCTGGCCGGAGCGGAGACCAGGTGAAGGAGCGCGGATCCGGGTGAAAAAGTTGAAATCCTTGCGAGTCATTTGTCGCACAAGCTGGTGAGCTTCGGCGGTGCGTGTGGCTTGTGTTCCAACTAGGGCGTCGTCTTCATCATCAGAGAAGTAGTTATATTGTTTCTCGGAGAGGCTGATCATGGGAATCTCATCCCCATCTTCAGAGGGCAGCACCACCTCAGTGGGAGTAGACGCGATAGACGATGGTTGACTGGACCAAGGGCTAGGCCGAGGAGACTTTGCGGGACGACCCAGGAGAGACGCTAGTCGTTGAGCTCTTTCTTGTGCAGAATGGATTGCTTTTCCCTTCTCATAGCTGACTTCATCGTCGCCAACGAGCCCCGGAGAACTGGCTTGCGAGTGGACCGTTAGGCCCGTGACACCTACCGGAGAGCTCGGACTGATATCAACCAGGGGCAATGATTGGGTCTCGGATGTTGTTTTGTCCACCGTTGGAATGCTGGCGATGGGCAATGGTCTCTGCGGGAGTGAGGAACCCCTTGTATCAGGCTGGGTCTCTGACGTCGATCCGTATGGGCTCATGCGAATACCGGCCTCGCTCACACTGAATTTGACGCGATTCGTGCTCTTGAGAATGCCAGCATTCCTGGGCTTGGTCTGAGCTCCACTGGGGTCCATAGGTCTCTCTACTGGGTTCTCATTGGGACTCAATAGGGGGGATACACGCGGCCCTGCAGATGATCTGCCTGTACCTCCAAGCCCATCAGCAAGGCTCGAACGCCTGGACGAGGTTATCGGCAGATCAAAATACCCGCCAGCCATTGTGGACTTTGGGATATCAGGCAAGGCTGGTATTGACGAGGTGTCTGGTTCCTGTTTCGGGTTACAGCGTTGCTTTCTGTCTCCCGTTATGGTCTTCTGGTCCTTCTACTTGTCGGACTCCTTGGTTCACCAGCAACCTTCTGAAACCACTTGTCAGGGATGATGTGTTGAGCTTCCTCTGGTCTAATGACGATATGGGTCAGATACGGAGTTGCATCAGGCCAAGAATACGCCAAACAATCCAATGTCAAGGAGGCTGATGCCAAAGTAGGACATACCTTGTGGAATTTTTGCCAGGAAAATTCAGAGGCACAGGCCAGATATCCTGAGTATAGTGGTACCTTGGGCGCAACCACTGGATAGGAGACCGTTGAGTGGGAAGGAAGGGATGAGAGTCCCGCAAGAAGGAATGATAATACGTCACGGATGCATAGTCGAAATCCTAGGACAAGTTGTGGCGTCCAAGCAGGAGAACCAGGTTGTTGAAGAACGAAAAAGGGGTCCAACCGAGAGATCCGGTATAGACTGTATTCACTCAAGGGAGAATGATGCAAGATCCGAGGCAGGTGATAGGATAGAGAAATAATCCAGATCGTGTGTCGTCAGATGTACGGGAGTATGGAAGCAGGTGAAATTTGGTACTGCGAGCCCGCGGATAGAGACAGACAATCCAATCACCGTGCACAGTGTACAGGATTGATCATATGAAGAGATAGATGTGGGCGATCTGTCCTGGGCTTATGTAGCGAGATCCTTTGCGGAGTAATATAGAGGGAAATTCGTCCTTTTGCTGGGGGTCCAGTATCCGACAGACAACCGAGTGAGACGTTCTGTTAGGGGGAGAGAAGGGACCAGGACAATTTTGTATCAGGTTGTTGCTTGGCTTTGCCACGATGATAAATCACCGGGGGAAGGAAAGGCGATGATAGCGGCAACAAGTCTTCATATGAATCACAGTTGACTGGGGCCAGGCAGGGGATTTTAGCAATCGATTGGCAAATTCGAACGAAATATCACAGATTAGAGTGCCCAGCCTCTCGACCAATGGATTTGACCATGAGGGATCCAGATTTAAAAAAAAGTCAGCGGAAGTGTGACACCCAACCCCGAAAGACTAGAACGGCGCTCAGACGCATAAACAGCAGAGCTGTTTTTCCCCTACTATCAGGGACACGACCATGGCTGTCGACGGAAGTGGTTCCACGGGCTCCACGATACGGTGCCACAATCATGGCCCAAGAGCGAGGCACTTTGGCTAGGAGGACCAATTTGGGAGAAAGGGATATTGATCGTCGCGTAGTCTAGTTGAGATGAATTCCTTTAGCTTGGCTTGTCTCTCCTAACACCGGATTCTTTTTGTCTTTCCTTCGTGTCGTTTACGAAATTTGGATAAATAATCCAGACGGGCGGTGGCCATGCTCGACCAGCGGAGGAGCCTGGATCATCCTTCTGGAAGCTCTAGACCCGAGAGGACAATGGGTCCAATGACAGTAGTGCCGAAGAAGATAAGCTCAGTATGCAGGCGTTCATGATAGAATTTTTTTTTTCTGGTATTTCTATCGCGGGAGGCAAAAGGCCGGGTGGATCCCCGAGGAGCAAGTTTATCGCATAGTCTTCCCAAGTTTAGCGCCCGAACCGGGACCGGCTGGAAGACAACCAGGGACGCGAGCTGACTGGGACCCACGAACGATCGGCCGGTCGGCCTGGACCCAGGACCCCCGTGGCGGTTTGGATGTGCGAATAGGAGCGTTGATCCTCAGCACGTCAGGTCTCGGCAACCCGAAGATGAATGCCGGGAGGACACAATGGACCGAGAGACACCGATGACGACGCTCCGAGGAGCATGCACGGACGTTTGGGAATGGAGCGTCGGATGAAATGATTCAGGCACATATCACACAATCATTGATGGCTGTCGCCTGATGTTGCGTGTGTGTGGGTCACGGCGATAGCAGAAGGAGGAGAAACCGGTCAGGAGAGGCGGTTGAGCTGATTACGAAACCGCTGGAGACGCAGATCATCGCATGGATCGGATGGGATGGTGAGGAGGAGGAAGAAAGAAGAGAAGAGAAGGAAGAGGAGGGAGAGGAAAGGGGTGGTGGAGAGGAGGAGAGGAGGAAGAGGAGAGGCTGATGCAGCTGCATGTCAAATCCCGGTTACGAATCTGCTGCGCTCCCTATGGCTGCCCCCCACCCCTGCGTGCAGAAACGCCGTCCCTGAGGATCCACGATCGACCGGCGGTGTTTTGCTTTTTCCATATGGAACAAGTTTCCTTCTCGTGACGCAGCAGTAGTGCAGTTGATACGGAGGACGGAGTACATTATTGTCTAGGTGCCCTGTGGGTCCATATCTACACCATGCAATCGAAATACACTCATCCATCACGACTCAAGTTCTCTTTTAGATGCACTACACATCAATCTTTCCGGTCGATCGAGGTCGGAACTAGCCTCATTCTGTGCGTCAGTCGGCATGCTGCGTCCAAATCATGTCTCAGATTCAATATTCTCCTTACATGTCAACCTTATCGCCACAGAGTTTCTCTTATAAGGGTTGAAACATGGTGTCTATTCATAGTTCTTCTGCTATCGCTCCCAGTGATATTCGTGGTGATATTCGTGGTGGGCTGGATAACTCACGGCATGATCTACAAAAACACCTTATTATTAGAACAGAACAACTGTCGCGAGTAATTGAATATTGGACAGAGGGACGATGATTATTCCAACGTTACTCCCGTCCTCGAGCGCTGCCATAACAACATGGACGATCTATCGTTGAAAAAGGAGCTACCTGTGCGGCACCTTAGTTACACAACTGACTCCGGAGTATGCACATTGCAGAACCCTCAGGGGTAGAAGCAAGAGAAGCGGACACAGTAACGCTCGGTCGGTTGACCGGTGCGTGGGATCACTTATGTCGTACTGACCCCGGTGTCCTCATCCCCAGAGGCTGCAGCTGAACGACCGGGCATTCGCTGTCTGAGTCTCTGGCAAGAAAACCTTAAACAGAGACATGGTAACGAGGTCGCATCGTCTGGTGTCGTCATGCTGTCATCGCGACGGTTTTCGTGCGACCAAAGACAGATCTAGCTCCTTTTCCGTCCAACCCAAGTTACCGGCGAGCTTCATCTCGCGACCGGGACTGGGACGCAGGGGCCAAGTCGTAGCTTCAGGCCCAGGAAGGCAGCAGAGATTCTCTCCGTTGCACCGGGGAACGCAATGACGCCGAGCCGGGACGGCTGTGAATGCATTCGGGTGTCATCAGCGGTTGGCGGATTGTGGGGTTAGGAAGCCGTTGAAAGTGGACAGAGGTGTGAGGGCCAGTTGGTGATTCCACGGACTAAGATGATATGATGATGATGACAATGACGGTTATCATGATAAGTTATCAACAAGGGCTATCAAACAATGCTTATTTGTCCCTGCTGCTATTTCTGGCACAGGTGGGTCCGAGCTTAATTCTGATTCTCTCGACGGGGATCTTCCTGTTATTGCCGAGACCACCACAGTCGGTGGAGGCTCTGACACTTCCGGTGGCTTTTAAACAATAACTACCTGCCGCCTCATCTTGGACTCCATAAGTCAGCATGCCTGGTGGTTGGACAGCCTTGAAATCAACTATCACCAGAAACATGAGCTGTGTTTGCAGGCTAGTCATGTGACCCCGTTGCCCTAGGCCGTCCGTCTATCTCCATCTCAACCATGAAAATAACCAAAACAGGATAAAACAAGCGCTAACAGTGGGATTCAGTATCACATGAACGTTCCTCTGGCCTGGTCGTTTGATATGTTCTGGGTGATGGAGATAGATATTACATAATAGATCGCACCTCAGGAGCTCCCAAGCATCTCGCCTCAAACAAGGACAACCAAAGCAAGTCTCTCCTGCCGATCGCCAACAATGATGGCCCAATCAAAGATGGATCCCTCGTGGCCGAAACCAGCCCAACCCTGTGGTGTGTATCCCGGATGGCGTGAAACGAAGCAGACTAGCAGAGATCCAGAGAAAATTCTGGCTTCCAGGCTGCGAGGATCCACAATTCCGCCCACGCACGACACTTATCGCGAACATCGTCGGCGACATTTGGGTCCGCCGAGCTTTCTAGATCGCCCCAGTCCCCAATTATCCTGTCATGTGGCCAGCAGAGAATATTCTACTCGCTTTTAGTCCGGGACGCTAGTGCCGGCCAGCTAGCTCTGCTACACTTGCAGTAGCCTTGTGAGGAAATGCAAAGGATCTCAAACCTCCACCGGCTAAATTCGATCTAGATGGGTCTTGGACGACCAGAGGGGTCGGGTCACATGGAAGGAAAGAAATCTCCTGCACAATGACATCTTGTCAACGGCGTCGGCAGTCGCCCTCTCTATCTTGGACCACTCGCTACCAAGGCAGACGTTATCTGGCACATTCCCGAGACTTTATCTAACGCGTCAACCTTACTGTTGCATACACCATCACGGCATCCTGACTCATGACCGCCCCCTTCCGTCAATGCCATCCCGGATCCCCGGCAGATTCCACTCGAAACCTTCTCTTCTGCCCTGTTAGAAAGGAAGGTGGCGTCCGTGGGCCTGTATCAGGTACAGCGAATGCGCCTCCAACTGGGACTGGATCATTCCGTTGCCAAAGTACGATACTCGCGCGCTAAGCAACACCCCTGGTTAGGAGTAACCTGATTTCTACACCGACTACACCAGACTGATAGCCCCTATCTCAGGAGGGTTGAGCATTGCTGCCCAACAATGGAGTTCTGCCGGCATTCTGGCTACAGCTGTCCGTGCGCCCTGCACATCACCTTTATCAGCGCCGAAAAGATGACCATGCAGCTCGGAGGATAGCCGGAAGAATATGCTGGAATGCATGCGTACCCCTGTCGAGAATCGAGTGAACCGTGCGCAGGTCCATGATAACGTCTGCTGCTTGTGTGTCGACTTCAGGAAGCGTCCGTGTGATTTCAGTGCTTCTGCCGTCACTGCATTTTCTCTCAGCAGACTCGCATGCTGCGGTTACAGACACAATCGATCGGCAAAGGGCACCTGCCGCAACGATACCGTGTTTCTTTCTCCATGATCTAGTCATCCGGTATGTCTACTGTGTTACGTCGTAGTCTTCTGCAGGCAAAGCCCTTGGCTCCCTGAGAAGAGATAACAAAAGTGGACCAGGCATACCAGTCGCTGTCGGCATGCCAACCTCCTCTTTCAACGCGAATTGGGGGACTCAACACAAGCCTTCCTACTCTCAGATACTATGCTTTTAATATTGGCGGGGTTTGCTAGCCGTTCTGATTAGGAATGAACGGCATAGATCAAACTAGACATAAGGTTGGACTCAAGAAGTCTTAGGGCGCACAGCACATGACTTTAGACGCATACCTCTTCAACCAGCCTCTGCATCTACGATGAAAACTGAAAACAGAACACAGACGATACAAACGTGATATCTTATTGCAGTAGTCCTAGTGGCTCAAACCCCGTCAAACACCCCAACTCCATTGCTCGCATGCTTTAACCCAAAGTAGCCATGATCGTGCCCTGGCCAGGCGCAAAACCAAAGTACATGACAAGAAAATGAGACCCTTGTCCTACATCACATCGTTCCAAATATCACCGTCTCTCCAGCCGGCTCAAAGCACCAAGAATCAGCCCCAGATCCTCCTTGGGTCGTTGTCGTAGACTGAGCTCTTTGCTTGAGCCATCTCCCTCTATAGCGAGTCGGCGCATGGCGTTTCTCGCGTCCCGCTCGTCTAATCGTTCCGCGCAGATACGCAGTACCCGGGACGATACCGTGTCTGACATGGCCCGGTAGAGTTCGATATCGTGCATGCCGGCCGCAAACGAGTCGAGCGTTGGGGCGAGTGTGGTTGTAATGCGGGAGAGACGTGTGGATACAATGGCGGGCGTTAATGAGGCCGACATGCTGGTCTCTGCGGATTGTCGTTCTGCCTGGGATGCCTCGCTCGTAGATCGTTTCGTAGCCTCTGAACCTAATAGCTCGAAGAGCTTCCGCTGGGATGGGTCCAACAGCGATGAATCGATCGATCCAGGTGCCGGTGGTAGCCCATTTGTAGGTCGCTTGGGGTCGGATTTTGAGAGCTCTTGACCAGATAGCCTCGTGCTCTGCTGCGCGTCTGTCTTGATTGAGGGGATGGTGGGTGGCCGAAGGAGTGCGTTGAGAGCCTGTCTCTCTCGTTGCAGCCTGTCCGGAGTGGTTAACAATTAGTCCTTGGTTGGAACCGGAATCGAGCATACTTTTGTATCTGTTCCTCCAATTCCTTGATCTTGTCCGTGTTCTGCACGTTCTTGGGGTTGGGTTTCTTGACCACAACAGCCGGAGGATTCACGTCTTCCCGTGCAAACCAGTTCGAAAGTTCCGAGTTGGTGGAAAAGTCTTTGAGTAGTTCCTCCTGAATCACACGCGCTGGTACAAATCAGCATCCAATCCGTCTCTTCGACAAAGCCCAGACTTACCCGCCAGACGAGCACTCTCGTCTTCAGAGCGCGATCCCGACGGCTTCTGTCCCATTGCCCGAGTAGCACACCAGATGAGCAGTTGCCTCATTCGACGTGGCTCGGGAAGATCAGCGGCAATGTGTTTGTAAAAGTCCGCTGCATTGACCTCCTTGTGAGGCAATGCTGTTATCCCGGTCAGCACGCCGCCACGCAAAAAACGTTGGAAATCTTCCTCACCATTCGACGCTCCAGAATCAATCAAAGAGCTAGCTCTACGACCCCTCATGCCGAGACTGCTTCGCCTGTTTCCTTTCGAGCCCTTCGCTGCGCCCCTCATCTCTTTATTCCGCTGAATGACGGGCGTATCGGCCATAGGCAGCGCGATGGTAGCCGTCGTGGAGTGTGGCTCGGGAGAAACATAGCCGTTCCGGTGATCATTGGCATTTGACGTCCTCGAACGTCCTTTCTTCCGTTTCTTCTCGGAGGGTATCGATTCGAGGTGGTCGCGTTTGCGCGTCGAGCGCGTGTCGGTAGGCGGTTCAGGTTCAGGTTCGGGCGCGGCGACTTTAGCAGTGCCCCGTGACTGTTTCTTTGATGGCGCCTCTGCCGATCTTTTCTTCGACTCAGCCGGAAGCTCGGCTTTCTCCTCTGCGCGCTTCTTGGGTGGCCGGCCTCTCCGCGGGGACGGCTTCGGGATGGTATCCTCTGCAGGCTGGGGAACCTCTGGAACAGGCTCTACGGACGGTTTTGCCTTCTTGCTCTTGAAACTGAATTGGAAGCCTTCCACATCTTCGTCAAACGCTCCTGTAGGACACAAGAATCAGCAACGTCCCCGGCCCCGTAGACAGGAAGCCCGCTCCGTCTCGGGGAAAGATCGCAGCGCACAATAAACAAACTCACCCTTTCGCTTGGTACGACCGTTTTCATCGGTTCTTTCCTGGCTGTTCAAGCTCAACCGCGCGCTCGAACGGGTCCCCTTTCTGCCGGTCCCGCCGGACGCGGCAGACGACGCAGGACGCGCCTGCGTCTGGGACGTCGCCATATTAATAGGCTGCAGGGGCTCGCGACGCTTCGTCTTAGTCCTAGGGGTGACCAGAACAGTGGCGGTCATGTCAGGACCGGGTGAGATGGCGGGGCGTGGGTGGGCGGATAACTGGGACCGGGCGCAATCGACAGAGCGGCGATTCCTGTCGCGAGTATCGTCTTCAAGAAAGCCGATATGAGCGAGCGTGTGGATAGAGCCGTCAGAGTGCAATCGTTATCTGCGACGTGTGGGAGCCGGACAAGTTACTTCTTGCACGGGACGCACGAGACGGGAGGTGGAAAACTCCTTCGGTCGGTGCTGCGGCGGTCCAAGCTAGGTCTCTCTGTGATTTACCCGTCGGGGAGCAATCGAATACGGTGGATGCCCTTTCTTTCGCGTGGTGCTAGGCCGTCAAGCGGGTTGGTTGGCGACTCGTCAACGGGATACGGGGGAAGAGTTCGAAGGCGTGCGTGAACGGAACGGAGGCGCGCTTTCGACCACTGGCTCCGCTGGAGCCGCAATTGATGGAAACAAGTCGGAAAATGCCAGCCAGATTAGTAGGTCGGTGGGCGGATGGTCCCAGACGCTCCTTGCGCAGCAGGGCGTAACCTTCAGACGTCGTTCGCGGTTGACGGGGGGGGTTTGGCTCTTGCAAGTCGCCGCAGCACGCGGTTGTTTTGGTCGTGGCGCGTGGGGGGAGGGCGCTAGTCCGTTTTGGGAACAACACCAACTACGTACTGTCGGGCCTCTCTGCTCTGGGGCTCTTTCTCCTACATTTTACAAGGTGAAAAACGCGTGGAACAAATTAGTCGTCTCATATCGTATCTGCTTTATCTGCTCTTGAAAGACTTATATGGACAATGCTATGGTTTGTTGAATATGTTGACAAGCAAGGACGCAAGCTAATGCCTAAACATGTATACAACCCTCTCTGCAACCAACTTCATGATGACAATGTTATACGATGCGAACAAATCGCTCAGAATGGTCGGCACCGGGGCCAGTTCGGAATCATTTGAAAACGCCGTGAAGATATGACCTCGTCTGGGAACCGAGAAACATACAAATCAAGTCAATCACGCTTCTACAGGCGCGTCCGTCGGGGGAGCCAAGCTCCCTTCGATTCGACGTTTGGCCGCCTGCATCTCTTCCAGAGTGACCTTCTCTGCCTTCTTGGGCATGTCAGGCTCGAACTGAGGGATCTCGGGGCTGTGGCCCACGGACATGCCGACTCGGATCTACCGGATAATGTTAGCGCTCTTCTCTGTACAAAGAAAGTTCACAATATGTCATACCAAAGTCTCCAGGGCTCCCTTCGAATTGTCCACGAGATCCTTATCAAACTTCATAGCACCATCTTCAAATAGCAGGAGGAGAGTGCTTCCGCCAAACTTGAAATAGCCGAGTTCTTCTCCTCGCGCCACCTTTTCTCCGGCTTGGCGGGTGATGACGGTGCTGCCAACCATCATGGCTCCGACACACACTACCATCACACGTCCATGAGCGACGGAATCGATCGGCACCAGTACTCGCACATTCTCGCCATACACGTCGAGAGCCGAACGGATCGCCATCGGGTTCACCGTGTAATATTCTCCCTCGATGGTCTTGGGGGTACCCATGACGCCATCCACGGGGATATGGAAACGATGGTAATCTTGAGGGGCCAGGCGGAAGATACCCAGAGCCCCGTTCTTATACCGCTTGGCATCATCGGGGTAGGCAGAACCAAGAAGCCGTTCAATGGTGAACTCTCGTCCCTTCACCCAGATACTGGTGGCTTCATCAATACTGTCAAACACGACACTCCGGCAATCCGCAGGGGACACAACGATTCTGGGCTCATCCGGAGCCGAGCAAGGCCGAGCGCCCGGTTTGAGTTGACGATAGAAGAACTCGTTGAAAGTCTTAAATTCTTCCAAGGGAAGGAGAACTTCCGACATATCAAGCTGGTGGAAGTTGATGAAGTCCCGGATCTGGCTCGCGGAGTCGGGATCATCATACTTCTTGCCCTGCTTGATACTAAGCGACTTCAAAATCTTGCGAACTGTCGTCATGTTAGCTTGCTCGTGGCATTATGTGGGCCAGAAAAAGACTGCGCTTACTTCGCTTTTTCTCCATTTCCCGACTCTTCAACCCTTTGTAAAGCAGACGAATTCCGAGGCGAACATAAACGCTCATCCGCTCCTCATTTATCTGTCCTGTGATCCGATCTTGCACCAGGATGTTTGCGGAGTTGGCGCCTAGCCTGTAGCCCCCGTAGGAAATCTTGGTAATGACTTTCGAATACCACTTGCGTTGCGCCTGACTGGAGGTGACAAAGCCGCCCATCACGAGATTGTCAACCTGCCGCCAGTCTCGGCTCGCGCACGTCGCGATATGCGTAATGATATCTGCGTCAGAGCGTTTTGAAAGTCGTGGCTGGTGGCATAGAGGGCATTCCCGCAGCTCGATCACATGCTCTTCGCCACGCTCGTCACCCAGGTCATCTGGGCGGAGATCTTCATAGTTTGGAGAAGGCTGATCCTCGGTGGCTAACGTTGGCACAGATGTGTCATTCGGGTCCGCGTTGGCTGGTGCGGCTGTGCTGGTTTCAACTGCGAGTTCATCCTCGTCGCTGTTGGATTGATCCTCGCTTTCTTGGCTGCCAGTCGAAGAGGTTTGTTCGTACAGGCTCCTGGCGAGCATTTTTGGGTCCTTCTGCAACGCTTGAAGAGTGTCTTCAAGACACATCACGACTTGGTCAAACGTCAGGTCCATGGTCTCGCTGGGCCGGTTCTCCTCGCTAAACCGGTGGAAGAAGCCATCGATGGTAGATTCCTTCAGTGTTGAACCAAGGGTATCGAGCATCGTGGTAAGCTCGACTTTGTCGATGCGGCCGCTGTCGTCGGCATCATACTGTTTGAGCATGAGTCTCCAGAACTGCTGCCGGAGGGCACGATAAGGCATGTATTTCGCCTTGATAACCAGCTCTGGAAAGTGTTTGTCTTCCCAGCGCTCCTTGTTCTTGAGCGTCAACGGAATGCGGTATGTCTGGAGACCCTCAGATTCGAGCGGTGCAATGGCGCCGCCGTCATTGCTAGTGGCGGAGGTAGATAGCATACTGCTCCCGCTTTCCGGGACAGACGAAGGGGGTATTGGGATCGCATTTTCCGGAGTTAATTGATTTGGCAAGGAAGCAGTGGAGCTCCTGGACTTCAAAACAGGTCTTGACAGCTTTGACAAGCTCCGGGTGGATGGTGACGGACTAACCGATATTTTGATCCCACCTTTGGTCCCGGACGAGGAGTCATCAGAACCCGTCGGGTCAAGATTGGGGCCTAGGAATTTGTACAGGCCGGTCTCCGGATCTGCTTCCGGTGCGGCATGGATCAGGGTTTGAAGGGGAAACCCAGCCGAGGCGACAAAGTCATTTCCCGAGAATTTGTCCCGGTCCATGACCGTGAAGCTTATCGTGTATAACTGTTCATGTTTCATGACCTGAAACACCATCTTTTCGTTGTACGTCGGGTTCAGGTTGTGGCGCACGACCGGCGTCCGGAGAGTCTTTCTACCCAGCGAAGTAACAACGAAGGGGTCCATATCGAAGGAGGTACGAGTAACTGCACGTTGGTCAGTAGCTGTGCCTGGGCATTCAAAAAATGGAGAACGAGGACGACGCACCATTCCGTTCCGGCGGAAGATCCGTAACTCGAACGATCTCCATAAATACAATCCCCTGTACTCCGTTGCCAGCACCCGAGAATTGGTAGGCTCTCGCGGCGAGAGATTTACGTTTGAGACGTGCCAGTCGCATGCGTCTTCTCCGTTTCTCAACCACCTCCGGCTTCGTAGGATCGTCCGTCTCGTCGGACGTTTCTTCATCGACATCGCCCAGGTCGTTCGGCGGGACCTGGGGGTACTCGTCCTCGTCATCTCCCGAGCTCACAAGCTGTTTAAATTTATTGTATATCTCGGGTGGGGTAGCCAACGGGTTTCCGGGATCGGTCAACGAGAATTGCATGAGAATTTCGCCGGAGATGTTGCTATCCTTCTTCTTGGTCGGTTTCCGTGTCGATTTCAATGTGTACCATTTGGGCTTCCAGGACATGGTTCAGTACGAGCACCCCACGCGGCGATCGGATCAATGGACAAGCCTTACCTCCTGATTAATCTCCCCGTCCGAGAAGATGTCCTCGAGCGGAATGTCAAACTCGCCCAGGTAGTCTTTCCCAAACCGGTCATGATCCCAACAAATGCACTCCAACAGAGGGACGCCCACCACGGGCATCTCGAACGTGACGTTCCATTCCGGATTGAGGGTTTTGAATATCGTCGGGGTCGATTGGCGTGCATCTCCAAGGGTGACGATGAGATACTGGAAGACGCGCAGCCGTGATTAGTGGGCGCCAGGCACGCAAGCCGGAAAGACGCGGGGTACTTACCGGATCACTTGTGCCGCCACGATCCTTTGCAGCTAGATTTCTCCCCTGTTGCAGTGATGGAACCAATTAGTCACCGTGTCTTCCTTGCTTGATGTGGTCCGCAAATGGGCGATCGACAGAGCGGTTCGGGTTGGGACAGGCCAGGTCTCACTCACTCGTAATACGGACACCTTCAGGACCAGAGGCTTCGGATCGCCGGATCGCATTGGACTGGTGCTTCTACTTTGACCGGGAGTGGAAGCATTGCTTTTGGCGCTCAGGTGGGAGCTGAGGCGATGTGGCAACGGAAGCCGCACCATGGTGAAGGTGGGCAGTGCGGGGGAGCAGTGACGGAGACGGACACGTCGCGTCAAAAGGCCACGGGGCGAACGGGAATCAGAAGATGAAAAGGGGAGGCAGAGAGGGATGCAATGATCAACAAATTGAATTCCAATGGGGTAGTGTAGTCAGCAGAGGAGAGAAGCAAGTGGTGGACTCCCGCGATGGAGGGCGGGTGGTGGTTGACAGGTTGAGGAGTCCCGGGAGAAGGATGACGATCTACTCCGTAAGATCTGCTCGGGTCGATCAGAACGACCAACAGACAGCTCAAGAAAATAAAAAAAAAGCAACGACCAAGATGGGGCTCGACCCAGACTCTGACCACAGCGTAGGAGGAATGGGTCTTCTGGGAATTACACAGACACAGCAATTGACAGTTGGAATGAGGTTGAGGCTGGATGGGATATTACAGGGACTAGTGTGGAGGGGAGGGGAGGAAAGGGCGAGGAGAGTTGAAAAAACAACGAGTAGGGGACACGACGGGGGAATGGAAGAGAAAGAAGAATGGTAAATCGAGCAGCAGAGTGACAGGCCGATATAACGTGGTTCTCACACGGTGAATCTGTATGGTGGTGGTGGAGATCCGTCGAGAAACTAAATCACTAGGGGGCCCTCAACATCGCACGGAATAGGTGGTCGATGCTCTCTCGATCCCCATCGAGTTCACGGCTGATTCCGGAGGCATGCAGGAATGACCTGCACGAGAGACCTCCACGGATGCAGCGGGGTGTCTCATATCAGGGGCGTTAATTCTCTCGTAGGAGACGATAGACACGAGGGAAGAAGAAAATAGCGGTGATTCTCTTGAGCCACAGGGTAAGGGTATTTAGTAGGCAGCCACTTTCACTGCCTCATTCGGCCCAAGTGGGGAACCAAAGGCGGTGCGGTGGGGTCAGTAATCATAACAAGAACAAGAATATCGGTTTATGTATCTTCTGTCAACTTCCATCCGATTGCTCGGCTCAGGGTCTAACTATAGTATAGTACCCGATGGATCCGTATAGAATCCCTGGTGGTGCAACAACAATATTCTTAGAAGCATCAGGTGTGGTCTAACGCTGACGGCAACTGACTTCACAATGCATCCGCTCCTCCATTCATATCGCCTGCTCTTCGAAGCTGACAGATACCTTCAGGAGTCCGACTCCGCGTTCCAAAAAACTTCTCTATGGGTTACCAACGAACCTTGATTTTGACCCATACCATTAGTGTGATGTCATCTCAATGTCCAGAGTGTTACTACAGAGTATAATTACTAGGCATCCTCCAGGCAATCCAGATGGCAAGGCTGAGCAGCCAAGAGCAGCCTGTGTGGTAACTCTTGGTTCCCCACTAATCGTCCCACGAAGGTCATCTCCCTTGCGCACGCAAAGCTCTGGCACCGACCAGGCAACCAAAATAATCTCGACCTACATCACTGACATCGCAGAAGCCGGTATCTCCGGACATGCATCGCGAGATTTGTTGGGAGTCGATCAACTTCTGGCTCTAATCGCTCACTGGCTGGGCGTTATGCACTCTACTTCTGGGTCTGTCATTGCCCCGCATGGATCATATGCACTGCGATAATGGTTGTATGGTTGCTGGCCAGGACAATCTCCCAAGGAAAACCACCGCATCCCATGGGAACGTGAAACGTCCGAGGACTCCATTGTCCCGCCAATGATGATGACCTCCTTCCAGAAGACAAGTCGATTACTTCCCCGCAGTTGGTTAACACTGCGAGGTGAAGACGGACCGCATTCTATGTACACACCATTGGTTGCTTTGGAGAGAGAAAAAGAAACGAAGGAGGTGTGTGCTCAGGGCGAGTCTTTGCATCGATCTTACATATACGCATGATTAATCGTTTACCTATTCTTCATTGATCGCGGAGATAGATCCGGAGTTACTTACGAAGATAGCGGGGGAGAGAAAACTCTGGAATTACAATACCATTCTGTTGGAGAGTATACACGGGGGCTTGAGCTATCCTGGAACGTACCGGATAAATCTAGTCCACTCGTCGCCGATCTTCCCTTCCCCATACTTCGTCAACGCTGGCCTTGCCTCGAGTCTCGGGCACCCGAGCATAGATGAAACCCCCAAGGACAAGGGCCATGGCGGCGAAAAGCCAGTAAATCTTGCCTCTACCCAGATATTCATTCAACATGGGGAAGAACTGGGCCACGATGAAGGTAGCAATCCAATTAGCCGCAAGAGCCCAGCTCTGCGCCGCACCCACGGCTTCAGGGCCAACAAGCTCCGACGCCAAGATGAAAGGAACGGGGCCAAGACCAACCGCAAAGGACGCAACGAACAGGAGGACGGCAATCGCAGACAACGCCTTCAGGTTGAAATAAATCCCCAGCGCCAGCAACATGGAATTGAATCCCATTCCGCTGATACTGAGGAGCAAACAGGCACGCCGGCCGATCTTGTCGGGTAATGGAGAGCAGGCCAGAGTGATAACCAGGTTGATGCCCGAGATCACCACAGTCAACAAAGCTGCAGTCGTCGGCAGGATACTCTGCAGGAGGGACACGCTATACATAATGATGCTATTGACTCCCGTGAATTGCTGCGCGATCATGACTCCAACAACCGCCACGATGGCAGGACGATAGTAAGGGTCAGTAACTGCCCGCACCATAGTCAAGGGTGGCTGTTTTGGAGGCAGATTGCCCGAGGGTGGAGTGAGGAGCGATTGCTCCTCTGCGGAATCGGGTTGAGGAGCTTCGGCGCTCCTCCAGCCCTCCATTTCTTCCTGGATATCAGCATTCTTCCCCCGGATCCGCTGAAGAATCTTCCGCCCAAGGTTCGCCTGCTGATGCTCCGCAAGCCAGGTAGGGCTTTCGGGAACTACACAAAGACCAAGGAACTGCAGCCCACCGATCGCCCCAGCGACTACTAGAATAAGTCTCCACATATTGCCTTCGCTCAAAAAATAACCGAGAGACTGGGTCAGCAGGATCCCAACGTTGGTCATGATCTGGGTGAAGGCTCCAAAGAAGCCTCTAGCCCCGGGAGGGGCGATCTCTGATATGTAGATGGGACCGACGACAATGGCGGCGCCGGCGCCCACCCCGGACAACAATCGACCCAGACTCAGCACGGGAATACTGGCCGCCAGCGTCTCCGCGATGGGGCCCAGGACAAAGAAGACGGTGGTAGCACGTAAGGCAAACAAGCGACCATGTTTGGTGGAAATGGGACCGGCCAGCAGTGCACCTAAGAAGCCACCGAGGGTATAAATGGAGGAAACCAGGCCGAACTGGAATGGGTTCATGGGGATGCATTGCGGTAGGGCATCAGCGATGGAGTTTGCGGACGAGTGGATGGTCTTTCGTTTGCACGTAATGACATCTTGGGGGGCGTTGAGTTCGGCCTGGTCAAATGGATGGTGGTCAGATCCGATTAATGAAGAGAGCTCGCGATTGGAGGTCATACCAGGTGGTAGCCGAACTGTAGCGGTCCTAAGGTGACGACGAAGACGAGGTAAATCAGATAGGGAGTGACCGTCGAGCGGACCGAATTGCCTGAAGACATGATGTACACAGCCGCACAGTTCTTTCGGCGTTAGGCGACACTGTTGGGGGTCATGGTTGAGAGGACGATGGACGGAAGGAATGTGAGGTCGCAGCTTGAGTCGGATGACGTTGATCCAGGCACGGCCGGTGGTACTGAACGGTACCTGTATGAGGAAGCATCAATCGCCTGGTAAGAGCCTAGGTACCTAAGGTAGATATCAATGAAGGTGTTAGAAACAAATAATAGTTGGAATATTTGATATCACCGGTCGACCGATATCTATCTTCTGTACCCTATGTATGTCTCCCAATATACTGGGTACTGAGTGGTTTACCTCATAACTCGAGTACTGTAACATGGTATGATACCTAGGTACTCCGTATACGTCCGATTTCAGAGCGACTCCTCTCCCCCGGGTCTCTCCCTCTCCAACCATCTTCCTCCTTCATCCATCCTCATCCTCTCTCTCCTCATCGCTCCATCAGCATCAGCATCATCATCCCATCACGACGATCGCCATTGCGCCCTTCTTGCAGATTCCATGCTCTCCTAGTGGAGACCATCCTTCCCCCCCGCTCCCGTCGTTCTTCCCGTCTGGCTGGCTCCATGGACAACGCCGATTGATACTACTAATAATAATACCATTCATTACTACAGTATCTCTTACTATCTCCACTACTACCGAATAATCAATGACCCTGACAAACCCGCCGTCGTCCTCCGGCCCGTTCACTGCTTCGTCTAGGCCTGCTACGGCCACCGTCAGCCAGAGTCTCTCCTTAAAAAAGACCCTGCAGGCCACTGTCGATGGTAATACCGGTTAATTGTCATTCTGATTATTATCCTCATTATCGTGATTCGATTCTCCTCTTTCTGCTGTCTTTCTTTCCGATTTCGAGCCTTCTCCATTCGACCCTCCTTTCTTTCTCCTTTTTTACCCCTCCCCGAGCTCTTGAGGCCCTCATCCCGGTCACCATGTGTACTGGTTGATACACCACCATCTTTGTTCTCCATCGCTTCCTATACATCGCTGTCCGGTGAGGAATGAAATTGTAAAACCTCTCCTCCTGCAACGGCGACTTTCTTGTCTCCCTTCACGATTTCCTGTCGACTTGTGCGACCGTCGTTCTGTCTGCTCGTGTTTCTTCCATCATGTACGGAAGGAATTTCCCGTTCTTCAATTCTCTTGGCGGATTCTATCCTCGTGGTAATGGCTTTCCCTTGGACGCACCGGTGTGATGGTGTTGGATCGGGGCCCCCCTGTCTCGCCTTCGCATTTCCTTTGCACCTCCTTTCGCTATCCTTCGTGCAGACTTCCTGGTTGAGCATGGTGCTTCTACAGTTCTGATCTGGCCGCTAACTTGAACTTTATTTGAAGAGAGCTTAGATCCTCGGAAACCTTCAGGCACTGGGTATACCAGTAAAGTCCGTGTGCGGGACAAGTACCGCATCGTGGGGTTTATCAGCAGTGGTACCTATGGTAGAGTCTACAAGGCCATCGGAAAGAATGGCGAGAAACGGGAATTCGCCATTAAAAAGTCCGTCCCTACCGCCGGTTCCCCCATTGTAGGTCCACATGGCTGACCACCACGCAGATTCAAGCCAGACAAAGAAGGAGAGATCATTCAGTATACCGGTCTCTCCCAGTCGGCCATCCGAGAGATGTCACTCTGCTCAGAACTGGACCATCCCAACGTAGTTCAGCTAGAAGAGATCATTCTCGAGGACAAATGCATCTTCATGGTTTTCGAGTACACAGAACATGATTTACTTCAAATCATCCATCATCACACGCAGCCGCAGAGACACGCCATCCCAGCGCCCATGGTACGGTCGATCTTGTTCCAACTTCTCAACGGTCTGCTCTATCTCCACACCAACTGGGTGCTCCATCGAGACTTGAAACCCGCCAACATCCTAGTCACATCGAGCGGTGCCATCCGTGTCGGGGACTTGGGTCTCGCGCGTCTGTTCTACAAACCACTCAATTCCCTGTTCTCTGGTGATAAGGTGGTTGTGACCATCTGGTATCGTGCGCCCGAGCTTCTGATGGGTAGCCGACATTACACGCCCGCCGTTGACCTCTGGGCCGTGGGGTGCATCTTCGCCGAGCTTCTTTCGCTTCGGCCCATCTTCAAAGGCGAAGAGGCCAAGATGGACAGCAAGAAGACCGTCCCATTCCAGCGGAATCAGATGATGAAAATTATTGAAATCATGGGGTTACCAACCAAAGAGATCTGGCCCGGTATCACGTCGATGCCCGAGTTCTCGCAACTCCAGTCCCTGGCCATGTCGCGCGCGCCCCATTTCAACCGCTCGTCCAACCTAGAAAACTGGTACCAGAGCTGCCTCAAGAATGGCGGGTACTCGGCGAACTCTAGTGCCGGCACCCCGGGCGCGGACGGGTTTGACCTTCTGTCACGCTTACTGGAGTACGATCCTACAAAGAGAATCACGGCCCGGGAGGCCCTCGAACATCCCTACTTCAAGAACGGCGGGCCGATTTCGGCCAACTGCTTTGAAGGGTTCGAAGGCAAATATCCCCATCGGCGTGTCACCCAGGACGATAATGATATCCGGTCTGGTAGCTTACCAGGAACAAAGCGGAGCGGTCTGCCGGACGACAGTCTCATGGGCCGAGCTTCAAAGCGGATCAAGGAGTGAAGGGATTCGTATATTATATGTACTTATATGTGCATAAAAGGATCTGGGGTTCAAAAACAGACGATGTAAACTAGATTTGACCAGCGGAGTCTGCTGAAAGCCCAGTCTTCGGAAGAGAGGCGTCGAACCAAGGATGGCGAAGAGCATCGGCGGCGCTGATCCGCCGCTCTGGTCGCATCTGCAGAAGGCGACGCCAGCAGGACAGTCCCGAGAGGATCCAGCTGGGGAATCAACCGCCGCAAATCTTGGTGAGGGTAGGCGGGAAAGTCGGGCTTGAATTCGGGCACCTGGCTGGCATCCAGCCACGTCCGTTCCGACGGAGTGCCCATATGTGCCTTCGCCCAACTAGGCGATCGTCAGCCAGGAAGCGTGGATCGATTCAGGGAGTCAGAGAGTACAACCCTTTCCCAGTCGACGGAAGGAGTTTACACGCGGCTCTGACATCTTGGATGGTTCTTTTTTGGCTCTCCACGTCGACGCGGCTGAGTAAGATTCGCAGGGAAAGACGCTTCCGAACCATGGGGGCTTGATTCTGTACACCTAAGTGGATTGGCAGATAGTGATGATCTCAGGCCGCTTGGAGTGAGCACTACAGCAGAAAAGGAAAGCCATCGACCTGGCTGGAAAACCAAGCATAGGTATAAATCTCATGAGAAAGTACATGTTGCAGGTATGTAACCGATTCAGCAGTAGTGCTTAAGTCATATTACAATCGAGGTATATTCGTCTCTGTAGTGTCATCCATATGCGCCTTGTCAAATCCAGTTCCCGATCCCACTCAAGAAACACCCAAATGATCATATATGAACAATCAGTATCCTGTTGCTAAGTCAGTCAATGGCTTTATTCAAATCCGACATCAGACATACCACTCTGCTCTCTCCGACCGTTTTCACCGTCGTTATCGTTATTCTCATTGTTAGACGCGGCAGAGGCCCGACCTGCGGCGTCCTTCATCGGTTCGTAGTCGCCGCGGAGCTTTTCAAAGTATGATTTGATATCGTCCGCGCCGACTGCAGTCCCGCTCTCCGCGAATGGCTTCAGGAACTCCTTGACTTTGTCGCGCAGGTGGTTGTAAACCATGGCGCCTTCGATCGCCCGCACACGGTCGATGTTGCTGAGTGCCGCCTCACCCCGGTCCAGGAGACTTCCGGTACCCGTGCTGCCGCCTCCGTTTGCTTCGCCGTCCTCAGATAACGGAGGCTCGTATGTTTCCTCTTCCTCGCGCAGCTGCGGGTGGTGGGAAAGATTCGGGTAGCACTCTGGGCAGCGACAGAAATGGTCGCGGAAGTCTTCTTTGACAAAGAGGGAGAACGTCCCCATCGGCGTAGGCGTTGGCAGGGCGCTATGCTTGAAATCTTGCTTGTCGGTCACAGCGGGCTGTTCTTTGGATTCTGTTCCGGCCTGAGGTTCTGACTGGGGTACTGGTTCAGGGCCTGCCTCGCCGTTGTCACCAGCATCCTTTGCTCGTTTCGCCGTTCGTGGGTCTTCATGCTCGTCGTCGTCCAACTTGCGTTTCTTGGAATTGGCAGACTGGTCTTCGCCTGAAGGCTCTTCCGCAGAGGCTGCCGGTTGTGTAGATCCCGAGGATAATCCACCTTCTTTGAACACTGGAGGGAGGAACCCAGTCGCGCCGGCGTACCGCTTCAGCCACGGATTCGACTCGACACACTTGTAGCATAAGAACGTCTCGAAGTCATCCTCGGCGGGGAAGCCCGGCGGGAGGGGAATTTCATCGTCATCGTCCCCATCGACATTCGTCCGCTCCCTGTCCTTCTTCGCTTTGTTGTACCAATCCCGCGGCAGTCCAATAAGGCACTCGGGATGCCACCAGTCCTCACCACAGCCGCCGGTCTCAGCCGTTCCCAGCCCGAGACACTGGAACATCGTCCCCTTCTCCTTTTCGGCATCGTAGTCCTCACCGCAGCCGCAGAACCTGTTCCGGAAGTTATGGTTGTAGTGATTGCCCGGGTGCGGTGTCTCGGCGCGGACGCCTTTGGCGCCGGTCTTGGGGTCGCTTCGGAGGGTGCACGGCGCGCCGGAGGACACGCGGGTGGTGCCACAGTCGCAGACAAAGTTGCGTTTGTTGAAGAGCTCCACGAGGGTGTGTTCTCCGTGGCAGGCGATCGAGCAGGAATAGCAGACGCCGGCGGCTGTGAACGGTTCGTCCGCGGTCGTCGGGGGAGGGTTACAGGTCAGGCAGGCGAAGAGGCTCTGGCGGAGGGGCCCGAGGGCTTGCGTGCAGGAGTCGAAGGACTTTTAAAGTTAGGACTGTGCTTCGTGAACAGGGACGCCTTGGGGCGATGGGGATGCTCACATATGGCATCACTTCGCGCGCATCGGCTTCCAGCCGCATCTGGCTCTCAATGAACCTGGGGGTTGATGTGAGTTATCGGTAATTAAAGCACGGCAATGAAGCCCAGGTAAATTGCACTTTGCCTTTCATGGGCTGGAAGGGTCTTACTCTTTTGCTGTTTGCGAATTCTGGGAGCTGAAGCTCTCGCGCCGCTTCGCCGCATCTTGTCCGGTCTTGGAGTGCTCAGCGCCGGCAGTGTCGGCCGTTTCGGAATTATTCATGATACAACCTGGTCGCTCGGATGATAATGAGTAAATACCGAAGGATCTGATGATAGAAATGGGAGGAATACTCAGATGGTGAGAAATGGTGCGTTCAGTCCTCTCAGCCTGGGATGCGCGGCGCGCGATGTCAGTACGTGTTTGCTCAGTTTGCACCATAAATTCCTCAGGCATGACTCCCGATCGGGTTTAATTGAAACGACGCGTGAGACGCGTAAAACGCGTCGGTTGTGTGGACGCGCATCACCGCCTCGGGAAAAGGAAAGAAGTTCTCCCCCTTCAATCATACCGAAGAAAAAAGCACCACGATCATCCATCTCTCCTCTCCGTCCATTCCTCTAATCCCCATTCTCCCAACCCTCACATCCAGATACAGACACTATGAGGTATGTTCGCTTCCGTATTATCTCTCTACATCTCTTCAATCAATCACTAGGCCCTAGGACCCCTGCTGACCATGGCCTGTGTGCAGTTCACCACTTCGCCCCAGTCAGTCCGCTGCAAACCGCGGGCTGGGTAACCTCAACCGACGCAAGAGATCGAGAGAGCCCGATGACGATGCTTCATCCGTTGCTCCGCCGTCCAGTCGTACGTACCATCCCAATACGAAGAGATTTACAAACGTCCCAGTGCAAACTAACACCTTTCAGCACCCCCTTCTTCTCCTCCTATGCTCCCCTTCGATGAAGATGAGGAACGTGACGAAGAAGCAGAGTTGTTGGGGGATATTGACGATATTGATGAGATGGCAGAAGATGAAGATGGCATTGACCTGTTCGGCGACAACTTTGAACAAGACTACAGAAGCACCCAAGACGAACATTATCGCGGAGCCTACATCGACGACGATGACGAGCAATCAGAAATCGATCTCGGCGCTCGTCGTCAACTTGAAGCCCGCATGGACCGCAGAGACCGTGAATTCGCTCGCCGCAGTCGCATGCCTGCCGCTTTTATGCAAGATGATGATGACGGCGAGATAGATCTGACCCGCCAGCCTCGTCGGCGGCGACACCTTTATGACGAGGAGCGGGAGGATATCGATATGGCTGAGGAGGGCATGGATGAGCTCACCCTGGAAGAACTGGCTGATGTGAAGGCCGCCAACGTTACCGACTGGATTTTACAGCCCCAAGTGCTCCGCTCCATCTATCGAGAGTTCAAAGCCTTCCTGACCGAGTTCACTGATGAGGCTGGTGCCTCCGTGTACGGAAACAAGATTAAGACCCTTGGTGAAGTCAACTCCGCGTCTCTGGAGGTTTCCTACGACCATTTGGCGAAGGCCAAGCCAACGCTGTCTTACTTCCTTGCCAATGAGCCTTCTGAAGTTCTGAAGGTGTTCGATCAGGTTGCTCTCGATGTCACCCTCTTCCACTACCCGCAATACCATGATATCCATAACGAGATCCACGTCCGTATTACGGACCTCCCCATTGTGTACACCCTACGCCAGCTGCGCCAGTCTCATCTCAACTGTCTCGTCCGAATCAGCGGTGTTGTTACCCGCCGTACCGGCGTGTTCCCTCAGCTCAAATACGTCATGTTCCTGTGCGGAAAATGTGGCACCACATTGGGCCCCTTCCAGCAAGAAGCGAGCCAGGAAGTGAAGATCTCCTACTGTCAAAATTGCCAGTCCAAAGGTCCCTTCACCGTCAACTCGGAGAAGACCGTCTACCGGAACTACCAGAAGCTGACGCTTCAGGAGTCCCCCGGCTCCGTCCCTGCCGGTCGTCTCCCTCGCCAGCGTGAAGTCGTCCTCCTGGCAGACCTGATTGACACGGCTAAGCCGGGGGATGAGATTGAAGTGACCGGTATCTACCGCAACAGCTACGATGCACAGCTCAACAACAAGAACGGCTTCCCAGTCTTCGCCACAATCATCGAGGCCAACCATGTCGTCAAGTCGCATGACCAGCTGGCTGGTTTCCACTTGACGGAGGAGGACGAGCGGGAGATTCGGGCCCTCTCGCGTGATCCAGACATTGTCGACAAAATCATTCGCTCGGTGGCCCCCAGTATTTACGGACACGAAGACGTGAAGACGGCCATCGCCCTCTCGCTTTTCGGCGGTGTTAGCAAGGAAGCTCAGGGCAAGATGTCGATCCGTGGTGATATCAACGTCCTTCTTCTAGGTGATCCTGGTACCGCCAAATCTCAGTTCCTGAAGTACGTCGAGAAGACCGCCCACCGTGCAGTCTTTGCCACGGGTCAGGGTGCCAGTGCCGTCGGTTTGACAGCCAGCGTGCGGCGCGACCCGCTCACCAGTGAATGGACACTGGAAGGTGGTGCACTTGTGCTCGCTGACCGTGGCACCTGTCTGATTGACGAGTTCGACAAGATGAACGACCAGGACCGCACGTCTATCCACGAAGCTATGGAGCAGCAGACCATATCCATTTCCAAGGCTGGTATTGTTACTACCCTGCAGGCTCGGTGTGCTGTGGTTGCTGCGGCCAACCCCATTGGCGGCCGCTACAACAGTACCGCCCCCTTCTCAAACAACGTCCAGCTCACAGAACCCATCCTGTCTCGTTTCGACATTCTCTGTGTTGTCCGCGATCTGGTCGACCCCGCTGAGGATGAACGCCTGGCCAGCTTCGTCATCGAGTCCCACCACCGCGCTAACCCGGCGCGGCCGCTGCGCGACGCCCAAGGCCAGCTCATCAACGCGGATGGCGAGCGCATCGACGAGGAGGGCTACCGCATCCACGAGAAGACTGGTGCCCGTCTGCCTCTCCGCCCTGAAGAGATCGCCCAACGCGAGCAAGCAGCCCGCAAGGCCGCTGAAGAAAAGGAAGGCGAAATCCCACAGGAGCTTCTCCGCAAGTACATTCTCTACGCGCGCGAGCGCTGCCGCCCCAAGCTTTACCAGATCGACCAAGACAAGATCGCCCGTCTGTTCGCCGACATGCGACGCGAGTCGCTCGCCACGGGCGCCTACCCCATCACGGTATGTTGCATGATCATCGTCGTTTCTCTGTGGCCTGTCTAACGAGCATTTAATCTAGGTCCGTCACTTGGAAGCCATTATGCGTATCGCCGAAGCCTTCTGCAAAATGCGTCTGTCTGAGTACTGCTCGGCACAAGACATCGACCGCGCCATCGCCGTGACCGTGGATTCCTTCATCGGCAGCCAGAAAGTCAGCTGCAAGAAGGCTCTTTCGAGAGCGTTTGCGAAGTATGTCCCCTCCGTTATGTCATTGTCCCAATTGCAAAAAAAAAAAAAAAAAAAAAGTACTAACATCAACTCACAGATACACGCTCTCCAGGCCCAAGCCCCAATCCAACCGGAGGGCTGGCGTCGCTGCCCCAGATCCATTCAAGCCCCGGCTGTCGACGAGAGCGCGGTAAAGCCAAAGTCTCGGGGCTTCTTTGGCGACGAGATCTGCTACCTACCTAATGTGACGACGGTGCGGGTGTTATTGTTTCCTGTGCAGATTATTAGAATTATTTGTATGGCTGTTTTCGGATGGATTCCCTGGGCTTGTGGCGTTAAGGGCATTTTGTCTGTTGATATTTCTTGATTCCAACAATGAGGATATAACGGATTGGAATGAAAATGAACCATTTGAGATACATCTTATAATTATCGATGGCTGATGTAGAACATTGCTGACGAACAATGGAACAAGAACCAAAATTGCACTAAGGATAGCACTGATAATTCGGTACAAGATACATGGAGAAGCAGAAGCCGACGAAGTCGTAAGACAAGGTGCCCAAACCAGACCCAATCCATACCATACCCATTGCCTGCCCATAAGAAGTTTTGAAGGACAACACCAACGCCAGCCAAAGGCATAGAGTACTAGATAAAACATGCTGCTCGCAAAGAAAGAAAACAATGGCAGATGAACCACGGCCGTCCGAACGATGTACAGTATCCGGACGTGCTCGAACCAGCCTATCGGCTCGACGGTGTCCTTCTATCGCCTTGCTGGTCAACGACAGCCGTGATGATCAGGCCAACTGATCATACATTTCCACGCCCATGGAGTCGACTCCTACCAGGCCACAGGTCCGCGTGTATATACGCGGTCGCCTTCCGGTACACTTATTCCCATTGGGTTCACGCTCGGATGTCAGATACACATGATGAGGTATTGAACACAACTGTAAGCATACAGAGAATTCAGTCGTTGCTGACCCGTCGCTCGGGCCGTGGCTTTCTCAAGCTCTTCATGCGGTTGATGAAACCACCGCCGCCCAGGTTCTTGTTCTCATCAGACCCCGAGTTGGGGCGTTCATTGGTGTACCGGCGTTCCAGGCCTGTGTTTTGCTTGGGACTACTCGAGGATCGTGTCCGTCCAACCTCGTGCGACCCTCCTTCCGCAATGCGAGCACCCTTTTTCTCCCACGCGTCATCATAGTCCTGGAAGAAGGGGTTCTTATCATTCCCGCGCGCGGATCCTGAATTGCTGGTGGTCGGGGCGACCGTGAGATCAGGAGACGCCAGGGCGCGGGCACTACTCGGGGCGCGATTGATACCGCGCAGTCGTTGGGCCAAGCTCTTCTTCCGCTGCAGACCGCCACCATTCATACCATTGGTGATCTGTTGTTCGTTTTCGCTCTCACGGCGTTGCATGGCCGCTCGGCTGGCCGGTGCGCCTTCCAGGAAGGTACTGGTTCCCAAGCCCATGCTCTCCGATCCGTGAACCGGTTCAATCCGGGTGGTAGGGTCGAAGTTGGTGGGTGGGCCTCGGCGGAAGTCGATCGTGCCAGACGATGCGTAATCATTGTAGCCTTCTTCCGTTCGACCATGGAAGAGATTGAGATCGATCTTGTCATTCACAGGCCCGGCCCCTCCCAGGGCCATGTTGGACGAGTCCTTGGGGAAGGCTTGCATGGGGGCCGTACGCAAGCCCTTGCGGTTGCGGTTCGGGTTGCACGCATCAAACGGACCATCATGGTGGAACACTAAGATTTGGGTTAGCGCTGGCATGGAGAGTCGACTAAATTGCATCCATATGCTTACTTCCTGTTCCGTAGATACTGGTCACATCTAACTTGTCGATAATATCCAACTGGTAGTTGGTCTTCTTCGAGCGAGACTTTCCATCTCGGTGACGACCCTCACGCTCACGACGGCGTCGCTCGCGGCGCCGTCTGTCATCCTCGGGGTCTAGGAGCTTGGGAGTTCGTTCCATGATGGAGGATTCCGAATTCCGACGAGGTCTTCTTTCATGATCACGCGAGCGCGCCCCCTTGGACTTCGACGGGGGGTCGGCGAAGATATCGAGGGGGTCATGTTCGCGGCGTGTCGAGCGCTCTCGGGAAGAAGGTTGTCTGGCACTTGCTCCGTTCTTATCCGGACGCGGGGGAGCAGGCCGGTAGCCCGTCGGCTGAGGTTTGGGATTGAGGGACAAATTTTCCTGCACCATGACAGTTAGAGCGGGGTGGATTTACGGAGAAGCGCGACGCCGAACAGGAGAACATACAAAAAGATCGCGAGTGTTGCCCGTGAGGTCTTTCTTATCGTCGACGGGAGAAAACATGGTGCCGCCGACCGGAGCGGACTGCGGTGATAAGGCGTCGGTGTCGTCCAAGAAGGGGTTGGTCGAGGTTGGCCGTTCAGGGCGAGTCCTTGATGCGATGGAGTTGGAAGGCGACAAGGCACGGTTTCTGAAGGGGTTGTTTGATCCTAGGTTGACGGGGGAGGCTTGACGGACGGGGGAGACTGTCGGGAGCGAAGTCAGTGGTTTGATTCCGCGACGAGGACAAGCAGACGATATAAAGCCATAGAACAATCATCCGTGCAGGCGCAGGGGAAACGGCCCCGCCAGCGTGAAACGGGGATCAACAAGGAGCACGACATGAAGATGATACAGCACGAGCGACGCAAACGAGGCAGATGACGCACCTGGAGGGCCCAATGCCATACTGGGTGGATACGCAGATGGGAGCGACGGCGGTTGGTGAGAGGCGTTCATGGTGATAAGGGTGGGAGGAGACCACGCAATGAATCCACAGAGTGGGCGGCAAGGTGATCGGACATCAAATGACAAAAAGAGACTGGAGGGGAGCGACGAGTAGAAAAGCGAATCGCCGAGCGCTCAAGCAGTCGCAGCAGAAAGGACAGGAACCGATCAAGGAGAAGAGGGTTGAGCCTAGGCAGTTGGCTGAAACAGCGATGCCGCGGGAATGTCGGTCCAGGGGGGGAAAGAGTTGCAGATGATTGCAGATTGGAGGAGGGAAGACGTCTGTTCGGGGAGAGACTTAATTTCCCGTATCGGAAGAAAGGGGAGAGGATGGACGAAGTACGGAGAGGACTGGGGAGAAGGAGAAGAGAGGAAAGGGGGAGGGAAAGAGAGAGGAGGAGCAGGAGGAGGCGATGAGGAAGAAGAAGCAGGAGGAAGAGGAGGAGGGGAGAGAAAGAAGAGGCAGCCTCAGGTGTCTTCAGGGTTCCCTTTCGCCCCTTCTTCTTTGGGCCAGCGATCGTCGGGTAAATTCATTCTCCTTGGGTTCTTCGTCGTCTTATTATTAGGTGATCTCTTTACTCTTTCTACTGTTTCCCTTATGATCCTTCGGACGGCGACACACACGATGCAGTATAGAAGAACCACCCCAGGTTAGATGCTTCAACAATCGCTTACATCCAACAGGGGAAAAAAAAAAACAAAAAGGAAAAGCAACCCCCCAAGATGGGATCGACACGACCGCGCAATGCCCGCCATCTTTGTCCCCCCCTCCTTCATCGGGGAGACTGACAGGCGCGCGAGATCCATTTCATCTCGCCTTGAGTTTAGGGGGGAAAGACACTAATGACCGATCCCCACACGGCCCTAACCCGGTCATGCGCGATGATTTTAGCTACTTCTTCTTCACGCTTCTCCAGGAGACCGCAACCCGCATGAAGAGAGTCAAGCCGATGCGGAGAAAGCCGTCAAACCAACCTCCTGAACTCTTTCCCCCAGCAGGGACGGAGGATGGAATCTCCCACTGCCCTCCGGCATTCCCATCCCATCTGGAATGCCCGTGCCAGCCCGAATGGATGGATGGCGCGTCGGCTCTCTCCTGATCGACATGTTGATCCCTTCGTCATTATTTGTCCGACGTGGCGCGAAGAAGATGAGCGAATGTGAGGGACCAGGGGGAAGATACCCCAATAATGCCCCTGGTTGGCACTAGGCCCTACTCCATCGTTACCCAAGCGCCCCGGAGACGTTTGTTCCTGGGCCATCGGGTCCGAACTTAAATAGTACGGAGTACTCTCGTCTCATTGACGGACAGGACGGCACGAAGGACAGACTGAGTAACTAACAATGACGGCCCAGATCTGACTAATCGATTAAATATAGCACAGATCCATCTGAAGGTTGGAACACAAAGCTATGGTACATGAAATGAAACAAATCAAAGGAAATTCCAAGCCACCAGTTCGTCACTTGCTTAATGTCCCCGTCCATGTCCCTTCTTCTTCTCCGCCAATCCCAGACACTCTGCCATCGAGTAGAAGATATCAATCGAGTTGTAGGTTCCGGCGAACAGCTCCTGGCACGGTCCCTGAGCATACACCGGCACATCCGTCAACGAGTGCACGCCCTGCGGCTGGTCCAGACCCAGCGTACCGTTGACCAGAAATCCCGTCACCGCGTCCTTGTAATTGGCCACGTAGTTGTCGGACTGGAGGGGCATCGCCGGCGTGCGCGGGCCATCCTTGTGCACCTGGTAGTTCTCCCGGTGATCCGGGAACGCCACTGTGCCGGCGTGCAGCGCATATCGCGGATCCCAACGGGCCGGGAAGTGGACGCCCTCTGAGTAGCGCAGCCCGTTGGCTCCTCCCACCGTGTACTGCGACAGACCTGAGTTCTCATAGTTGCCGATGGCCCGGCGCTTGTCCCGGTCGTCGTCCTGTGCGTTGAGATACTGCGTGTCCACCGAGCCTGTGACGTCGAAGCCGTGGCCGTGGTCCGCCGTCACGACGATGAGCGTGTCCTCCAGCTCGCCCAGCGCCTTGAGCTTCTCCATCGTGGCCCGCACGGTGTCATCCAGCTCCAGAAGCTCGCCCAGCGACCGGTCATAGTCCAGCGCGTGCATCTGCTTGTCGATGCTGGCCGCCTCCGCCATCATGAACCATCCCTCGTCCCCGTGGCGGGCGTGCAGCACGTCAATCGCCTTGAGCGTCATCTCCTTGAGGCCCGGGAGATCCTCGGCATCGCGATCCGAGCCATCCGGGTAGTTCTTCTTGTTGCGGAGGTTGTCGCGGTACACATTGCGGTCCAGCCAGGTGGCCAGGTTGGAGGTCTGGAACACGCCCAGCGCCTTGCTCTGGTTGGACGCCGCCTGGAGCGCCGTGTTGTTCCAGCTGACGCTGTAGCCCTTCTCCGCGAAGAGCCGGTAGTAATCCCTCGGGGCGTCCTCGCTCGTGAGGAAGTTCTCGGCTCCAGCGCCAAAGAGCACATCGGGACCCTCCCACTCCGTCCATTCGTAGTCGGTGAGCGTGCCCGCCAGGTAGGCGCTGATAACGTGGTCGTACTCCCCACGGTCACTGGTGTGAGCAGCCAGCGCCGCTGGGGTGGCATCCGCCAGGAAGGCCGTCGAGACAATACCCACTCCGGCCCCAGGGTAGCGGCGGCGCAGAATCTCCGAGATGGTCTCGAACTTAGGATCGTCAAAGGCGTCCTCTGAGGAATCCACGTAAACGTTCAGGGCGTTGACGGTAGTCTTATGGCCGGAGTAGAGCGCTGTGGCCGAGTTGGCGGAATCCGTGATGAAAGAATCCATCGAGTGCGTCATCTGATGTCCCAGCACCGGGAACTTGTCCAGCTGCATCTTGGTCATGTACTTTCCATTGACGCTGCGGTGGGCGATCAGACGAGCGGCCGTGATCATATTCGTGGTCATGCCGTCACCGACGAAGAGAATTACGTTCTTTGCGCGACGCTTCGAGGGAACATCCCGAACCAACCAGTTGGCAATGGTCTTTTGCTTCCCGTAATAGGTCAAAGTGGCCTCATACTCTCCCGGCTCGTAGAGCGCAACGCGTCGGTACGCCTTGGAGGTGACATTCACGAGCGAGGGCTTGTCCGCGTCTTCGGCGAACAGGTCTACGGTTGGAGTCAGCTTCAGCGGTTTCTACATCTCCTGGCCAAGCTGTCAGTCCGTGATGATCTTACCTTCGTACCAGGTAAAGTTCCATCTTTCCAGCTCGGGCTCCTTGACGTCAAAGAACTTGGTCGCGGGAACAGGCTTCTTGCCCTTCTTGGCGATAGTGAACTGGAAGTTGGGATCCGGTTCCCCCTGTCGAGCCTCTGATCCGTTGACGGGAGAATGGACCTCGAGGCGGATATCAAAGTACTGACCGGGGAGAAAGTCCGCCCTATAAACGACGCTGGATTAGAACCTCACCCACTCGGACATCCCTTGGCCAGAAGATCGAGCACTTACTGGTCTGGAGGGAAAACACAGCCTAGGTCTGGACAACCACCGAGACGCTGGAAGGTCTGGGCAACGGCGCACGAGGCAAACAGCGCCGCAGCGGCGATGAAGGGTCTCATTGTGAGGAGCAAATGTTAACCCAGGGGGTGACCCGCCACAGGATGAGACAGTATGTGGAAGGAAAGGACCGACTGCAATGCTCAAACAGTCTCCGATCGGCAGACCAGAGACAGGCTTCTTATGTACAGGAAGAGCAACGACGCCAAGATGATCGGACCATGACCAAGAAATGACTCCGAGTCCGATGGCTGCAGCCCCCCCGGCCCCCGGGTTCAGGGTGTAGGCAAATGAGGCACTGCATCACGCACACGTGCAGGAGAAAGCTCTTGGTGCCTGGAGCATCCCGGTTCGAGGCAGTTGGAGATGACGGCGGAATGAGCCAAGACACACCGGCTTGGCCCGCCAAGAGCACGTGGTGAGATGTACTCGAGAGATTGGGATGGATGCATCGCAGGGTGGTATTATACGAGGGAAATCGCGCACGCTATCTACCTGCCTAGATCGATTGGGTATGCTTACAGGATACAGCGGTGGATATACAGCGGAGGAGCAGATCCGAAGATTAGGTATATATTGACTCTTCTTGGCTGGGAAATACTATCTCGTCCTCGAGAGTCCACTCAAAGTACTTGACGCAGCATCGTGCAAGAAAACAGTAAAGCACAAAGAACCTCGCAATTTAAATCCTGGGTATATGAAAGTATAGCCTCATAAGACGAAAGAAACCCCACTGACGCCCCATACCACCCGACAGCCAAACCATAGCCAACCCATTACTATCTTCTCAAAATCTCCGGCACAATCGCAACGATACTTCCATAGGCTGCACATTCCAGGTCCAGAACACATCCTGTTCACCCCACACAGGTAGAGTCTTTTCCGGGGGTATGCTGATATCGAAATTCCACAACAGCCTCGCCAGAGTCAGCTTCAGCTCAAGCCAGGCCAGCGGCTCACCCAGACATTGTCGAGCTCCAAGTCCAAATGGGTAAAAAGCGTCCTTATTTGCAGTGTCGACGATCGTCCGGCCACCAATCGCCCCCGCCCCTTTTGCATGCAACCACCTCTCCGGAACGAATTCTTCTGGACATGCAAAGTTCCTCGGGTTCATGAACTGTACCCAGCATCCCGTCGACACAACCGTCTTTGGCGGCACAGGACAGCCCGCCACGGTTATGCCACCTGCAGGAACCACACGACGTACTCCATCCGGGAATGGAGGGGCGATGCGCAGTCCTTCCGTGACCACCGCGTGCAGATAAGGCAATGGACGGGTTGCAGAGCCGTTGATGTCAGTTTCACGTTTGAATGAGCCGCGGACCTCCTGGACAAGATAGTCATACTTGGAAGGGTTACGAAGGAGGTTATTCAAGGTCCCAATAAGCACGGCGGCTATAGGTCCACCGCCATCCATGACAAGTTCCACCGGCGTCTGTTCCAGTGCAGTGACGGGAAGAGTCTCCGATGCTCGTGATTGAAGTATGGAGCCGAGGACATCTGGTTGAGATTGTTGACCTGAAGATGTCGCTTGGTGTTTTGATATGCGCTCCGTGGTCTTTCTCCTGAAGAGCTGTAAAGTGGTGGTTCTGGTGCTGGACAGGGACAGAAGAGGCGAGAGGAACGCAAGGAAAGGGTAGAATGTAAGAGCCATAGCGATGAGCCTTTCTTTGCGTGATAATGCATAGTCCACCACTACATTGCCCTGTCCACCCTCCAGACACTCAAAGCTGCTGCCCCAGATGACCTCGGCGGCGATATCAAAGGATGCCAACTCGAGACATCTGGCTATATTCAAAGCTGAGGCGCCGTCATTCTTCTTTGTTATAGACGATTTCAACTTTGCGATCAACCTGTCAATGGCCCGGGTCACGATCGGCTCATATTTATCCACGGGAAGCTTCGGAAAAGGCTAGATCGAGCGCGTCTCGCATACGAGGTTGGGTTTCGGGATGGGCGACAATAAGATTTTCCATAAACAACCCAGTTGGCTTTGTTCTGCGTCGAGAAGGCTGCTCTAGAGTCTGATCTAAATATATCTCTCTCCATGCAGCCGGATCATCAAACGACAGCTCGTCTGGTGCGATGCGTACGACCGGACCGTACTTGTCATGGTAGGCTCTGATCTTACCCGGGAGCTTGCCACGGCACAACTTCCAGAGATACGGTATCCGCGATGCGCACCATAACGAGGGGCCTGGAAACCTGGCGAGTGGGTGGAAGTACAGGTTGTAGACCACCTTGTGGGAGATGGACTATATGCCAAGTCAGCTGGTGACGGCCTTATCATATGGGTTTCGATATCACCCACCAAGATGATCAGACAGAAGGCCAGACTTGATATAATCGCCGTGGCCATAACGGGCGTGAAGGAAGGGTGAAGGTGTTGGCGGAAGCGGAGTAAGCTGTCGCCCAACTTGTCCTTGTACGCCAGCATGCGACGAGTAGCCAACCAGCGGGATTCGGCGGCTAACAAGCACGCTGATCGACAAACATCATACGAGCGGGTATTTCTTCCTCAGCCTCATCGATTGTTCCGTGTTTCTGCTGATTCTGGGTAGATTTGGATCGATGTCACACTGGAACCACAGGAGATATTTACCATAGTCTTCATACTCCAGCGAGAGGTGCTGATTGGATATGTCGGCTGACCATTACCCTTGCATTCTCTATGGTCGGATTCTGATGCGTGACAACATCAAAGGAGGGCATGCTATCAACCGGTGTGTCCATGACTTCTGTCACTGATCCAGTATGTATGGAAGGAAACCGTTGGGTTGTAGTGTTTTATAATAGAGTGGGTTGACCAGGGTGGCATAAACTCACTAACTTGAAGCTTCAAAAAATGGGATAGAATTTGCAACACGAGATTAGGTAGTTCATCCATCAGTCTACTTGTACAGTAGGAGTAGTAGAGTGAACACAACCATGGAGAGGTATTGTTTGGGTGGAGCGGGACAAGAGAGTGGGTGGGTCGATGATACTTTATTGTCATCTCGATTGTCTGTCTCCCTCTTCTCTTCACTCTCCCTCCCTTCTTTCACAACCTCAAAATACCCCCAATTCCATAACACGCAGACTCCTACCAGTCCCCTTATCGCCATCATGGATCCCCAACCCGGTGATCAAGCGCAACAGCCCCCTCCGCCGACCCTTACGCATCCGCGGTTTACGCTCGAACTCGAATTCGTCTCTTCTCTCGCCAACCCCTACTATCTGTCTCACCTGGCCGTGAATTACCCCAATCTCCTGGGGATCAACAAGTCGGGAGACGACAACGACACCAACGATAGCGGCGATCCGGATGCGCAGGCCTTTGCCGCATACCTAGCCTACCTCTACTCCTACTGGAAAACCCCGGAATACGCGCAGTTTTTGACGCACCCGGGCGCGACGCTACGCGCCCTCCGCCTCCTCCAAGAAGACACTTTTCGACGTGACATCATCCGCCCGCAGGTGATCGAAGGGTTGGCGGGGACAGGCATCGAGAACGAACAAGGCGGAACAGAGGCAAACAATCCTGGGGAAGCGGAGGGAGAACAGACCAAGGGGACTGCGGATCAGCAGGATGGGAGCTCGAAGACATGACTTGGGGCCTTATTCGATGGCAAAACCTCCTAGAGCCCCGGACGGCTCCATGATAGGTTGATGGCGGGCAACTGGGATCGCCCAAAGAGGCAAGCGTTGCGTGCGGGATTCTGGTCGGATCTACGGTTGGGGGCTTAGGGCCTTCGATCTTGTTCCACGGAGGGCTGTTCCTTGTCTTCTGGCAGTTCTCCCTAGCGTTGGGTTGAACGCTGTCAGTGCTTCGACAAGATGGCCTGCCGTTGGTTCAACACTGGGAATAGTGCGTCATGTGCGACCGAGGTACCGCACATATCGGTGCCATTGATCGTCGACGGCGTCGGTTATGTGGGAGCCACCAGACCGGGACGAGGACCCAGCAGCTAGTCCATTATTCTCTCAGGGATCATCGTGTTATCATCGCACGAGTACTCGCCCAAATGCGGGGAGCTTAAACTGTTTCTTTTGAGCATCGACTGGTGGGAAACGTGGATAAGTAAGGATATCAGGAAGGACCACGATAGATCAGGTGCAAAGGAATTATCAAATAAGGGACCAGGATTGTTGGGAAGCTGGATATTGGAGCGTGTGTTGGCCCCTGTATGCAAGTGCACTGCTGTTTGTGATGTTCGCTGCGGCGCCAACGGTGATGACGTTTGCGGGTATCCCATACGGAGTACAAATCCATAGAAAACATCACCACCGTTCATCGCAGTAAGAATAGATTCAGTGAGCAAGGCGAAGGAGTCAATAACAGGAGGTGATTATCAGGAGAGTTCAGGAGAGAAAGCCAGCCAACATTGACCCGGACCATCGCAATAACCGTACATGAACAGCTAGTTAACCCCTGGTGGTGGTGGTCGACGATCGTGACGGGGGCGGGCAGGCAGGCTGATTTTCCCGACTGCCGCGCTGCTACTCTCTCCCTCTCCCTCTGTCGCTCTCTCGGTCCACCAACACCCCTCTCCCCCCGTCTCTCTTTTTCCTTTCCTTCGTCTTCCTTCTGCAGTCGACCTGCTTCACCCTCCGGTGTCTTTTCCTATGTCCCATGGATTAATCCCACCCTCCATATGCTGGTCCTGACGTGGATATCCTCCTTCTCTCCTTCGCCTCCCAACTTCCACTCTGGCCCTTCCGTCGCGCAGGAACACCAACCTCCTTTCTACATGCTGAGAAGATTATCTCTTCCGCTTTTATTGACCTAGTTCTCTCTGTGCTGTTTTTTCCGGACTTTCCAACTCTGCGCATTACACTCCCCTCCCTCCTTAGAACTAATTTACCCCCCCGGGTGCTGGATCATATCACCCCAACCAACCGTGCCAATGGAGGGTGTTCGCCAAAAATGCCGGCCAAAACACCAGGTCCTAGTGCTGAAATGCTATCCCCAATACCAAAAAGGTGTTCAGGCTGTCAAGCCCAACTCCAGTGAATTGTCTTACATGCTCTACTATGTGAGCACGCGCCGCAGCAAGTTGACCAAGGTGGGCGCTTTCCTGGAGAAAAGGGCGGCGCGAGATGTGTGGCGCCGGAAATTAGGGTAACTTGGTCCTTGCAAAAATAAAGGATAACGTGCGATGATGCTGACTCTGAACCCCGGGTAGAAATGTACAGGTCACACTTCAGATCCTCAGCGCCCTCATCGAGAAGCTCCCCCGCGATTTGCCGATCTATGCTCGTTCCGTCATGACCGTGATCGAGACTGTCCTTCGTTCCCGTGATATCTCGATGGTGGAGGATTCGATCGCCACCTTTGAGACGTTCTGCCGACACCAGGATATGGCCGCCTTGTCTGCCGAACAAGACTTTGCGAAACAATACCGGGAGGTCGTGCGCACATACGCCAGCTTTGCGGATGTAGACCCAGTGACCCAGTCGAAGGCGTTTACCAGCCCTCCGTCGGCGATTCGATGGAGGAATGCCGGATTGCGAGCGATCAAGGCGGTGGTGGGTTCTGAGGCGGGCCTATCAGATGGAGGCGATTCGCTGAGGATAGTCCTCCCCGTCATCCTGGAGAACCTCTATAACGGGGATGAGAATCTGCTGGCTACTATGGAATCGCAGCTCCACGAGTCTGAAAGCGCCGACCACGCCCTTCTCCGAATGCGACGGATGAGCACCAACACCGTGCAGACGGTTGACACGGCAGAAGGAGATCCCGCGTTGGCGTCGCAGACCCCAGCCGACATGGATCGAAAGGCTGAGATGGATGTGAGGTTGCTTGCGCTTCGCTGCCTGGAGAGGATAGTGGTCACCGGCAGCAGCCGTGGCCAGATCCGTGTCACCACGAGAGTTGTCCTGGACTTCATCTTGCGCAAGGGACGGATCAACAGCCATCTGCTGTCGCTGGATACCGAGGATAACTGGGCGACGGCTTTGGTTGAACTGGTTGCGAAATGGTGTCCTGTGCAGGTCCGATTCATCATCTTGGTCGCCGCTATGGACTTCCTGCAGGACATCAAACCGACGGAAGAGTCACTGAACGAGTCCTACACTATAATATATATGATCGATCGGCTGTTGAAGTCCCCAGTCAACATGATCGGCCTTAGTGTTATCGATGTGCTGCTGGGCCTCATGCGTTACATGTCGTTGTTGCTATCAGCCCCCCAAGGAGAGAAGGCAACAAACGGCTCGGTCGAGAAACAAAACGGCTACCATGAACACACCGAGCTTACGGACAAGCGAAAAGGGCTGTTGTCGCTCCTGCAGAGCTGCATCGGGGACCTTACGACTCATGTTTACTATGGTGATCAGGTTGTGGATATGGTCAGGGCGATCCTGACTCGTATCAAGCCCTCCCCGGTGAATGAACAATCTACAACCGCGGGATCTGCCCAGGTAGAGAGCCTTGCGAGTTCAACGGGCCTGTCTGGAGAAAGCAGCCAGATCGCCTTCTCCTTGCCGAGCGCAAAAATCACCGCCCTCAAAGCAATCAAAAACATCCTCCTGGTAGCCAATTCTAATCGGCAGACGGCAGTTGCTGGTGTCGAATCTCGGCATCAGGTTGGAATCCATGTATGGGAAGGAACCGAGTTCCTTTTGCGCGAACCAGACCGAAGTGTTCGTTATGCCTATGCAGACGCCTTCCTCATCTGGTTGAAACTGGAGACTACCAAGGATGATCTCAAAGTCAGGCAAATGCCTACCCGGGGTACAAGCCAACCCCCTGGACGCGAGTTGCCTGACATCGCGGAAAAGCCAGGAAAGCGAAGCACTGGCCCTACTTGGAGCCAGCGAGAGCGAGCTATGATGATCGCGCAGTCTAATTTCTTGCGCCTTCTGCATTTGACGGTCTATGATATTGCGCTCGATTGCCCCGCCGATGAGTCCGTCACTACGTTACTCCATTTGTTGCTCGCAAGCCTGATTGACCATCTTGGGGTCAACGCGGCCAGGTTCGGACTCCCCATGATCATGAAGCTGCAGGAGGATATCAATACGGTAGATAATCTGGATAGCTGTGCCAAGGTGAACATTGGAAGTCTGGTCTACGGCTACCTGTGGGCTTTGTCGGAGAAGTTTAAGCTCGACCACTACCGCGTGGGCAGCGTCATCCAGAGTGAGATCGAAAAGAGACACAGGTCCAGCCTTTGGGTCCAGGAGATCCAAGTCCCCTCTCTCAGCCTCGATTACATCACTCAATCTGAGAAGTCTCGAGGCAGCCCTGACACTGTGAAGGACACTAGCTATCTGACCCCGTTCACTGATATTGGCGACCTTGTCGCTCGGGTTGAAGGGGCGTACAACAGTTCTGCCGTTTCCGCGGCCCACAGTCCCCCTGGGTCCCCAGGGCGGGGATTCTCGAACCCCGTGCTGGGACATGTTTCACCTGCGTCACACGCTTCGAAGGGTGGTCTCCCGTCTTCAGTCAAAGAGCAGATGCTGTCTTCATGGTCAAGGGAGAGTTGCTTGGCCGATGCGGAGAAAGAGAAGACCGAGGCCATGTCTCTTAGCGGCTCGAAGAATGGGGCCATGGGTGCGCGCAACTACATCTATCAGAACGGCAACGGGGACAGCTCTCCCTCGACCTATTCACGCGTGTCTGTACATCAGGCAGCCGGAGTCGCAGGAGGCCTGCAAGACGGTCGACGGACGAGTGCCCCGAACTCGTTTGTTTCTCAGGTCAATGGCTCTCGAGACTCTCCCGTGCACGTGACCGAACTGCGGCGTGTGTTGTCTGTCAATCACGACGGCAAGAACCGGCGCTCGAGTCCCCTGCGCGGCCGTCTTGACGCCGCCAGCAGAAGCATTGTTTCTTCCAGCAGTGAGAGCATGGTAAGCGGCTATTCCTTGTCGGAGATGGACGGCGATGGAGGGTCGATCCAGCCTCAGCAGACCAGAGACGGCGCAGACGGAGATGGCACTCAAACGCCCAAAGCAGTGGAGTACAGTGCAGAGACGGGCAGGCTTCACCAGTATGGGTATGACCGCGAGACGGAGCCCGATATGATCCCGCCCGTTCCTCCGATCCCGCCATCCATCTCTATTCCGGGCGGGTTCCCAAACGATTCACAGCGCTCGCTACCTTCGGCGGAGCGACCGTCTACAGCTCCCGGGTCTCCCCAGTTGCCCTTCATCAATGGGACTTCACAGGGCAAGTCCCTCAACCGGAACAAGAGCCGGTCCAGCACGGGTTTATCCGCCGCTGCGGGCATGAACGGAACTGGTGACGCGGTGGAGTCGGAAGAAAACGATATGTCGCGGCGGGAGGTCCAAAAACTTCTGGAGGGATTCCTGTCGCCGGCGGATGCCGAGAGCCGGGGCAGCAAAGGCCGCGTTCGTGGAAGCTCTGCTCGACGAGGAGTGACGGGAGGCATTGGCCGTCCTCCGTATTAGTTTGCTCAGTATATACTAGGCGCATGTCCACATGCCTTGTGATATGTCTGTTCTATCTTCGTGTTTATGCTTTTATATTTTTGTATGCACATATCCCAGCTTGACATTCGTTCAAAAGGTTTCGGTTTCATTGTGTTACAGGATGTGATGTATGGTACGGACAGGTGCTGTATAGATCTGCTATGTTACCTGTAGGGATTCAATCATTTCCCAGCTTGACCTGTAGTGATATCTTCTACGCAAGACTTTTCCATGCTTGTGAAAGAATACAGCAGACTGATACTAATCTGAAGAGGGTATATCATCATAACGGCTATGCAACGGGAAACAGACGCAAGACTACAGCATCAATAAACACTCTGGTCCACCAGCACAGCCTGGTCCCTCTCAGGCTCGCGCCACTCCACCTCGACAGGGCCGAAATACTCCTTGAACACGGCGATGAGGGTCTCCTCGGACAGCTGCATATGATTCCCAGGCACGGTACGGAAGTCGAGCTTGCCCTGCTCATCCAGCGCCTTGAGCCCCAGCCAGTCCTGCGTGTAGATATCACGCTCGCGCAGCGGCACGACCGCACCGGACGCAGAATCCACCTCGGCGAACCACGCACTCTCCTTGGGATGCACGACCGCATCATCCTCGAACATGTACATGGCGAAGCGGTGCAGCCGCGCCAGGTTCTCGCGGTACGTGGCGTTCTTCACGGCGCGCTCATTGTTGATGTCGGCCAGGAAGTTGCTGTGCTCCAGGTACGCGTCCAGCTCCGCCGGGTCGCGGAAGTACTGCGCGGGCACCAGGCGCGCCTGCACGAACGCCGACCACCGCCCGGCCCGCAGCAGCGCCTCGGCCCCGCGACACACCAGATCCCCCCACCCGCACGCCTGGAACTCCGCGATACCGTTGTGCTGGCTGCCGAACGTGACCAGGTTGCGCACGAGCGGCGGCCCGCCGCCGCCGCCGCTGCACCGCTCGACGTACCCGCGCAGAAACTGCCCGCCCTGCGAGAACCCCAGCGCGTTGACCGCCGGCGCCGTCCGCAGGATCGGGTCCGCCGCCAGCTGCGCGCACACGGTCGCGATCTGCTCCGTCACGTTGCCCAGGAAGCTGGCTTGCCGGTCGCCGCTGCTGCTGTCCGCTAGGTGGATCAGGTGCACGTAGGTGCCTGGGTTGGTCTGCTCGGCTAGCGCCGCGATCGACTTCATGCCTTCGCGCTGGAAGTCATCGCCGAGCCCGTGCCAGATCACCAGGGGGAGGGGGGCGAGCTCGGTCGTGTGCGGGAGCGCGGCGCCGAGAACGGGGAGAGTGAGGGGGAGGGCGAGAGCAAGGGGTGTGAGAAGATGCATTCGGATTGTCCTGAGCAAGAGGCTGTGAGTTGTTATCTGATGAAGAGTTAATTGTGGCTTTCTAGGTGTGGTCTGATGGAGTTGGAGAAGGGATGTGAGGAGTACCTAGTAGCCCACGGAGTAGTCGGAGAGTTGTTGACGGAGGTGGAGGAGTCGCTTAGTAAGCTATACTACGCCTGCCTAATGCAGGACAATCTAATAGCTCAGGAGGACATGACTCTAGGTATCTTCAGATAGTCATTTCGGAGATCTAAATGTAAGACTAAACGTTGAATGTAGACTTTCTGCGCTTCTCATATAGTCTATGCTAAAGCGCAAAGTCTCTTTTCATGTTAGGCGTGGCGTAAGGTAGACCCTCTCTGGTTGTGTGTAGCTCAGCTAAGGTATTCCTTGGAGACGACTTGTTCGGTGGACTGAACTGAGTCCTAGGCTTATCACATTGTATCCATCTTGGCCAATCTTCGCCAAGCCTTCCGCCATCTGGCGTAACAGCTTGTCCGAATATCGTCAACGGCGACGTGGATAAATGATGATTCGAGAGAGACTCCGTTCTAGCAGTCCAAAAAAGCTGGTGAGGATGTAGGGGTTCGTTCCAAGCGTTTCTGGTGCCTGGGACACTCTGTTGCATGCGACGTTGTATATTATAGCGCGGTTCAGGTAGCCAGCCGTTCGGATTGCTGGATGTCGAGAGTGTGTCCGTAGTGAGATCTTGAAAATCGCGATAGTGATGATCCAGCTCTTTCAATGTTTTGGGGGTTAGAATATAATCATGGCACAACTTCCCCTTTGAGTTGCTCATAGGGGTTTGAGGAACAGCGAAGACCGCATTGCGTCTACCCTTGTTTGCTGCAATGACTTCGTCTACTTGATCGTCGATTGTAAATCGCCTCTTCGGCAATGACTCTTGGATGGATGGCTCTTGGGTATTGGGAGCAAAACTAGGTCCGCAGGACGGATGCGCTGTCGTGAGTTCATCGTCAAAGTGGTAGGCTGGTCCAGGGGTGCCCATGCACCTGCTCGATGATATCTTCTCGGTGCAGGGAGTGAAAGACAAAAGATCAATATTTGATGGAGCTTGGACAGAAGAACATTGACGAGATTGGTCGTGCAGCAGCTCTTGGGTATTGGACTGAGAGTGCAAGCTTGATTCCTGGTCCAGGAGCATGGATTGAGAGGACTTGTGAGGAGCGCCTTCGTCGGCCAGAGTATGGTTCGAGTGAAGCCTTCGTCCGTTTATCCTTATGTCGACCATCCCTATGGCTCCATCTTCGGATGGCAGACACCGGCGAAACTCTTTGTGCCTTCTAGTCACGACGGAATCTAGCCGTCGGCGATCGTCTTCTGTCAATCTTCGTCTTTTCCCAAATCTTTCCGTTTCTTCAAGCGGACTGAACGATATTTCCAGTGGACGTGCTGCAGCAACAGCGGCCCAATCGGAAGTTTGTAGGAGCTGGCGTTTGATGTGATCCAAGCTGGGAGGTTTCTATCATTCAAGCCAGTTGTTAGTATATGATGTGACGAGATGCATAGACTATGGACAAATTCGATTACCGACGGCTGGTTTGTCTGTATATCGTGGTTTTCTCCTTGACCGTTACGTACGTGGGAATCGGTTTGGCGTAGATCTGTCAGGTTCAGCCCTTGAGCTTGTCTGGAGGCATTGAGTTGCCGCCGAACGTTTCTCCTGATGTTTTTGGTGGAGTGCCGATGGAGACGGCCACCTGTCCAATTCATGAGGTCTATGAGAGAGCAGGTTTATGTGTGAGACGGAATGTAAGATGGGCTTTCGTAATGGAGAGGTTGTGTAGAAGTGGTGGAGGGGGTAAGTGCTGTGTCATGTGATTATATACTTCGGGTGATTGAGATTGCTATTAGCCTCGCACAGGTGCATAGACCCATACGAATAACAAAGAAGCAACATAGCGACAAGATATGAGATCTATGTACCATCCAAATATCACTACTCTGCACTGTTCATCATCCTCCCAGCCTTGATCAGACCCCAGATGGGAATAGAAACACCCCAAGCCCATACTCCAGTGCGCAGGTAGCTGGCGGCTTCTGACTTCGCACCCATATAGATCGCAGTATACAACAAGCGCACTCCGAGGTACTCAAAGGCGAGGGTATTCAGCTCCTTCGACGGGAGCTTCGCAAGGTTTCCAGCCAGCTGTATTTACGCTTAGCCGGAGAAACAGCCAAAGGTGGATGTCAACATACCATCGCGACTGCGAACAGAGGAAGACCCTCCATGGCGTTCAGATGTGCGCCCCGGGCCTTGGCTAATTTGCTCCAGATCTGAGCCGGTAGCTTGCCTTTCAGGTTGGTCAGGTTTTCTCGAGGTCTGTATAGATGCGATTAGTTGTCGGTTCTAGACACAGAGTCATCCACCCACAGAATATTGCTGGCCATTCCGTTGGCATTGGCCATCATCTTGACATAGTAGTAGCCGTGGGGCACAAGGCCGAGGCCATATGCTGCGGCGATGGAGTGGATGGAGTAGTTGTTGCTAGTCATTGTGACGATGTATATTAACGGGATGTTAGCCAGAGAGTGAGCTTATGATGAGGAGGAAAGAGAAGATGGTGATGATGATTGATTGATTGATTGATTGATTTGTGTCTGCAATTTACACCGGCAGTCGAGGGCTTCTTATAGGGACGTCCTAGAAGGAGCATAACGTAGTCATTGCTGCCTCGAAGCCATCGTAGAAGCCATCACTGAGCTTGAATGCAAGCCATATTTCGTATAGTTCATCTCGAACTATTTCCACGCCCCGCTAGTGGCTGTATCCCACATTTTCCCTATAAATGAAAGCTGGCCCCACCTCGTATTCCGTCCTCTGTGCGTGCGCACAAGCATAACGTTATACGACTCTCGGCGCTTGGTACCTATTTAGGCGGTACCCGTTATTCCTGTCGGTGCCAGGACATTCCCCGCGTTATTCCGTGCGTTGCTCATGTATCATCACTCCGATTTACCCTACGCCAGCGTCTCTTAACTAGGCTTGTTGTGTTGACTGTCGATATGGCGACTAAGCGCAAACCTGAGGAATTGGCTGTCCCCGACATAACGGAGGATCCAGCCGAGCGAAAGCGCGTGTTGAACGTCTTAGCTCAGAGGAGATACCGTATGTCGTCATGTTCAGGAGTGGTAGAAGCTCAATTCTAATGCTCTCTAGGGCGACGGAAGAGGGAGCGGCTTGAAAGTCTGCAGGCGCAGGTCGCTCATGGCCGACCAGATGAAACCCGTTCTCCTACGTCTACGTCGCAAGAAAAACGTAGCTCATCTAGCGCGACGCCTGGATCTTTGGGTGTGGATGGCCAGACTGACGGGGCGGATGTGCTCTTAGGGATGCCCGCTGAGACAGGCTTTCCGTCTTCTACGTCTGCCGTATCATCGAACACCGGCCTCATTCCAGATATATGGTCACCGTCCCAGACGTTCTCCTTGCTGTCGCCGAACCTTTCCCCACGCGTCTATTCAGATCCTTCCGCATCGACGATTGATGCTCTAACCTGTCTGTCCCCACCAAATCTGTTGCTGGACCCCTTTTCCCAGGCAACAGACGGCAGCGAGGAACAGAACATCGACTCTACCGGGCTGGAAGGCAACGCGTACAGTCTTTCTGACCAGCTCCAGATGTACCAGACATCCACGTTCACCTTTCCCGATGACAGCGTGATCGAGATTCCGTCGTTGACCCTGCTCAATGCGGCCATGGCGATTGCTACGCGGCTCAAGATTGTGGACGTGCTCTGGGACGTTACAGCTATCAGTCCGTTCTACCAGGGCAAAAGACCGATCACCGTGGAGATGTCATTCACTCCTGCATCCCTGATGTCTCCGTCACCGGAAACGTCTTCCAGTGACGATCGACAAGACCTCGACCAAGTGGACGTAGACACCTTACCGGAAAACTTCCGTCCTACTCCTTCCCAGCGGCTGATTCCTCACCATCCGATTATTGACTTGCTACCGTGGCCCAGCGCCCGAGACAAACTGATCCAGGTCTTTAGCTTGCCAGTCGGCATGCGTCCCAAAGCGGCACAGGACCCGATGGGCGTGTTCCGGTTCGCATACGACATGGAAGATACTGGAGGAGAAGGCATCCGAATCCAGGGGACGGATCCCTTCAGCCAAGAAACTTGCGAGATCGGCCAGGTGATCTTTGAGCGGTGGTGGTGGGCGTTTGATGCGGAGATTGTGGAGCGCAGTAATCGCGCGCGTAGGAAAAGGGGCGAAGGGGGGTTGAGATTGCTTCGCGACTGATCAAGAGGTAGCCTTTTTGATGGTCATTGATGGTCAGTCTGTAGTACAGCATCTGGGGTATGGTGAAGTTGGGATCAGCGTTCGACTGAAAATCACTTCAATCCGAAGGGCAACAGCCTATCGAAAGCCTCCGGTTATCTCGGCTGACCCCGTTTGTTTTGACTCCTTTGGAGATGGGACAGGACTACGGTTGTTGGCAAGTTTGGTCGTTTAGATATGCAGATCATCCCGGGCGTCACTTTCGTCAGTCGACCTTAGTGGGACGAGGAAGCCTTGCGTGTCCACACCTGGAATAATCAACCAGGTTTGTCTCCATGAGGCTCATCCACAAATATCCTCTGTTTCAATCGCATTAATGTAGGCTACTGAATGTGCACTCGGTCGGTGATGGGAAGGTGAGACTGGAAACGTTCGTTTTATAGGTATAGCGTTAGATTGCGAGCCTAGTTAGTCACATTGCTTTCAAGGCTGCTGCTCTCCCGGTAGTCCTATCCAGGTCAAATCTTGCAACATCTGTTGCCACGTAGTAGCATCCCAATCTTCAGCCACCGCTGCAGACTCTGTGGTTCGAGGGCGACCTTCGGGTATGGGCCGTGGCAACACATGAGCGTTCTCAGCGTCCTGGGTGTTTGATGTATCTCCTTGAACTTGTATTGATCGAGGTTGTGCCCGGCTACTCTCTAACCATGACAGCATAGATCCAATCACTGCACGGCAGTTATCCCAAACATCGTTTCTTTGTGACATTGTCTCCATTTTCTGCATAGCAGCAAGGCCGAGGTTGTGTATATCTTTGTTGTAGACTACCTTGCCTTCCGTCGCGGCATTCGGAAGCAAGCTCAGCTTCGATAAAACTAGAAGGCCGTACCAGATGGATGTGTAACTGAACATAGGGAGATTGGGCGCAATCGAAGCCGGCGATGCGAGGAATACCGTTACAATGTTGATCGCGGAGCGTGCAATGGAGAGCAATCGCTCTTTCTCATACAGGCGATGGACATCTCTTTGTCGCCGAAGAGCATGCCCGAGAACAATGGTAGGAATTGCGTTGAGCTCTAAACGCAGGGACCCTGTTCCAATCAGTAAACGGCGAAATTAATCAGTCTCAGATGGGCATACAGGTATTACACTCCGCTTCCTGCACGAGAAGGTGCTCGATTCGATCCTCAAGTATTCCCATAGACTGGGACAGTTCGTCCTTGCTCATAGCATGGATAGGGTCTTCGACCTCTAGCTCCGATTGCCGAGCAAGCGATTGGATCTCAATTAATGCTCGTAGAGACCGGTCAGTGGGATACTCCGCCCTTTGCTCTAAGCTAGCAGCACAATGCTCGACCCAGTCAGTGTGTTCCATGGTCAGCTGTCGCCGGAATATCGAGGCCCTTATTCTTGTTAGTCAATGTCATTGCAGCGCATTTAGAAGCCCTCACTTGGAACATAGATAGTAGCACCCTAAGAAGGCACGCTGTCCGTCAGGAGTGAGATAGAGAGCTTGTCCTTTATGTGACTCATCCGTCCATTTTCCATCATGAGGGCTGCGCTGCATTCTGAAGTTGTCGTATTTGTCAAGTCCCAAATCGACAACCATGGCCATAGCCATCTGCAGAAGCATGTACACCTGGGTATGATAGATGCGCCAATGATAGTGATACCATGCGATATGAACCAGTAATCCCCGAAGTAAATCCATGTCTCTCTCCATGTTCATTACTACGCGGGTAGAGAGCACCGTTCGAGCTTCGAATTCCAACTTTTGCTGCAGAGCGGGCCTGTGCTCGAGACAAGCGGTCATTATGCACAAGAGGAGAAATGGCGACTGCTGGCGCAATTCAGCAAAGTTCACCTCAGGGATAATGACGAACGGGAACAAGGGCATCAAGTCAGCGCGGAACTTTAAGAGAAGTTCTTCGCCCTCAGTGATATTGAGAAGGCCCTGGGTAATGAAGTCGTTGAGCTCAGGTACAGGGCTTGGGAGTAACGACGTATTATCGATTGCAGAAGGGGATGGCGTTTCTATGACAGGTGACAACTCCATCCTCGGGCCCTAGTAGAAACATCTCAGACAATCTTCTTCTGGCAGGGAAGGGCATGCAGCATTGTTTACCATATCGGGATGTAATTGAGCAGCAATTGTGTCGACCTGACGCTGGATTATATCGATACGGCTATTTCTGGAGAGAAGGAGAGAAAGGTTACCCGACAGCCGACTCCGACACAGGTATACGTAGTCATAGAGCTAACCTGATGCTTGTGTTCCTGCGCGAGCCGTCTGGAAAAGCACAAGGTCGGTCGAGCCTTGCACACCGCTGACACCGTCCATTCTCAACCGGAACGCATTTCACTTTCAAGTGAATGCATCGTACACAGGCATGCCGCCTCGAGGTCACTCTAGATTGCATTGCTCTCTGTAGATAGGGTGGTTCCAGGGGTGATGAGACTGACGACCGGGATGAAGTCGAAGTCGGAGTCGGAGTCGGTCACGGAGCCGGAACCGGCCTTGGCCTAGATGCCAACAGACTACCCAATTTGGTAACTAGCAGGGATCAGTGACAGCATAAAAGCTGCGCATTTCGAATACTCTCATTATAATCGGTCAGTAATTCAGTCGTTGAAATCTTGGTCAATCGTGTTGATGATGTCTTCAACTTCTCCTGACGCGAAGTCCAGAGCACAGCCGGTTGGTTCTGTGAACCTCTATAGCATCTTGGCCGGAATCATGATAGCCACTTTCCTGATATCGTTGGATGTCTCCATTATTGCTACAGTAAGTTCGTTAAATTCCTCTCGTTTCTGTTGGCTGAAAGCTACCTCTCCAAGGCAATTCCCCCAATATCGCCCCACTTCCATGCTACAACAGATATCGGCTGGTATGGGGCTACCTATCCGCTCACGATGTGCGCTCTTCAACCTATCAGTGGCAAGCTCTCTTCATTACTGTCGCTGCGATGGACATATCTCGCGTTCTACGGTATATTCCTTCTAGGATCTCTGATTTGCGGTGTGGCCAACAGTTCCAAAATGTTCATAATCGGAAGAGCAGTCGCCGGTGCTGGAGGCTCCGGGATAGTGTCGGGTGGTCTCTCAGTTATTGCATTGATAACGTCCCCTCAGCAGCGCCCACTGTTCACTGGGCTAGTAACCTCTCTTTATGCCCTGGGGACTGTTGTCGCCCCAATTATCGGAGGCGCTTTGGCTGAACACACTTGGAGGTGGTGCTTTCTGATCAACCTTCCAGCGGGAGCAGTGACTGTGGTGACGTTACTTTTATTTTTCCATCCGCCTCGAAACCCTGGAGCCCATCGGGTATCCTTACTTAGACAGCTCGATTTGATCGGATGCGCTCTCTTCGTACCCTCCATCATTATGGTGATGTTGGCCTTGCAGTGGGGAGGTGGCGAATATCCTTGGAACTCGGCGACTGTGATCGGACTCTTCGTCGGCTTTGCGGTGACGATGGCAATCTTTATCTTGTGGGAATGTTACATAGGGGACCAAGCTATGGTCCCAATCGTGCTCCTGCGGAGCAGATCGACGATGCTTAGCATTGCATATGCCTTTTTGTTTTTGGGATCATTCGTCATTCCGGTCTATTATCTACCGGAATGGTTCCAGATCGTCAAGTCGGCAAGCCCCATTCGCAGTGGAGTCATGCTCCTGCCTTCGGTCTGCACTCAGGTTTTTGGATCCCTTGTCTCTGGAATCCTGGGTAAAGACAGGTTCTTGCCATTCCACGAAAATCCATACTGACGCTGTACCATAGCCAAACACCTCGGATACTATAATCCGTGGCTCTTTCTTGGATCTGCCTTTCTCTGCATTGCGAACGGGCTTTACACAACTTTTACTGTGTCCTCAACGTCTGCATCGTGGATTGGTTATCAGATTCTCCAGGGCCTGGGTTGTGGATTTGCCGCCCAGATTCCTTTACTTACAGTTCAGCATGTATTGAAGGACAGACCTCGCTACGTTCCAGTCGGGATAGCGACTGTCCTTTTCACGCAATACTTTGGAAGTGCTGTGATGCAAAGCATAGGAGGCGCTATCTTTCAGAACGCACTGCGAAGGCAGCTACATCAGGCATCATTGGATGATCAGCAGATCGAGGTGCTTCTGAATGCCGGGACCTCACGGGTGCGGGAAGTTGCGGTAAAGGCATTTCCGGACCGTTTAGCCGATATCATCGGGGCATACAATAACGCCATCACACCAGTCTTTGTGAGTTAATCTTCTTGGCACGTCCGTGTTAAGCTGACAATGCTGGCTCTACTAGTATCTTCCCACAGCTGGTAGCGCTCTGGCAGTTATACTATCGGGCGGAATTCCATGGGTCAATACGAGGGAAGATGATGATATGCATTGTACAGAGTCGAGTGACAAGCTTGGGTCAGACAAGCAAGCCAGTGTGTGAGGAATCAGTGGAGCTTATCTGCATGTCTGGTCCGATTTACTTAGTTTAGATAAGGTTAGGAATGGATTCTCGGGTACCAGAACCGTGGATGCATCCGAGGCGTACATGCTGTTTGCCTGGTTTGCGTTGATCACGTGATCTCTCGCTTCTTTTCCCACCGACTTTCGTTTTGTTTTCCTTTCTTCCCGCATTATTTCACACCACTCGTCCCTGACAGCCAACCGGCTCTCTCCGGTTTATGGGAGTCGCCAGCGCATCGCCAGCCAGCCAGTCTGACTGACTTCGCCTTGATGTAGGCAGCATGATGCGCAGGCTGAGACATTTTGACGTGACAGGCAGGACCTGTCCAGTTCGACTAATCCGCAATGGTGAGCTCTTCCGATTTCTCCTGTTGATCCTTTTGACCCCGACCCCTTTTATACCGGCCTGTCCGGGTGGCGCTTCGATGATGAACACCATAATCCAAAGCATAGTTCACCTGAGTGTCTTCGGACCGCTGAACGACAACCTTATACCATCTTTCACCTTTATCTGATGCAAGCGTCACCTGTTATATGGCCTGATTGTTATTTTTGATTGCCTGTTGCCTGATGTCATGGAACTCTGTTACTGACAGTTTGATCCGCAGGTTGATAGATCTCCTAGATATCCCCTGGAAGAAGCAAAGAAACGGAATGGAAGGCGCTAGGTAGATCGATAGGTAGAGAGGACCCGCGATAAAGGCGACCATCTGATGCATTGCTGCCCAATCTACACGAATATGGCTTGACGTTCCCGCTATCCGAAATTTGAGCATCCACTGTGGGCGCTAAGCACCCGCTTGACTGGTCGTAGGGCGATGATAGTCTCGTCTGTAGAACTAATCGGAAGCCCCTTTTCCTAGGGGATGAAACATGTGCGAAACCTTGTTGTTTGGACGCCGTCCTCTGTCCGGCGATGACTTGTCTGCATGGTTCCCATGTTTTTCCCTCGGGGTGATGTCAGATGTCGAATGGAGGACGGCGGGGAAGTGACGAGAGGCCTCCGGAATGCAGATGGGATGCAGTCATGGTCGCCCTGACGATTGACGTGTCTGGATGAGAACCAGCCGAATCTCACGAGGGAAGCGGGGCGGCACGGAGGACGGGGATCGGCGCGGGCCTTCGAACCAGAGGGATGCTTTGGATCCTGGTGATTCTCACCGCCAGACCCAGAGCCACGTCAAGGTGGGTGCCATTGGTGGAGAGCGCTCGGCTTCATCACCGCCATGTTGCGCAGGGCCAAATCATCGTGCGCAACACCCGCTGGTGCTGCTGCAGCCTGCACGCCCGAGCACATTATGCCCATAATAATAGGCAATTATTATAACACCCCCCTAATAATTCTAATAGTTGGGATGATCGTGCCCCTCTTTCCCTCTCAGTTAAAAAGGGTCCTCCTCCCCCCTCTTCTCCCCTCGTCTTCCTTTCTCTTATTTTCTCCGATCCATCATACCTTGACACCTTACTTCCATCTATACTTCCGTCCCGTCCTTTTTGGGTTAGCTCCATTTGTCATCTTATCTTTACTTCCACTACGATAACCCTTCAGCTTCTCACCTCACCATCTCTCCATCTCCTCCTGGATCTTGGAAAAGAAAGAGAATAGCTTCATATCTTATCTCCCTTGGCCCGCTACAACCAATCTCCCACAGGATTCATTCAGTCCACTCTCGGGATAGGATTTGCCGTTTCTTTTTCTTCTGTCATCATTTCCCAGGCCTTGGTCTGAGCAGATCTCGACAGATAAGAGGTAGTGCCCTTGATTCTTTTGTTTCTCGTTCCGTTCCTTGCTTTTTATCTTTCATCTTGTTTCTTTCTCGCTGCGTCTTCTGCATCATCGCTTCGACTGGGACCGATTGTCGACACTGCATCATCCCATCTGGGACTCCCGTGGACCTCGTTTGATCTCTACATTGCCTTGCTGGTTTCTCCCTCTGTCTCCGACGGAGTTGATATGATGACCATGGAACTTGCTTCGTCCTCGGCAGCCGCCGAGTGACTGGACACTTCAAGTGTTGCTTAATGTTGCACACTTGCACTTTTATCCGTTGGACTCCACTGAAATCATTGACCCGGACAAATGGATCCTCCCTCCAAGCCTGGAGGAGAGAAGATTGGACATAAACCCCTGGACCTGACTCTGGACCTCTTCGAACCCTGGATCTTGTACCTTATGGACCCCAAAGGATATTTGCCTACCGCCGTTCTGGACCTGGATACAATACCACTGCCAATGGACTTCTGGTTTTCTGAAATAATGTTTCTCGAAACAGACACCCGTCTGTGGATCATCGACACTGGATCATGAACCCATCCCTTACACCGCTTCATGTCACGGCGTCATGTTTCCTGGAGACTTGTAGTGGACGAACATGATAGTACCATGACACCGATGACCTCAAGGAACTCCCGCGCGCCATGTAACAATGCTGAGACGTGGTGTCTTCTCCGGCCGATTGCGTTTATAGCCCCCTGGACTCCCCAACACGGACTGGACTTGTCTCCCGAATGGACGAACTCGATGGTTGGTGAATACGATCACTATCAGCAGCGTTCTCGATGAACTAACGCGTCTCTAGGCCTGGTCTTCACTGCGAATCGGATGCACAACGCTTCTTTCTTTGATCTCTGTTTCCTTGTCAGCATTCGAGATGTGTATTTACTGACTCCTAGCTCTTCATAGTTCTTGTTTCTACCCTCAGCCAGGCTGGTCCTGAATGAAAGCAATGTCTACCCAGATCAAGAGCGACCCAGAGAAGATCACATTGTCCCAGTCAGCTCTCCAAAACATGGATCAGAGTTCCCAACCCAGGATTTCAAACATGGCCTCCAGAGTCTTCCAGGATGATGAACTTTCCAGCCAGGATAACTTTTCCTTGTGTTCCAGCACGCATCAGACCCATGGAACCCCCAATGGACTCCGGGGACTATCATGGCCGTTGGGCGATATGGACGCCCTGGACAATGGGGTCATGTCGTCCTCCAAGCCCGAGTCCCCCGAGGTACAGATGCTGTCTTTCTCCCTGTCACAGCAATTGATGCCCTCCACCGTGGGCCCCAGTGATGTAATGTATCATCACAATGGGACCGAGTTCCCCGGACTCCAAGATAATGACCTGGATTTCTCCCACACGCAGGACTACCACTACTCCTCTCTCGTGGACTTCACTGCGTATGACAATGATACCAGCGGACAGAATGGCACCCAGTCCTGCACCCCGGATGAGACGCTCAGCCACGGCTCTCATGCGGATGACACCAAGCTGTCGAGCAATGATACTTGGAACTCCTTGATGACCGATGCCCGGAACTACCAGGGATCAAACATGGACCAGTTCACTTCCAATCTCTTCCAGACCATGCCGGTCTCTCCGCCCCTGACGGACGCGAGCCATGATATTTCCGTGACTTCTTCCTGCTCCCACTCTGGATACCCAACCTTCATGACCCATGAGGATGCCATGTTGAAAGATGTCACCGCGACTCCCATGGCATCCCAAGGCATCAACCTAGCAGATCCGCTGTTCCCCTTGACGCCGCCGCTGAGCGACCAAGACCCCAACCGGTTAGTATTAGCGTACGCTGTAGTCTATCCGACCCCGTGTCTAACCTACCGTGCGTCTAGGACCATCCGACCCTCCAAGGGCGCGCGGAGGCCCGCGCTGCAGACGTCGCCGTCCCGATCCCAGCCCAAGCAGGAGTCTGAAATGTTCCCACCTCTGCCAGCCAAGGAGTCCGTCCGGCCACGATCCAAGGAGACCACCGAAATGAGAAATCCCCGGGACCACCCCTACTATTCCTTGCCCACTCACAGCGATGGAAAATACTACTGCCCCTTCACCAACGGAGAGAAGCCCTGCAACCATCCGCCAACCACCCAGAAGTGTGCCTACCAGTAAGTTCCATGCTACCACTAGTACGCATCCACGCATACTAACCGACCTAGTAAATATCTGGATTCCCATCTGAAGCCCTACCGCTGCAAGGTGCCTGCCTGCATGGATGCCCAACTGCAATTCTCCTCCAATGCCTGCCTCTTCCGCCACGAGCGCGAAGCCCACGGATTCCACGGCCACGGAGACAACCCCCATCTCTGCCTGTTTGAAGGATGCGACCGCTCCGTCCCCGGATACGGCTTCCCCCGCCGCTGGAACCTCTTTGACCACATGAGACGGGTGCATGACTACGCCTCGTCGGACCGCCCCAGCTCCCCGGACGCGTCGCCCACCAGCGGCCAGGCCCCCAAGAAGAAGGACGCGCCGCCCCGCAAGCGGAGAGTCACCGGCGTGAGCGGCGCCCAGACCATGAAGCGCACTCGCTCGTCGCAGTCGCAGACCAACCCGCTCAAGGCCGCCCAGCAGACCACCGCCCACCACGGCCAGCGGCTGCAGAACGCCGAGAGGAACTACCACAACTGCCGCGCCCGTCTGCTCGAGGAGCTGCGCCACATCACCCCGCAGGACGCCTCCATGCACGAGAAGGTCAATGCCAGCCTGCAGGAGCTCATCACCCTCGGCCTGAACTATCGGCACATTGAAGCCAGCCAGGCCGCCTCCAACATTGCCAATGGTCTTCCCGCTTGAACGCGACAGTGCTGTGATGACTTTTCTTTCCATTTTCTTGCCTTGGAGTATCCACCTCCATCGGGATTTCTTTCTCATCCGCTAGCTACCGTCGGGGATTCGTTAGACACGTGGAAGAGTTGCACGGAACCAGTCCGTGCATGACTCGGCTGCCGCCACCACGGGGATTTCTATTTCCTTGTCTATTTCCTTCTGGGGTTCAGCTACAGGGACTCGGCCGGGTCAGGCCTGGGATTCGTCAGCGCTATCGATGCGGCTGTCGAGCTGAAGCGGAGAATGCAAGACCATCTGACTGGCTTGCTTCGGGATCGCGTGGCGTCCCGCTCGCTTGATTTGACTCTACTGTAAAACAGTGATTGTATTCTGTCCTTGGGTGGACGCTGTCTTGCTCTTCGCGTTTGGTACGTGATGCACGCAAAAGAACAAAACCAACCAAAAGAAGGAGTCGTGTATATGGGTTGAGGGATTGTCTATAGAGGATTCGGAACGTTCCGTGTCTCGGGATGTCGTTTGTACAGCTGGGGTTGTTTGTTGTTTGATGTCAATATTCTTTCTCTGTGATATGTTGTTTGAGTGGATATAGTGAATTGTGTATTTTGTTCGTTTAGTTGGCTACTTTATCTGGTACATACCTAACACAAAAAGTTATTGTTTATCTTGCAGACTCGTGATTCATTCCTCATAACCACTCCACACTCCAATCTAAGATCTACCATAGCACCCGACGGCACAGCCATACCCTACCTACCTACCTACTTCCCCCCGCAAAATCCGCATTCAAAAACCTCACAAAAGCATCCGGCACCTGCTCCGGCGCCAGACTCCCACGATTCGACGAATGGTTCGCACCAACATACGACCGATTCAGCGAGATCCACTGGCGCCGCAGCCGCTGCAACCGCGGCAGCGCCAGGATGCCGCCAGCGCCGGCCAGCTCATCGGTCGAGCCGGCAGTGGCGACATGCGCGGGGATGAAGACGAGGGCCTCTGCCTCAGGCACGGCGATGGCGATGCCGGCGGCGGAGGGGCTCTGGGCGAGGGCGGCCTCGGCGGAGGGGTGGGCGAGCGCGAAGCTGCGCAGGGCGGCGACGATGGCCGACGTGCGTTTCTCCAGGCTGTACAGGGCGGACGAGTCCGTCGCCGGCGGCAGCACGGTCGCCTGGTGCGGCTTGATCTTGGGGCGGAGGCTGCCGCCCGCGCGGCGCGTGGTCGTCGTGCCCGTGGCGATGCTGGCGGCGTCGGAGAGGTGCGTCGAGGCGAGGGTTGAGGTTAGGGGGGCGATTGCGGGGGAGGGCGAGGGGGCGGGTTCGTCGGGGGTCGCAGCGATGCCGGTGAGTGCGGTCCAGATGTCGGCGACGGGCGGCGCGGCGTCGCTCCAGGGCACGGTGAAGAGCGGCTTGTCCCAGCGGCTGGCGGTGCTGGGTTCCTCGTAGCGGAAGATGAGGTTGTTAAGGAGGTCTGGGGGGTAGGGATCTTCGTCTTCGTCTTTGGTGGTGGCTGACGGACCCTGAGAGGTAGTAGTGGTATCGGCGTTGTTCGTGTCGGTTGCGGCCTTCTGGCGATGCAGCCGGGCTTCGTTGTTTGCGACGCACTGGTCGACGGGCGTGCCGACGTGGACCTGGGCATGTCAGCCTCATACCATATAGCTCACTCGTAAGACAACGTACAACGCAGCAGGTCGTCCCCAGCGCCTTTGCCTCGCACCACAGCTGATACCGGTACCCCTTGATGTAGTTCATGCCGTCGAGGATGACGAAGCTATCGCGGCCGAGCAGACGTTTGGCGCGCGCGTAGGCGACGCCTCGGGTTTCCTTTTCGGTGCGCGCATTGTCGTAGACGGTGCGCGGGTGGGAGGAATCGTGCGTCGGAACGACGTGGATCTTGTAGCGGGGTTTGCTGGCGGGAATGGTGCCGGCGTCGAAGAGGGCGGATTGCGTGCGCTCCAGCTCGGCGGCGAGCTGGTTGGCGCGGTAGGTCAGTCCCGAGCAGGGATAGCCTGTCAGGATGATGAGCTGGAGGGGTTAGTGGGAGTTTTGAGTCGAGATGGGTGAGGGACGTACGGGCATTGTGTGTTTGGAGTGGATGGTGGGAGCGGTGGGATGTGATGCTTTTTTTCTGCGGGGTGCGGGGCACATGTGACTTGTATGTAGAGTGGGAGAGTTGGCACAAAGAGCAATTGTACAATTACACCAGCTATTGCTTCATCGTAATTTATAGAATTGTAATAGCTCTATCTATTGTTCTCGTATCTCATTGCAATCGTATTCCAACGCATGACTGTAGGTTGTGCGCACATCACAACTGGTCCTCCGCCCAACTGATCTCATACCCAAAGACAGTCCTACGGAGTCTCTCATCCTACACTCGTCAGTTAGGCCTTAATATCTCGGCAAAGGACATACCCCCGGATCGTTCTCGAACAACACATCATCCATCAGCTTCTCAAAGATCTTGGTCACGCGGAACCCGTTCTCCTCAGCCAGCGGGAAGAACTTCTCGGTCTTGGGGAGCAGGTACGGCTGGTACGGGGTGAAGATGACGAGGGCGACGGCGTCGCGCGTCTTCTTCATCGTCTGCTGCATAGTCTTGATCAGGTTGGGGTGCTCGCGGTGGCTGTACACCACGTCCGCCATGATGAGGACGTCGAAGCCCGTCGCGCCGGCGGGGAGGTAGGCGAGGAGAGGCTCGACTGGGTTCCCCCATTTGTATCCGTCGACGTGCAGGGCGGAGCCGGCGGGGATCAGGGCGGCGGAGGAGGCGGCGTTGAAGCGCATGTTCTCGACGAGGTCCGGATCAGGGTAGTCGGTCATGACGGCGGTGCGGGCGCCCTTGACAGCGCTCACGATGCTGGGGACGCCGGCGGCGGCGCCGATCTCCAGGACGTCCTTGCCCGTGATGAGCTCATGGGCGCGTTCTTCGATGTAGTGGGCGCTGGTACGGCCGGCGTTCCACAACAGGTTTCCCTTCGGATTGTCAGTCGGTGACGATAGGGCGGCGCGAGGGATGAGGGTCCCATTGCCGGATGGTAGTTAGGTGTCATACATAGAGAGGATGGCTTCCGACCAAGCGCACGCGCACAACGTCGCCGGAGTGCATCTGGTGGTCGGCAAAGGTGGGCTCCGGTTCGGGCTCGTAGAAGCCTTCGGGGTCCTTGAACATATCCCCGGCATCGAGGAGACCGTCTGCGTCCGCCATGATGAGATGGTCCCCGGGGTTGGGGAGAGCGGCAGGAATCAGCGCAACATGCAGCAATGCGATGCGATGCGAATGCGAATACAATCTATGAATTTTCTTGGAGGGGGAGCGTGGAGCGGCCGTATCGGGCTTAGCGCGGACCAGCACTCGGCGAGGAGGTACTATGCTCCGAGCTGACATAATCCATTAGAGGGGAAAAAAGAAGGAAAAAAGGAGCAAAAAAATCCCCGCATTTGGCTCGGCTTCGGGTAAAAGTCGGATTTGCTCGTGCGTCGCATCGCATCGCATCGCATCGCTTTGCATTGCATCGTTGCATTTCACGAGTGCAGAGTCAAACAGTCCCTCCAACATGGACCAGCCAAAGTACTGAGCAAGGCTGCATATATATAGTACCGACTACTCTCTCTGCCCAAGGAAAACACAGGTCGCCGCGGCTAAAGGGCTAAAGTGATCCATCTCCCCGACGGTCCTGTGGCGGCGTCATCCATCCAATTTGCATTTTTGCCGAACGTCATACCGCGGTGGAATCTGGAGAACGCCCCCCCACGTGTTATCGACCGTCGACCTTCTCCTCTCTCTTTCCGTCCTTCTGTCATCTCTTCGGCATCGTCTCACGCCTTTCTCCCCCGGCGTGACAGACGATAGACATCCTCCTTACCTCCCTCGACCTCACCATCCAACCCTATACCAAGACTCTGTCTCACTATGGACGGCCGATCTCACCCCCTCAGAAACGGCCCCTCCCAAGCGGCAACCGTCCTGTCCTCTACAACCACCACCACCACCACCACCGCGATGGCCCCATCCCACCCGTTGAACCTGGCCTCCAGCCATCCCGCGAACCCCTTCCTCTCCGGCACCAGCATACACCATCCTCCCACCGCGCCCTCCCAGATCCAGATCCAGACGCAGCCACACGAGGAGCACGACCTCCGACGGGGCTCCCTCGCCAACCCATCCTCCCAGAACCCCAGCGCCAGCACCGGCCGGCCCGAAGACTCGCAGAATACAGACCAGCCGCCGCCATTTGAGACCTACCCGCATGCGATCGCCGGCGGCGGCGGACCGACAGCCACGGCGCCGTTCCTGCGGGACTTTAGTCTCGTGGCGGAGGCGGCCAAACGGGCGCAGATGTCGATCGTGATGCGGGATCTGGAGAGCGTGACTCTATAGACTAGACTGTTTTTCTCTGTGCAAGACCGATCAGCTGATCGATCGGTGTCTGGCGTTGTCCTCCGTATATTTTGATTCTGCTGGCGCCGTTAGCGAGGTGGTTTGTGGCATGTGCTCTGGCGTTTTCTGTCTATCTACGTTATACCATCTACTGTGCTTATACTCGACTTCACGGGAGAAAATGAATCTATCCCGAATACTATGCCCTACTCCCTATCAGACCAGGTGGCCACACGGGACGGCCTCCGTGTAGACTAGAGTAGCAAGATATAGCCCCTGCTTAGACGCGAGCCAAGTCTCGCTGATAAGCCGGGGTGCGGCGCTGATTCGCTGCGCGGCGAGCCGAGGGTGCACCACGGGGTGCATGTGGCGGCGCCGGTCGTGATGTCCGCTGCCCACGCCTAACCAGGAAGATACTAGGCTGCGATCGGGGCGGATTGCCTGCAGCGGCCGACCTACATATATCCGACGACCATCTTCTCTTGCTATCCAAGAAATTGTGCATTCTATTATTTCCCTCGCAGGACCGATCTATATAAAAGGAATGGGGTGATAAGAGTAAGACAGGAAAATAGCATGTGAACCAACACCCGAACACCCAGCTAATGCAACGCCAGTAGGGAATGAATGGTCGAATCCGACAGACGAGACGGGACGAGACAAGACGCAAACGCAGACGATCAAGGAGCGACTTTTGCGGGATATATGAATGAAATGACACGCTGAACGCCGGAGATGCAGAACGATGTCAATGTCGATGTTGAGGCAGCGATCGCTCGCTGATTAGTATATGCAGCTGCATACATCATCGTGCATGCACATGTATGTGTGTATCGATCCGAACAGACGCCCTACATCTGCGTGGACGACCCGATCAGATTGGGCTGGGAGATGCTGGCGCCGCGGGACTCGCGGAAAAACTTCTTCTTGGCCGAAAAGCTCAGCGACGAGGATAGGCGGCGGCTCAGACGGCGGGCTGGAGCCTCGACGGCCAGGAAGCTGCGCGAGGAGCTGGTGCGCGGCGGGGCCCTCTCCATGGGGACGGGCAGGGAGGTGGTCGAGGCACTGGGACTGGTGCGCGGCGGCTGCTGTAGGGCGGCGGCGTCGGGCAGGATGAGGGTGGAAAGACGGCGGGAGGCGCGGAGCCGCTCGGCGGGCAGGGTGAAGTCCTCCTTGATGTCGTCGAGGGCGTGGGAGAAGCGGTGCAGCAGCTTGGGGCGCTCGCAGATGGAGGGCTCGCGCTCCTCGAGGCCGTAGCGCTGCAGGGGGGTCGAGTCCGGAGCGTCCTTGTCCAGCGGGGTGGAGTAGAACCGGGGGGTTTTCACGGGCTCGGGAACGCGACGGACCCGGGGTGCTGCTGGCCAGACATGGACGGGCGGGTGCTGGGAGACGGGGCTGTCGGTGTAGGAGGAGGTGGACGAGTCGGTTGGCGAGCCCAGCATGCTGGAAGGAGGATTGTTATGCGGATGGAGATGGGGAGGATGAAGAAGAAGTTTGGGGTGGTGGACAGCGGAGGGGAGGTCAGGGAGAGAGGAGTGGATGGGATGGTGGGTGGAATAGAGGAAGATGAGGGAGGACATGACGATCGATGGGATGGAGTTATGAGGAAGAAAAGGCTGTGCCGATCCGACGGTTCGTTTCTGACGTCTAAAAAAAAACTGATGCCTCGAGACCAAGTGGAGAGTGGAGAGCGGTGTTTCAACACGAATTCCGGTCCGTGGGTGGTGGCATCAGGCCAGACAAAGACTTCCCTTTATGAGAGGAAATTACGCGGCGGGCCCGGAAGGCTGTGAGAGAGGAGCTTTCTTTTTCTTTTTCTTCTTTGGGCGACATTCTTGCAGTGAGACAGGACGGAGTATGATGAGGACGCCGACTCGGAGGAGAGTTTCTCAGGAGGGACTCTGTAAACATACCAACCATGGATGGGTGGACCATGGACGGACCAGAGAGCATGATTCTTCCAATATCAATATTCTTCAGATAATGTACTCTAGTAGATACTCTGTAGTCTGTAGATACCTTCTCTGTGCAAAGGAAACTGTTATTCCTTGCATAATGCCCTCAATGCAAGTTCTATAAAAAACTCGAATCGACCCAAACCCCCCACTTGATTCGTTAGTGGCGTCTACTAAGCCCGGCAAGTGAAACACCGCCACGCCATGTGCCGCTAGGATTGGCCAGCGAAGGAGTACTAGAGACTCCTTGCCAAGGAATAGCAGTATGCTACAGCCAAGGGCGGATCCCGAGCTCCGGACAACATCCGTAGTACATGCAACTCTATTAATTCCCCGTTTATCTACATCAGATAGTATGCGATTCACGTCGTCATCCCAGTCGTCATCCGTCACCGCCTCCCCACTCGTTCCTCCGCGTCCCGTGGAATCGGACCGCCGTCGACTCCATGGTCTTCGTGTCTGTCCCAGCAGCAGATCCGGGGTGGTGGATACGCGGCTATCAATTATATCATGCAATGCACAAATCATCTTCGTACACATCACATCACAAAAAGCAAATTCACATCTAATCAAACCGTTAGCAACACACCCCCAACAACCAAACACCAACCCCAACCGCACTCACCAAGAGGATGGCTACAGCTCAACTGCGGCTTCTGCGTATACTTCCCCTCCAGCTCCGCCCGGATCGAATTCAACAGCTGCAGGTAACTCTGGTGCGGCCGTTCCTGCAGCGTCTTGACAAACGCCCAGCTGAGCGCGCCTCGCGCCTCTCCATCCTGAAACGTATCCGCCCTACCCAAACATTAGCAAACACCCCGGCCCAAGATACGAGGAACACTCACGAGGTTTGCGTGTCCTTCGACCCAGAAAACATCACCACGTCCGCTGGGGACGTCTTCGTCATCACCGTCCGCTGTCGTGCCGAGTCCCCAATGGCCGCCTTCTTGAAGAATCCGATCGCCGTCTTGGCCATCCCCGTCAAATCGCCTTGACCATACGAGCTGATTGCGCTGAACAGGTCCATCGCCGCCTCTTTGGCCAGATTCGGCTCTTTCAGCACGCCCTGCGTCGAATACACGTACGGGAGGTCGAGCGCCGTCCCGGAGTGACAAGAATCGAAGATGGCCGTCAACCGCACCCCCGGTCGCAGTGGACGGACCCTGTCGGTGTCAGAATGCCGCGATGGCCCAAGGGGACAACCAACTCACATAATAGCATGCATCTCATCGTCCACGATGTGTCCTGCCGTACGGTAATCCACCGGATAAATCACATCGTCGTATCCTATCCCCAGTCAGCTGTTGAACAGTCCGCTGGTGAAAGGCACTCACCATCTTCTTCGTCCCCATCCAAGTCTGGCGTCCGCCCTCCATGACCTGAACCTGGTTAGCTCGTGCAAAAGGCACTTCTCGCCGGATCTCTCACCAGAAAAATGGATGAAGAGGGAGTCGTTCGGCTGAGCATCCTTGACCAGCCACTGCATGGCTCGCAGGATATTATTCTTCGTGGGAATACTAAGCGGGTTTTCCTGATCGTCCGTCAGAATGACCATGTCCTCCCTTCGATAGCGACATCTCTCGTTGAGGTATCTGGACACGTTGGCGACATCGTTGATGCATCCCCGGAGCTGATTGGGCTGCCCGATATAGTTGATTCCGATCAACAGCGCTTTCCGTCGACCGGTACAGGCGGAATACTGGAAGCGATAATTAGAGGGCGCGCCCCCGCCAAAGGACTGTGCCTCCTGGGGAGGCCGGGGCGGGAGTTGGCCCCAGGAGGGAGAGGGACCTATGTCCCGTTAGTCATGCGGGGAAGTGCCGTTTTTTTCGATCGGGACTTACTGTGGTACCCGCGAGGATGAGGGGATGAGGATTGTGGTGGGCTGGGAGCCGCACCGTATGGCGTCGGTGAATAGTAGCTGCCGTGGGGTGACGGTGGATAGTGATGACCTTGCGGAGGGTATGGTGGAGGGCTACACATCAGTCAGCTTCTCATGTCCGATGGTTTGGACTCTATGGTATAGGAGGATTACTAGTGAGCGGACGGAGGAGGCCACTGCTGTCCGGGGTAACCACCCCAGCCCGGACCTGGTGGTGGAGGGCCCGAATGAGGATAGTACATTAATCGGAGCCGAGGAAGGTGCTAGAATGAGTGTCGAGACCGGAGGAAATCCCTTGGTGGGATGGTTCGGTTCGTCTCGTTTTGTTTCGTTTTCGCGGTGAAAGCGAGAGCGGGGGATTTGCAATCGGTTGATGATTGGATCAACGGGAGTATACACCGCAACACCAGAGACCACCAGCACGACAGAGGTCTCGAAGAGAATTGGACCGTAAGTGAGGTGAAGGATGAGGAGAGGAGTGAAAGAGAAGAAAGATCCCCCGCGAAGAATCACGAAGAAAAGACGACGATGACTAGGCTGAGCTGATGCCGGGCGTTCGACAGCGGGATTGGGCCAATCGTCAGCAGTCGGGTGGAGGCCGTGTTCTCTTGGATGAACAACCGATCTTCTCTCTCTCCTCTCTTTTCTTCCCTCTGTTGTCGTCCTTTTCGGTGTAGAGACGGGATCAATCTCTCAGCCCTACGCCCAATGCATGCCGGCGTCCACTCAGGGCGCTGCCTCCCCCTTCTACCCACCCCCCGTTCCATGGTTCTCCCGGTTTCCACGCGCCCGACCAGTCTAGGCATCAACATAATCAACATAATCGTTAGGGCTGACGGCTCCTTGGGCCGGACTGCGACAGTGCGGAGGCCCTCCGATGACGTGTTGGCCAGGTTCTACTGACTTCTCCAGATGAAAGATGGAGCGGTTGAGGGGACGGATGTCGGGTTGAGTCGGTCAGCGACTAGACAGTCACCCCGTCGTCCATACTCTATCCAAAATCGAGCCTCCTCTCCGCAACCACCAGGTACTTCTCTCCCAGACGAGCATTCATCCCGTCTCGATCCCCGTTGGGGTTGAGTTTCTTCGCCCCCATTTCGCAGATACACACAGACTCCAACGGAATGTCCTTGGCCCACACGAACGGGTTCTGAGTGCTAAATTTCCCACTCTGATTCTCGTCGATCAGGTCGTTCTCGTCAGAAGAGTTCTCGACGCCAGGATCTCTCTCCGCCTGCATGTCAGGCTTAACGGATGCATCTCGCGGGGTCGTGCGGTCGTGATCAACATAGTAGTTCCTGTAATGGGCCAGAATATCCCGGGCGTCAAATGCATGTTGGTTCCGACGATTGTTGCCCTTCGCATTGCCTCGCTTCGGCGTCCGGCCTTTGACGTAAATCGTGTTGACCACCGTTGCATGCAGTAGCAGTCGTCGGACTTTAGGTTTGGAGTTTGTCCTAGGGCTGATGAAAGCCTTGGTTGTAATTCCGGCTGGAGACGCCCGAGCAGTTGCTTCCGCCGCATCAACTGGCATTTCTTCCAGAAGAGAGGGTTCCTCGGCGGGTGCTTTTGCATTGCCCTCCCCCGCTTCAGCACCAGCGGTTATCGTTTCTGGACCCTTGTCTCGCGGCTGATCGTTCTTGATCTCCCCTTGCAGGAACCCAGCCTCGAGAAACTTGTCCCGCAACAGCTCACAAAACGGGTACAATCGAGAGGTCGGGTCCACCGGTGCTGCATGCAGAACCGTAGCGGATCGCGCTTTGGGAAGTGCATGCAACGACTCCAGCGAAACGATAAACGGCTTTTGGCAGCCGTTTGTGGGTTCGCCATCTCCCTTCTCAATACGGCGCTTGCTTGCACGGCTCTCTGCCTCGTTCATGATTGACCCCAGATCGAGCGACTGAAAGAACCGGATCGCTTCCTGTAATCGTTCTTGCGTAGGAAGACTCATCACCCCCAGCGTCAGATGCAGTGTCCCCACGGGGCGGATGGCGCCATGGGGGATGAGAGGTTGGTCCAGCCGAGGACCAGGTGGGATCGCCGCCTTGAACGTGGCAATCGATGATTCCAGCTGGGGGAGGGAAACAGAATTGACGAGCGGTAGACAGAGAAAATGCGTCAACGGAGGACGTTTCTGATTTCTCGGAGGGTTCTGCGCCGACATGACGGAGCTATGCGGTCGGTAGGAACGGGTTCCCGATAGGAATGCAGGCCGGGATGTCGCCAAAGGTCTCCAAGGTCTCACGACTAGCATCTATCGTGGTTTGATCTTCACCTGGAATTCAGCGCTAGCCCAGAGAAGATAGACGAGAGGACCTTCGTGTGTTGTTGTTGTTGTGAGTGATCCGAACCTTGCGAGTAGCTAAGGTAGTTGGGGACCAGCGGGTGGAGAAGGAGACTAAGCCAAGCTGAGCTATGATGCCATCCATCCATCTCTCCGCCAGTGTTCTTCCATCCTCCAACCTTTTCTTCCACTTCTCTTTCCACCTTCTGCCCACCCAGTCATCTACAACATCTCCTTCATTCCACATTTTAACAATGCTTCCCCGCGTGCCTCGCGCTCTTCCCTCCGCCCTGCGCCCTTCTCTCCGCGTAGGCCGGATCTCCGCGCCCGCAGCCATCCACCACCAGCAACCAACCTGCCCAGCTCGCCTGCCACGCGCATCCCAACGAGGCTTCTCCATCACCTCTTCGGTGCGCAAGGGTATTTTCCCGGACTCGTCGGACCCTCCCGCGCCGCACCCGCAGTCGCATAACGTCGCCGGCGCGGCCACCCACGTCACCGAGCCCTCCCCATTGACCGACCAGGAATACCATGAGTACGCCGAGCACTACCTCAATGTGCTCCAGACCGAGGTAGAACGCGCACAGGAGGACGGCTCCGACATGGAAGCCGAGTACAGCGTATGTCTCAGAACCCCCAGCGTTGTTTTCTTTACGTCTTCTCTGCGTTCCCCGCTAATCGACCCTTTCTGCATAGGCCGGCGTGTTGAACATCTCCGTCCCCGGCGTAGGCACCTACGTCCTGAACAAGCAGCCGCCCAACAAGCAGATCTGGCTCAGCTCGCCGATTTCCGGTCCCAAGCGCTACGACTGGGTCGTCATGGGCGACCAGATGCACGAGAAGCAGGACACCCGGCCCTTTGTCAACGGGCAGTGGATCTATCTGCGGGATGGGTCGAATCTGACGGATCTGCTGAACTCCGAGTTGACTCTGAGTATGCCAAAGGACGTCTACAGTGAGATGGAGGAGTCGTGATCTCGACTCGTTAGACGTGAGGGGTGTTGCTGGCTTTGTAGGATACAGGTTTATATCGATGGTCTATGGGGACAGACGGCTAATACACTCGGCATCAAGTGCATGTATATCATACTTGTTGCGCAGATAGGATATGATACAGACTCAATTTCATTTCGTCATCAGATTCAAGTGTCACGATCTTTGTTGATGTGAGAGCGTAGCTCACACACCGGAAAGGATACCCGGGTCACAATACCCGGAAAGAACATTTTGATAGTGATGATCGCACAGCCAGGGCCAACCGTCCACTCCCAGTATGTCCAACAAGCACCGCCCAAGCCACATCCGAGGACGCTACTAGAGTCCCATTCAACGAGACATATCTGAGAGATCAATCCCGGGAATCATCCAAATCGGCGGGTACCACGAAGCGGTGCCTCTGGGATGGGTGATCCTTCTCGGTAGCCGCGCATTGCGCATTCGGTTCGACAGAGCCGGTTTGGCGTAGATCGCATTGCAGACCGTCTCCAGCCTTCATGTCCAATTTCACTCGCGTTCGCTCTAAGCTTGCACAGCAACGGCACCAGCGGAATCTTGCTTGTCATCCTTCGGGAGATCGGCCTACACACACCGTTAGTGAGGAGCACACGATGAAGAACACCAGGAAACACGTACCAGGTCGAAGATCACCCGGATCATCAGGCTGCAACTCGGGCACACGGCGATGTCTTCGCCGTCGCGGAGGTCATCGATTGCAATCTCGAAGCGGTCGCCACACGGACACGGGTAGTGGTAGATTTGCAGGGTGGGGTCGAAGGTCATGTCTTCGATTTCGATCTCATCGTAGATGGAGATGGCGTCGTCGGCCATGATGGAAGACGTATATAGCGGAACGAGAGTTAAACGACTGTGTTGGGGGGCTGAGGGAGTGCATTCAGGTACAAATTGAATAGCACATTAGAAGATCTTATCGGAAAACTTTGGGCGGGACAGTCATGTGATCTTCCGCCTTTCTTATCGTCAACATCTCTCTACTTCCGCCACTTCCACCCCAAGTCCGAGAAGATAGCAAACATCTATACGGAGTACATCATCCCATTTTACGGTATCTATCGTGATCCTCATCACAACCTGCTATCTAATATTTACGATCAAACCGTTCCGTGGCTCATGAGAAGCCATGATGGCAGGGAAAGGCAGACCCAGGTAGTCTTTGGAGAACTGGCCATGTGCCGCGGTTGCAATGCACAGTGGAAAGACGGAGGCGTCGACCAAGGACATAGAGTCCAGGAGTTTGCACCATGGACTGGCCCAAGATGACCTGTTCCTGGAAGCCACCTTGCTCGGGCTTCAAACAGCCTCTCCAAGCAACGAAATGACAAATAGAGTATTCAGCATTCAAAAATCAAAACAACCATATCAAGGTGCTGTGTAAATTCGCAAAAAGATCCGGGTATCTAGCGTATGCAAAACAGACCGCAACTAACTATCCAACCTTTGAATCTCCATCCTCACATCCTCCATCTCCTTGAGCAACGCCCCATACCGACGAGCGATCTCTCTGACAGGCCCAGACCCAACACGTCGTGACGCGTCCGAATCAGCCGCCGCATACGCATCGAGCTCTTCCTGGGCCTTTACGCGCCGCTCCTCCAGCCGCGCTCGCACATGTTGCAGGTGTTCACGGTATCGACCCAGCGCAGTAGTAACCTCCGGGGTATGAAGCGCGTTGGAGATCTCCAATTGCATAACGCTCAATTTGCCCTCGACACCCTGCGCCACCATGGCGAGATGCTCCGCCTTGGCCTTGGTAGCCCGCGCCAATGCCCCGTGTTTGGCGCGCTCCAGCAGCGTCACCATTCGTTCTAGCACAGCCGTCCGCATCGCCAACACCTCCGCCGCCGTGGCGGCCATCCGCGCGCGCGCGGCAGGGAGGTCCGACAGCTGTGTCTGACGCAGTCTCTGTATCCTCTCGCGAAGTTGGGACGAGAGCGGAACCTGCGGCGCGAACTTGGCCATCGACTGGCGGGACCGCTGTCGGGGCCGGCTCGTCTCCGTTGACGGTGCGTTGTTGCTCGTAGCGATGCCGGCATCGGCGATCAGGCGGAGATCATGGGTAAGCGAGGATAATATGCGCGAGAAGGGTGGCATCAGCAAGGGCAGGTCGGAGTAGAAGGCATCGATGTTCGGGGCGAGTAGGGACAGCGCGTCTACGTCGTCACGAGCGTCGTTGTCGAGGTCGAGCTGACTGCGGGACGAGTCCAAGTACAGGGTAACTATGGCGATATTGTCGCGACTCTGAGCAGGCCCGAGATTTTCGTCAGTTGAAGCGTTCACTTCTGTCGCGCCCAGTGCGGAGGTACTAACGTCATCTGGTAACTCGCTGTCGGGGTCGAAGGCCAATCGACGTAGGACGCGTTTCTTAATTTCCTTCTTTGCGCTTTGTGTTCGACAGCTGTTTAATTCCTGACATGCTCGATCTTATGTCAATATTCCAATTCTTCAATTCTTGTCGTTCAGAGCAACGGCGAGTGCCTGAGCCGGTCAACATACTTCGAGGGCGGCCTTTCTTTCAGGTTGCGCATCGTGGGCACGCGTCGACCCATCGGGGTTCAGGAGGGTAGTCGTCAGATTCTGGTATAATTTCTTAAACTGGGGGTTAGTCTCCAAGATGGTAGGATCGCACGGTGGGATCATCGTTGTCAGTTGTAACGGTGCAAGTTGATGGTTGGGTGAAGCGGTATGAAGTCGTCATCACTGCTTGTATGCATTGTTTGTCTCGGCCATTCTCCGTGAAGTACCTTTGACACCACAGAAGGAAGTACTCTCCAAAGTACAGCCACCCTCTACGCATATCTATGTTCGCTAACGAGAAAGAATAGCTAAAAGTTTTCGCTTCCATTTACACATTTCTTTCGTAATCATACATGCACCTGGTGTTGTCACAACCACGCAGAACGCCGCCTCGGTCTCCTACTGCTCCAGGTCCTTGAACCAAGAAGGCCAGGGGATAAAGCCAATTGCACGCAAGACTTGCATCGACCGTCCCAAACGGATGGCGTAGAGAGTTCAGATGCAGCGTTCCGAAATCCGGCCAAAGTAAAAGACGTATGTACATGAATCTTGGGCGCCTGGAGAAGGAGATCAGACTGGCTGCCAACAGAACATGATTCGCTAATTAGAGAAAACACGGGAGATAAGGACGAAATTCCATGAGAGGGGCGCGTTAAAACGATGAAACCATGCTAAGACGATAACAGATCATTCATGGACCCGATGGCCGGAGCCAGGGCCTAAACCAAGCTTAAAGGGGGTGGAAAGGGAACGAAGAAGTCAATGAATAGGACGAAGTTCGGTGCTAAGACGACACGACCGCACGGATCGACATCCACCAAACATCATCTACTCCTCCTCGCTCTCTTCAGAGTCATCGTCCGAGTCATCGCTGCTTTCGTTCGCCTCAACGGAAGGAACCGGCTCGGGAGAGCGGTCACCACCCTGGAAGCGAGAGAGATTGCTCTCGAGCATGTTGATCTGAGCCTCTTGCTCGTACTTGCTCATGGGCTTGTTCTTCTTGGGCTTGGGAGCAGGCGGGTTCATCGAAGTAGGAGTAACAATGTCCTCGGTATCCATGACCTGAGGCGCATTCTTCCTGACAAATCTGAGCAGCATCCAGAGAACCTCGTTGGGAAGCTCATCAATATCAAGTTCGATCTCGGTTTCTTGAGTACCCTTTACAACTGTTAGAGTCTGGCCATATACCACAGAATGAGGAAGTGGGCTTACCTTGAGATTCGGAACATTGTTCTGAATGATTCTGAGAGCCTCCTGCATTTTCTTGTCCGTGAGGTTACTGATCCCATTGGAGATGATCTGCTTCTCGTTGTATGTGATCTCGCGTTCCTTGCCAGACTTGGACTTGGAGCCGCTCTTCTTGTCCTTTTTGCTTCCGGAGAGGAGTCCACTCTTCTTGGACTCCTTTTTCCCGGACTTGGATTTGGACGACTTCTTAGTTCCCGGAGGAGTCTTCTTCTTTTTCTTCTCGATGGCCTCCAGTTGACGAGCCATCTCCGCCATCTGCTTCTTCAAAATGTTGACCTTTTCGAAGTCTTCGTCGCTCTCCTCCGCTTCTTCCTCACTCTCCTCAGAAGACTCATCAGCACTGTGATGTTCCGGATGAGGTTCGTGCGCTTCCAGATAGCGATTTTTCTCTGCCCATTTTGCGTTGAACACTGCCTCCAGCTGTTGTCCAGCGACAAAGGTAGGATCACCAGGGATATTAAACTTGAAACAGTTCTTGAACATCTGGCGCATGTCCGTCTCGAATTCCTTGGCGTTCTCATACTGGCCCGTCTTCAGCTTGGACTGCATGGTGGACAAGTCCATTGGCTTCTTGATGATGCTATGGTAGGTCGGAATGTTGAGTGCGACAGGATCCACGGGATAGTAGAACGGCATCGCGTAGGCGTAGTGCTTCGTTCTGTGGACCTCATCAAGAACTTCCTGGCAAAACCGAAGCTCCCACTGATACTTCTTCTTCTTCGGCTTTGTAGAATAGGGCAGGTCACGCTTGGGAGGGTGGATCGAGCGCTTGGGGCGACCATCCGCATTTGTGGAATCACGACGGATCAGAGGAAGCCCTTCTGGACCCAAAGCGAAGGTGGTCGCCTGAGGCGAACCACCAGCGGGGCGCGCGGCACCTCCAGTGCTAGTCCGAGGCTCCCGACGGGCGGCAGAAGTCTTGGGGGAAACCTTTTTGGGCTTCTTTTCCTCCACCTCATCTGGCTTGGGAAGGTTGACCATCTGCTTCTCAAATGTAGCCTTGAGTCTCTGCCCTTCCTGGGAAACGAGATGGTCGGGTCCGTTGAAAGTGACAGCATTCTGCACCATGAGACTGAAGTCATCAACAACCCCTTGCACAGTTTTGTACTGGTTGTTCTTCAACTTGCGCTCAATGGTCCCAAGGTCCATCGGACGAGTGATGATCTGCGGGTAGTGGGGAATATTCATCTTGATCGGGTCCACAGGCTCTCGGTAGAAACGGGAGTCATTCATACGCTTCAGGCTCTGAATACCCTTGAGGATGAACTTGTGCTGAACTTTGGTGATCGTCGACTCCCCATTCGTCGCAGCAGGCGCGGGAGTCTCCGGAGTGGCTGGTGGGATTTGAGGCACCTTGAACTCGGCCGGTGCGGAGGACTCGCCGTCAAGTTTGGTCCGTTTCGCCGCAGGTTCCTCGGCCACATCAGGCTCCCGCTCACGCGACACCTTGGTCGGGGAAAGCGGAGCTTCAGGCGGTGGTGCGTCACGCATTTCTTGATCGATGGATTGGACAGGCGGGACAGTGGGCACATTGGTGGAACTATCTGCGTTCGGGATTTCTTCCGTTTTGCCGACGGTCGAAGGATGGTGCGGAAGTTCAGTCGTCGTTGCTGGAGTGGTCTCCTGGGCTGCAGGCTCCGGCGTCTTCTGTGTGGTAACGTCGGCCGCTCCCTCTGCTGGTTTGGGGACATCCTCCGTGGTAGATGTGTCTTTCGAAGCAGCGACTCCCGCGTCGGGACCAGTCGTTGGCACTGGCGCGGTCGCATCACCGTTGTTAGTCGTGTCGTTCTTCGACGCGTCATCCGCAGGCGGGTCCATCACCGACGGCTTGGTATCCAGGCTAGGCGACTTGGGAGGGGAAGTGGTCGTGGCGACGCCGTTTGTCTGAGTGTTGTGGCCGTTCACAGCGACGGGCGCCGGCGCCTCCGCAGACCCTTCGATCGTCCCATTCACGGGCGCATCCTGTTTAGGCTCGGTTTTGGGCGGTTGCGCACTGCGAGTAGTTAGCGACTACGACGAGGAGATGAAATGCAAAAGGTGGCGATAATACGTACCCGTCCACAGATGAGACGCCATTGGGCGACGGTGGCAGCTGAGGCTTCTCCTCCTTGAGAACAGAAGGGGCCTCGGGTGGCGGAGTCGCCATTGAGGTCGCTTGGTCCTTAAGGGAAGTCGTGGTGAAGCGCAATACAGAGGTCTAACAGGCAAGCAGCGAAGTAGGTGGTAGCTGGGTCTCAGTAGGAGAGTTTAGGTAGCGACAAGAATGATCAACTGAATAGGTACTTTCTGCGCTATCACAGACTAACTGAATCGACCTGGGAATCGACGAGCAGAAACTCCCTGGGTTGGGATGACAGAGAGAAGAAGAGAAGAAAAGGTTGGTCTGCACTGTCACCGAGAATGACGCCACGAGGTGCGACGGTACAGGAAGGAAAGAGGATTAGCGCGGGTCGCAGGTGGAGAATGCGACAGGGAGAAGAGGAATTTATACTGCCAAGAGGCGGTGGGCAGCTTTCCCGTCGGTCACGTGGGCGGCGAGGGCGGCGTGACTCAGCCGGAAAGACACGGTCGCTGGGTGGCCGAATGAGGAAAGACCCGGGATGGGAAAAGGGGGAAGCCGATAGGGATCCCTCCACGTGATGGGTGGAATCAAAGAAAAAGAATTGAATAAATCAGTCAGAGGGAAGTGAAAGGTGAGTGAGACGGAAAATGCCCTGAAGATGTACAGTAAATTAGGTGGTCTTCAAGGGGAGGGTGTGATGGCTGCTAATAATATAGATCACAATACCCGAGGGGGGGAAGCATAAAAAAATAAAAAGTAAATAAAAAGGATAAGGAATAAATAAAATAAGATAAGCAGCTGCAGTAGTCGGGTTGGGGGGTGATCGAATTTATTATTATGATGACGATGAGAGCGCGACGCGAAGAACGCGTGAAGTCATGGAAAGGTAAATTTTTGGTCAGGAAAACGGGGAGCCTCGGACACGGGAGGTTGGGACCAGGGCAAAAAGGGTACGGATAGGGGGGGAAGACGGCGAAAAGGCGTGACCTGGCGCGCAGCTCTCTCAGCTCAGCTCCAGAAACAGAGACCTCTGGAAGTCGGAGGGGGTGCTAGAATCCTTAAGTACGAACGGCCGCGTCGCGCTCGTCCGTTTGCTGCCGCTAACTCCATCCGCCACGCTAATCCCAATTACTCTAGTTCAAGCCATTCCGCACCCCCTGATTGGTTCGACGATGACGCGTTCTACCAGAGTCCCCCGCTGATTGGGTGTTGTCGACCCCTTAGAGCGGGTACTTCGTACCAGAAATCCTTTGTCGGAAACATCGAACAGAAAAATACAAGGAAAAAAAAAATGTTGGACAAGAAAAAGCACTCCAGCTAAACACCAGAAAGACACCGAAGCTGAATAGAAGATCAAAGAAGAAAATATTATCCACACAAATTTTAGTGGGTCATAGCTCAATTAAATCTGCATCATACAGCCCTCATCGGCCAAACGCGAGATTGTGATACCGAGACAGGAAGTTATGACATACCCAAATCCTGTTAGGCATTCATGGGAAGGATGCTTTTTCATTGATGATGGGAGCCTGGGTGAGGTGCACCACCGGGATGCGATAGTGACGAGCGGGAAAGCGCAGGGTTTGAGCCCTGAACCCTCTCCTTGCATCGTAATAGGACTAGCCTCGAAATGCTGATGTAACCACTCCACCACGCAAACAGCCAATCGACGCGCCATCCATTGTTCGGCGCAAGGGCGCCAAGACAGTGGAATGTGTTCGGGAGGGTTGATAGAAGCCTGAAAATGCAAGATAAACAATGGCAGGAGGAAAGAGGCATCATTGAGAAGCCACATCACTACCTACCCTCTGGATTCTCTTGGCTCTGTTCCTTTTCGTGGACTTTATTGCAGTAAATGCAATGAATCGGTGCAGGTGGCTTCGTAGTCCAGAGTGGCGCCTGTCGCATCCCTTGTTTATTGATGATGGATGGTCTCAAAATCAAACACTCTCGGTCTGAAGTCGCAAGGCGTCTGGTTCATCCGACACTCCTGACGGGATTGATGCTGTGAGACGGTCAGCCTAGCCTTCCGTGTTGAATAGAGCCGCATCTTTTGTAAGGTCAGGGACCCGTTGTAGAGCACGGCTCTGCGTCACAAGCCAAACCAGATCAGTGGTGCGATGACTGGTGAAATCACTGTGTAAGCAATGTGAGTACAATGTATAAGTGTGCACTCCCGGAGTCTCGACGCAAGTTTGGAGATTTGGAGATTGTGCCTTGTGAGGAGAAGACGGGCCATAGAGAAGTCGAAACAGAGCAGAACAAGGCTAGAAGACATTGTACTCGGTACGGAGTCAATAGAGAGCACATTCGGAATGCGACTGGTGGACACTCTCACGACGGCATGCATAAGACTCGGATAGAATTCCGGCCAGCTTTTGAACAGACGACGTCTCACATCCGATCTGCCCAGTCGACACGGGAGGCTCTCGGGACGGAAACTGCGGACATGATCAATATAGGCCGAGTAACGTGAGACCGAAGTTGGAGTTAAAGACGGCGGTGCATATCGTCGTCGATACCAAAAACCAAGATCAAGCAAGATCAAGAAGCAAGAAAGCAAGAAAGAAAAGGAAGCCAAAGGGTTGATTAGATAAGACGAACTTGGAGCGGAACCGTGCTGCCAAGCTAAACCCCAACGGGTCAAGCGCATCGACCGACTCTCTACAGAACTTTTTTTTCCTTCTCAGTAACAACCGCCCAGAGAGACATCCCCAGCTGTCGCTCCGTGTAAAAGTGGGAGGTATCCTTTGTTTCGATCATTGTCGGGTGTCGATTCGGTGAAGTTCTCTCTTTTTATTTTCTTTCTCTCCTTTCCCCTCCCTCTACGCACGCCGGTAAAGATGGGCAAGAAAACGTCTCGGCCGCCCGCTTCGAAAACCTCCGCTGCGTCGCCTTCGGCGTCTGGCGTCACGTCTACGGGGAACAAGTCGTCGATCCTGAAGGCATCATTCGCCCCTTCGGACTATCAATTGGCGCTGTTTGCGTCAGTCATCCAAGGTCTCGACGGCCAGCACCTCCGAATCCACGACACGAACACCGGCCGATTACAATGTGAACATGTCCTCGGCCCCAAAGAGACCGTGACGTCTCTGGACTGGGGTTACTACCCGGGTAGACAGAAGGATCGCGATCAGCAGGCAAAGAAGAAGCGGAAGCGCCATTCCAATGTGAATGGTACGAGCGATGGATTCGACCAGGGAGATGTCGTCGTTGCTTTCGGTACCAGCGCTTCCGACATCCGCATGTACTCGCCCGCCGAAGACAAGATCATTGGAACCCTCGCAGGTGGCCATGACAAGGGCATCAAGGATTTCAAGTTTACTTTGAACCGACCGGGTCAAGAAGGATGGAGTATCGGCGGTGATAACAAGCTTGTGCAATGGGATCTACATACCGGAAAGAGCACAAGGTAAAGTATCTTTCTCAATTGCGCTCCTCAAGCCTTATATCTTCGGGGCAGCTCAGCTAATCAGGTATGGTCACAGGATCATCAACCTCCCCTCGACCGCATCGTTCACGAGCCTCGCTCGTCCTCTTCCTTCCAAACCCCCGGTCCTCTGCGCATCTCAAACGCCATACATAATCAGCACTGAGGATGGCGAGGCTCCGCTTTCTTTCCCTGCGATGCGCAACCCAGTCCATACTCTTCTCACGTCATCTACGGAGTCCTTCTCGACGGGGCTCTTCCTGGCGTCCGATAATGACCGTTATATCAATGTCTTTGATTCCCAAACTCAGAAGCTCGTGATGAACCTCGTGGCTGATAAGGAAATCTCTTCCCTGTCGTTGTATTCTGGACATGCGGGTCAGCCCAATACGTTGGAGAAGCAGGTCCTTGCTGTCGTGACCGGTGACGGTACCGTCGAGCTGTTTACCAGACCGTTTGTCCAGCCCGCCAAGAACACCACTAGCCTCAAGGCGCGAGGCAAACAAATGACCCGGAGAGCAGAGTCATCCATCCAGGTCATCCAATCCGATGAATCCGATGCGCTTGTGTCAGTGGTAGCTACGTCCTTTCAGGGTCCCGACTTGTTGATCGCCTGGGCCGAAGGAGGTGTCATTCCGGTTTTCGAGCGCGTCCGGCTGCTCAATGACGATACCGACGAACTGGCATTCAGTGGTACAAAGAAGATCCCCAAGACCAAGTCTAGCTCGGTCCTCGCATCAGCAACAACAAATAAGACGAGAAACGCGGTGGAAAGCCGGGTTGACGAGACCAGAGTCGTTGCGGAGCAGGGCAATTTGGTGGATGATGATGATGTCGAGATGCAGGATTCGAAGCAAGACGCCTCCGATAGCGATGATGACAACGAATCGGAGGACGAACAACCGAAGAAGGCGACAGAGGCCAAGGAATCCAAGCAAAAGGAAGCCGACAGCGATATCGAAATGGACAATGCGGCGGAATCTGATGCGGAGGAGGAAGAAGAAGAAACCGGGGAGCCGTCTTTTGGCGAGCTTCTGCGGGCTCACTCGTCGAAGGAGGTTGACGTCGAAGCAGAGCTGGAGGATGACACTCGCCTGGGTGCCCTCGTCCCCGGTAAGCCCAACGCAGCGGTTCAGCAGATTCCTTCCGGGGTTTCGCTTTCCACCGTCCTCACTCAGTCGCTCAAGACCAACGACAATGCCATGCTGGAGTCGTGCTTCCAAACGGGCGATCTCTCCATGATCCGGACGACCATCCAACGCCTGGACTCTTCTCTCGCCGCCACTCTCCTCCAGAAACTCTCCGAGCGCCTGTCCTCCCGGCCCGGTCGGTACGGTCACCTCCTCGTGTGGGTACAGTGGACCTGCGTCGCCCACGGTGGAGCCCTCGCGGGCAAGCGGGAACTTCTGAAGCGCATGGCGACCTTGTTCAAGGTCATGGATCAGCGCTCGTCGAGTCTGCCCTCCTTGCTCCTGCTCAAGGGTAAGCTCGACATGCTGGATGCCCAGCTCGGACTGCGGGAGTCGATCAACAGCCACGCAGAGGGCGTCGAAAGCGAGGACGAGGAGAACGTGATCTATGTCGAGGGACAGGAGGACCTGGAGGACGAGGACAGCGATGCAGACACAGCGAAACACACGGCCACGCCGCGGACCAAGCTGATTCGCGACCAGACCTTCGACGAGGACGAGTCGATGATGAACGGCGTACAGTCTGGCGCCGACGAATCCGACGAGGACGAGGAGGGCAGCGATGAGGAGGAGGAAGAGAACGAGGACGTGTTCGACGTCGAGGCAGAGGAGTCGGCCGGTTCTTCCGACGCGGAAGAGTCGCCCGACGAAGATGCAGATGAGGACGAGGACGAGGACGCTGAGAGCGTGGGCTCGCTGGCGGATTTCGTCGCCGACACCGAAGACGAGGAATCGGGAGATGAAGAACCTGCTTCCCAGCCACCATCCAAGAAGGCCAAGTTGGGTGGTGGTGGAGGAAAGGGGAAGAACAAGGCCAGAAAATAGATTAGATTTATACCCTGGTTCTTCTGATCGCTTGTCTTTTGGAGTTTTGTGCCGCCTGTCCTGTGTTATAAAAAGTGAGAAATTTTCCTTCGATCTCTTTCTTTCTTCCGTCTGTTTTGTTATACGCCCATCTAGAGGGGGACATGTTTATATTCTTGCATCAGCCTGACCCGGCGCTGTGTAGGTAGTTGTAACTTGGAAACATTTACCGGTAATATATCTCCATGGTCTTCCCCAAAGCCTCCGTTGCCTACAAGATTTGTATGGAACCGAAATATCTGGTATGATTAGGAAGGTCACCTTTTTGCTGGATACGCGATCTGCACAGCAACAGCCCATTTAACTATGTATGGGGAAACAATCATAACGATATCGAGCTTGTAGTGGCCAGCGCACATGGACCTGCTTCTATCTATACTACTCCGATAAGGATATCGATTTCCGCAAACAAAAACACCAGGTTCGCTTCTGTAGCGGTTCATCAGCGGATTATTTCCTCTCCAGTCTTCTCCAATCCCTCCAGGCCCTCAAGGATCTCGCTCCCCCCGTATGGTCCCGAATCCGAAGCGACGTTCCTCCTCGAGTTGCTCCATACCTCGTGGAATTTGACGGTGTGATCGCTAGATGCTACAATAATGCATCCTTCGTCCATGGTGCGGGAGCACCACAATCCACCCTCTTTCGCCCTGGGTTGCGTCGATGTCCGTTCTAAAGGTGCACTTTGTCTGCGCTGGTTCGACTCGGCTCTTGGCCCTCGCACAGAAGAATCATCCTGAATCTCTAGTCTATGATAGAGGTAGATTGGCACTCGGCATGGATAACTAATGGCGCAGAGGGCGCGTCCACAGTCAATTGTACGGTCAGTCTCCAGCGGACCTCTCCAACTAGTACCATAGGGACCCCATGGGATCGCAGAAATCTGCTCGCAGCTGGGCCAGGCAAAGACGGCAATTCGGAATGGATGCTCAGGGTTGGAGAATCCGAAGGTAGCAACGATTTCTCGTCTTGTCCTGCTCCATATGAGACCAGTCACTTGTGCGTAGACCTTGATGGTGGCGAGACAAGCACCAGATGGGGTGTGGTAGAAATGAATGGCGCGATCATTCGAACCTCCCCCTGTTGCCAAAAGCGAGGGTTGCCATGGTGCGAACGCAATCGCCTTGACAGCTGCACCATGATCCAGACGATGTTTCTGGTAATTCGTTGGGATCATGGCCGTTCGGGTGCGCCCAGAGATAACAGTTCCTGCGTAAGCTATGAGGCTCTTTGACATGGCATCCATAGTGACTTGACCCGAGCTTTGCAAAACCGATGCAGCAAGATAGTCCCTATCGGAGTCTTGATCGTTATCAGTAGGGGAGTAGGTGGAGTTATTGTCACTTTCGGTCTGAGCAGTGAAATCGGCTGGTACCCTAAACTCTCCCGGGGGTATGATATTTTGCAATTCAAAAATCAAGCATGCATTGTCGTTGCCGCCCGTCGCAAGATATGTTCCATCTGGCGACCAAGATATGCCGCAAACTTGCTGTGAGTGGGCTGATATTTTGGCAAGGAGCGTCATAGAACCCTCCCATCCAAGCTGGGCTTGTTCATCATCGGGCCACTCCACCGAATAATACCAGATATAGCCAAGGTCATCGCCTACAGCAAGGTCTTCGGTGTCCACCTCGGCGTTCTTGAAACGCTCAGATAGCCTCCGTGTTTTGGACTGCTTAAATGCCACGCAGGTGATGCTATTTGGGTGACTGACCTCAAAGCGCGCCTCGGAGTCGAAAGTGCTCCACAGTGATAGTAACCCAGATCGCCTGCCAACAGCTAGGATGCTTTTTCTGCCATTTTCTGATGAGAATGAGAGAGAGCTCACGTAGTTCGAGGGAAGTTGGTCGCTGAAAGGTGGGTGTTGCACACCGAACTCATCAGACCAGAGATAAACTTCAGACGCAAGGGCAACGGCAAGAATCCCAGAAACTGAAGAATACGCTAGTGTTGAGCAATAAAAGTCATCACGGAGTCCAGGTGCATCTAGCACACGAAATGGCAGAGTTGGAACGACGGTGGCCTTGTCATCTTCTTTTGAAGGCGCCGTCCCTACATGCAGTATCATTAGTGGCAATAACATTGTAGGTCACAGACTATCAGGCCGTGAGCTTATGTACTTACAACAGTCTTGTCCGGCTCGCCTCCAAGCACTGTTCTCCCACACCAAAGGGGAGAATCGTTCAAAGTCCGGCTTCGCCGGACATGGTGTGAATTCCAGTAGAGGCCAACACTTGGAGTTCTTGAGAAGTCTCTTAGATCGGTCGATATCCAACGCGAGAGCTAATCTTGCCTCATGTTTCTTCTTTTCGTATTCTCGTTGCTCATTAGCTGGAGTTGCCTGTGGCAGGAATTTTGCCGTATACATGCGAGCTGTAGTGCCTCTCGCAAGGACACTTCCCGAACCCCCAGAGGCGCCATTGGGTCGTCTTCCTAAGGCAGCAGCCACTCCACCAACACGCCAGACAGCTCCAGCACTGACGTGCCTCAAGGAACCAGTAGCTTGATGGCTATGCTGAGTAGTTATAGCGGCATCGGTGACAAGGCGGGGAGTATTATGAGGACTGCGAAGCTGATCAGACGCCATCCTTGGACTGCTTGCCGCTCTTCCCTGCCATGTCACCATGAATGGGTCTTCTCTATTTAACCGACGTCTTAGCATCTTTTCTTCAGGACTTAGCTCTTCAGTGCTCTGTCCCACGTGAAATGTGGTGGAGGGTGGTGTAGTAAACTCTCGAACTGGAATGAACCGGTCCAAGGGCATAGAATCCCCGGGCGGAGTTTTGTTTGGCGTATTAGCGCACCTCCTAGGTCTATCATGAAGCCTCTTGACCGGACTCTGTGGTTCGGGAACAAATGCCACGGGTTCTCCTCCCATTATCCCAGTCTCATCACTTGAGACCTGGCCCTCCTGCGGCCGGGGAGGAGATGGAAGGGACCGACGAACATCAACATTTCTGAAGAAAGACAGTTCGTTATGCTTGGTGGGATTGAAGTGCATACGGTGAACCAGGAAGGGAGGAGGAGTCGTAGGACGACTGCTTATCACAGACTCGTCTTCATCTGAGGAGTCTAGAATAAGCCCCGGCGTAGGCGGAGTAAAGATTGAGGAGACCGATTCCTGAGACAGAGGGGTATCCGAACACGACTCCGCCATTATGACCATTAAGTCTCATCCTCGCCTATCGCGGGTGATTTGAACGAAAGCTAGCTGTGTGTGATCAGCGATAACGGCAGGGCCCCGAGGGTCGGCTGGGAGGCCAAGGGAATGGAATGTCGAGCCCTGTTGATAAAATACTTGAACATGAATGTAAAGCTAGTTCACTCGGGTATAGCGCAAGCTTTGCTCGGGTAGCAGAGAGAGTGGTTTGGCGATGAGAGGAGATGTGCCTACCATCTAGATCATTTGTATACAACGTCACGTGATCGTTCCCCGATACGGAAGGTGGCCGTCCGCTTCCTTATCCAGTCAAGCGTGGTTATTGAACACGACCTGCGCTCTGGAGCTACGAACATACCTAGGTAACTGTCTTTTTCACAACCAAAAGGTTGATCCGTCAAGGGAAGCACTCCTCCTCTCACTCATCATGGCGAGTGTAATTCTCCCCTTCCCTCGCTTCCGTAATAAAGCCACTAACGGCTGGATCGGCAGCATGGGATTCCCCGCTACAATGTACAAGAGCGCACCGAAGCAGCTCGGCAGCAAGAACTTCGCAAGATTGAGAAGTACCAAGAATTGGATCGCTTAGTTCATGAAAAAGTGCGCGGATCTACTCCATCCAAGGCAAATCATTTCCAACTGACAGGATCTCCCTAGATCGCAAACCATGAATACACGACAGAAACGTTGCGACAAATCTCCGATTTACTGACCAAGAATCCAGAGTATTATACTGTATGGAATTATCGCCGTCAAGTCTTGCAGCACGAGTTCTCGAAGGCGGCAGAAGCCGTTTCCAATGAGACTGCAGTAGACGAAATCGCCGCCCTGATCAAGCATGACTTGCAGTTTTTGATCCCTCTCCTACGGAGCTTTCCCAAGTGTTACTGGATCTGGAATTACCGACTATGGCTTCTTGACGAAGCCAAACGGCGACTCCCCCTACCTCTCTCCCGTCGGCTATGGGAAGAGGAACTAGCGCTCGTGGGGAAGATGCTGAGCTTGGACAGTAGAAACTTCCACGGCTGGGGCTACCGGCGGTTTGTCGTGGAATCGCTTGAGAAGCTTGACGATGAAACGGGTACAATCAGCATGACCCAGTCGGAATTTGACTACGCGAAGAAAATGATCGGGACGAATCTGTCCAACTTCTCGGCGTGGCATTATCGCACGAAACTTATCCAACGGTTGTTGAACGAAAAGTCTGCCGGTGACGAGGAGCGTCGAAAGATGCTTGATGACGGTAAGGCTCCTCTGAAATAGTTCGCTGTCTGAGGATGAAATTGGGCCCTGCTAACATCCTGGATGTGACAGAATTGGAGCTCATCCACCGTGCGCTCTGTGATCCGTATGACCAGTCATTGTGGTTCTATCACCAGAATTTAATGTGCAACTTTGACCCGACCATCTCAGAACAGACGATGGCACCGAATCTGAGCACCGCGGAACGGACAGCGTATCTACGACAGGAGATCGAGGAGATCCAGGATATGCTTGACGGGGCGGAGGACTGCAAATATATCTACCAGGCGTTGATTGAGTGCACATTATTACTGTCGAAGGTGGAAGGTCGTCTCGCCAGTGGTGACCAGGAGAAGGTCCTGAGCTGGCTCTCGGAACTAAAAAAGCTGGACCCGCTGCGGCACGGACGCTGGCTTGATTTCGAACGATCGCTGTGCGTGTAAGCATCTGGACAACCCCCCTTGCTTCTCTCCCTCTCGATCACTTGACTGTGGCGATTTTTTGGGTATTCGGAGTGCTAGGGCCGATTCTTACTGGTGAGGAAGAGCTCCGGGTGGCCCTGGGAAGTGCGGGAGTTGAAGTGGGACCGATAAGTCCCAATCCATGGATGAGAAAGGGGGAAAGAGAGTTGGACAAGTAGGTTGTTAGTTCCCTGGGGTTTGCTTCGAGCCATCGCGCTGGAGAAGATATCAAGAGGAAGTGGACTAGACAGCATGCTCCGTACTTCTATGGAATAAGTCAAGGCTGTCAAGGCATGTTGTGTTGTTGACATACCAACGTCCAAACATTGGATGTGTTGATATGCGGTGCACGAGGACGAAGAGATGCTGTGTTCGGAATCACCGTAAAAGCCATTAACCGTCTATAGTTAAACGACGAGATGAAAGAAGGGAGGGGGAATCAGTAGACTCAAGTATACTTGTAGACGACCGTTGAGGGAGATCAACCATGGGGGAAATAATGGAAATTAACGGGGTCGAGACCCGCCAAGCCCTCATCTTCCTTGACTCCCTCTTTCTCTCTGTTCCAACAACTCTCCTTCTTCCCCTCCACCTCCATCGCTATCCATTTTCCCTTTCCACTGGTGGTTGGGGGACTCTGTCACGGCTGTGGTGCGCCAATTTTCCTCGTTCTGACTCCTCATACTCCCCCGGACCCTCATCGTCTCGTCCCGTTTCACCCTGGTGGCTTCCGCGTGTTCCCTCCCTACCATCCCTATCATGGCCCTGCCGTTCTAATCCGACCTCCCTATCGTCGATCTCGCCTCCCCGTTAAGTATCGCGTTGATTGCGAACTACCCCGGCTCGAACTTTTCATTAGTCGTGTTGCTTTCGTCCCACCTACGACTCTCCGTGACCTGTGTTGGTCGAGATATTTATCATGTCTTCCCGACGGAATAGTAAAGACTACGAAGGGGTAAGTCCGAAACACTTATGTCTTCCTAAAGGGAAATGACCCTGACCATATGGTAATCTAGGATGCTTTCGATGACGCCCCCGAAGCCCCTAATACGCTCTCCGTTTCCATTCCACAGAGTGCTTCCACGCGATCTCTAACAGACAGCCCTCCAAGCGCCTCGGCACCTCCCCCTCAATTACCTCCTGCTTCCCAAGACGAGGAGAAGAAAGATATCGAGTCCGAAGATGCTCTTTCAGATCGACCGTCGGAATCGGAGGAAACTCCTCGCAAACAGAAGATTCACAAGTCTCCCTTGTTGACGGCTCACCGTCTGTCCACCACATCCCTCGACGAGGTAAACCTGGCCGGCGGGGGCAAGGAAGACGGACCCGAAGACGGAAACGACGATTTCAAGCTCACATCTCCACCCCCGTTACCCTCCAGGGACTCAACATCGACACAGGGCTCCCGCCTGCAGGGGTTGTCCGGTAATCTCCCCTCCGTGCCGTGGGCCCCTCCTCCCGGTCAATAAGAACCCAGCGCCTGCCGCTCCTCCGCCACCGCCATCCCGCAAACTCACCGGACCCTTCGCATGGCTGTCTCGAAGCTCTACAGGAAATCGGGAGGTGAAGTCGCCTCCTCCGCCGCAAACCAACCGTCGGAACACCGCCGCATCTGTATCGACACTCTCCAGCAACCCAGAACTGGCCGGCCGGTTCCCAGATGGAGACGATGCAGATGGTGTCAGAAGACCGAGGGTGAATAGTCTGAAGGATCAATTCAAGATGCTTCGAATGCGGGAGGAAGGTCTAGTTCCGGAGAATGACGGTGCAAGTGTCGCGTCAGGACGTGGAAGTATCAGTCATTCCGCCGGAAGCCCTCCTCCAAGCATCCCTGAAGAAGGCGTGAATGACTCCGCGCCAGTCTCGGCAACTTCGCCGCCGAATGTCCCCTCAACCGTCAACCCCAATCTCGCGCCTGGGACAGTGTCCGGCTTCTCAGCTTCGGCAACGGACGCATCGGCCCCTGTGGACTGGGAGATGTGGCAACAATTGGTCAATCATGGTGCCCAGGCTTTGAAAGGCGCCCATGCGGAAGAACTGAACGCGGCTATCAAACGAGGAATTCCCCAGACTATTCGAGGTGTCATCTGGCAAGTCCTGGCCGAGAGCAGGAACCCCGAGCTTGAGGACACTTACAGGGAGCTCGTTGCCCGGGGCACCGACAAGGAAAAGCCACGGTCCCCCAATGGCACTCTCAATGGCAGCGCAGAAAAGGATTCAGTGGCTTCGTCGTCTCGCTCGTCTATTCGTTCAGAACGCTCAGCCTCCGTGGCCCAATCGATCAATGGAACGTCACCGAGTCCTTCGCACGAAGTTGATCCCGAGAAGTTGACCAAGGAGCAAGCGGCTAGCGAGGCAGCTCGAAAGAAGAAGGCAAAGGAGGATGCAGCTGCTTTGCAGAAGCTAGAAAAGGCTATCCGACGCGACCTTGGAGCTCGCACCAGCTATTCTCGCTACTTTGTCTCGCAGGGAAATCAGGAAAGTTTATTTGGCTTATGCAAGGCATACGCATTGTATGACGAGGCTGTTGGATATGCCCAGGGCATGAATTTTATCGCTATGCCGTTGTTATTCAACGTAGGCTTTACCCCTGCGCCCTACTGACACGAAGTCAAATGCTAATGCCTTTCAGATGGACGAGGTAGAGGCATTCTCGCTTCTTGTCAGGCTAATGAACCATTACGGCTTGCGAGAGATGTTCATCCAGGACATGCCCGGACTTCACAGGAGCCTGTATCTCTTTGAGCGTCTTCTTGAGGATATGGAGCCCGCCCTCTGCTGTCACCTTCATCGGCGTGGGGTCAATCCTAAGTTGTACGCAACTCAGTGGTTCCTGACCCTCTTCGCCTACCGGTTTCCCTTGCAGCTGGTTCTTCGCGTCTATGACCTCATCTTCGAGGAGGGACTGGAGACTACCATTTTGAAGTTCGCGCTTGCTATTATGCGCCGAAATGCGGAAACTCTTCTAGGCATGAAAGACATGACCCCGCTGACGACATTCCTCAAGGAGCGGTTGTTTGACGTCTATATTGACAAGCAGCCATCGCCGTCCTCGATCCTGGAGTCTGGGTTCTTTGGCAGCTCGGGAGCCGCTGACAAGGAGATCTATCGTGCCGACATTCTAGTCCAAGATGCATGTGCCATTGTGCTGGAGCCTGAAACCATCCGTGCGTATACAGCTGAATGGGAGGAGAAAGTACGGTCAGAAAAGGAGCGCGAGCAGGAGCTAGAAACCCTGAGGTACACTGTGGCGACGCAGAGCGCTCGCGTTCGGCTACTTGAAGAGCAGGCGGAAGCCTCTGACAAGGAACACGTTCAGCTTGCCTCGGAACTCATCCACCTGAAGGTCGAAAATGAAGAACTGACCGACATGAATGATGCGCTCAAGATGCAAGTCACGGAGCTGAAGAATGTGGTGGACAAGCAGCCAGCCGAGGTGGAAGAGAAGCTTCGGACTGAAATGGACCGCATCATGAAACGGAACCTGGAGGTGCAGAACGAGAATCGGTCCTTGGTTGAACAGATGGCGGAGATGGAGAAGGAGCTCGTCCAAACCAAGATGGAATCGGCTGAGGTAAGGATCATGGCCTTTCCTCGATGGTATACACTAACAGTGTGTCCAGGTCCACGAGAAGTACGAGAACCTCCAGCAGAAATGGAACGATCTCCGAAGGGCTCTTGATTAGGGTCATCATATTCGACGTTGCCATCCGCAGCAAAGGCGAGATTAACATTGTATCACCATCTTCTTCGACTTGCCAACTCGATTCTGGTCCGAATGCCAGGTATGATCAGGCATTGTATGCGATATTTCTTCATGTCATGTATTGGTGTAGCACTGGTTGTGTCGTCTCCTCTATGTTGAATGCTCAACTGCTCAAATCTTTGTTGGTTGATTGGTTTTGTCCGACTGTGTCTGACGGGTTGTTTTGATGGTCTTGCGGTTTGCGATTTGCGATGTGGGCTGCCTACCTAGGCTACGCGGAACGGATCCCGATGCATACATGGTATGCAGTGTATATCATGGAATAGATATTATCTTCTTGCAGCGGTTCATTCGAAACAAGATGTCTATCATGTTCTACCCTCATAGATCCTCATAGCTTAAATCATCATAATTCCATACACACAAGAATGTTATTTACAGGATGTTCTCGAAGAACGTGGTCAGGACGTCCTCGCGCACGGGACCAGCCACGGCCTTCAGGGCCTTGTGCGCCTCACACTCGTTGTCGTAGTACTGCATGTCCTCCATCGACGCGAAGGTCGTCTTGACGGAGATGTTGAAGCCCTTGTTGCGGGGATCGGGGATGGAGGCGCCGACGGCAGCGCTAAGGATGTAGGGCTTGCCATCCTGTCATCTCCTGTTAACACCGGCGCTCTCCTGGACAAGTCCAGGTCGTTAATACACACCTTCACAGCCGTCTTCGCCAACACCTTGTACTGCTCCAGGACGCGGTCCCGGTCCGCCTCATTGGGGATCTTGAAGAGAGTGATACGCTCGATGGGGGCCATTGTGGTTGTCGGTTGCGAACTGAGTCGATGTAAGAAGTGAGGGGGAGAAGAGCGAGAGTACCGAGATACACGGAGGTGGGACAAGGGAGCAATCGTAGTGGGAGTCGAAGGGGGAACCCTTCCGCGGAGGAGGATCCGTCGGGTCATTTATACCTCCCCTCTGTGTTCTCCACGAACGTCTCTCTGCTACCTACGCGGGGTACAGTCGGGTAATGGACATGGCCCCCCCTGGACTCCCAGTCTAGATCCGACGGAAATCGGGCCGGTTAGAGCCGGATATTGGGGGCGGATGAGGCTGGTGGTGTTGTTGCGGCTTTTACATCGAGCAATCGCAATGCAATCAGGTATGGCATGGATATATCCAGATGCTGGTCTGCGTATACAACCGGTTGAGACTGTGTATTTCCCCTCAATGCATGTCGTGTTGGAGAAGCAGTGCGGAATCTCCCCGCGCCCGGGTTCCGCCCGGGTATCTCTTTTGTCGTCTGTTTGTCGGTATCGTTCCGGAGTATACAATGAACAAAAGAATATGCATTATATGGAAAGTAAAGTTTTGTAGGGTTTGTGTATGAGCGAGTTCGTTCAAAACCTGGCTGTACTAGAATACGTGTGCTGACTTATTCACTCATACATCTAAGCTACTCATCTCCAGAAGATAGCTGAAGCACAGAGCTTTCTGCAGCTTCGTCTCTGCCATCACACTGTCTTCTGAAATGCCTGTAAATAGATCCAGCATGTACCTAGAGGCTGCGATGAGCAGTACCTTCTTCCTCCAAGTAGTCCCGTAATCATCGAGAACAAGTCCCAGAAATCCCCGTCCTGGATCAGAAGACTGCAATTCGCTCCTCAACTCGCTCTCATGTCGCCCGTCCCTACCAAGTGGAAACCGGATTAGGTCACCTCGAGATGACACACGATCGCCGGTAGCCTGTGTTTTGCAGTGTTCATGGTCGAAAGTTGCGTCGTGTCTGTCCGGACCTCTCTTCGACGTGACGATGTGCAGACAGGCGAGTGCAACAGCCAACGTCGTAGAACCCGAGTCGCGGAGCCCCGATCACGTAAATTAGAGCGGCGTCCCTAATCAAACATCATTGACAGGTTCCGGCCGGTTCTTAAACAGCAGCCTGTACTTGACAATCTCCACAATCTCCAACTGCTCACCCTCCGCCTCAGCCAGATCCGCCTGCGGGCGCCGCTGCACCACGGCCAGTGGTTGCGCCAATTTCTTCACCTCCCCTGTCATGCGCTGGTATCGCCCGACGAACAGGTAGACCCGCTTCATCCACTTGGTGTCTTCCGGCGGCGTCGTCTGCGGGCAGTAGTCCGGGAACATGAGCTTGCCGATGGGGGTCTCGAATGTGAGGGCGTTTGGATCGGAGGAGTCGTCCATCCGCTCTTGTTCCGGGCCATTGCCCTGGCCTTCCTCCGAGGGAACGTTGATGGTGCCTTGGAGCTCGAGAATTGCCAGACCGGACGGCGTCTGGAGGAGCGGAGGGAGAGGGTTCGTCAGGGAATTGGTCGAGGCGGACGCGCGCGGGTGAAGAGGAATCGATGGCATATTGAGGTATGATATAGTGGTTATTCTTGTGTCGAGTCAACTAGCCAGGGTTATAACTCGTTGGACGTGGATGTTTGGGACTGTACTCAGTGTACTCGGTGCAATTCTGACGCGGGGAAGTTGCGGATGAAAAGACGCGACTTGGCGCGTTCGTGTCCCCACATGATCTTATCGCATCGCTATCTCTATATGAACAAAAGTTGGTGCATTCTAGCATACATTCTCAGTATTTGCTATTTATTCGCAAATTACTCTCCACCGACTCGCCAGGCGTATAGTGTCAAGATACATCTTCTATCGCTGTCGCAAGTCAATGAGTGTCACAGCGCCCGGCCCCTGGAGCCGCGATAAGGATCAGTGTAGAGCCAGGGTCATCTGGAGTCTTTGAAGAGCCTAGGCAAATCGAATTGATGGTGCCTCTTAGAGCGCTAATCTCTGGCATCAGCCGTGTCAGTTGGATTGAGATAGTCCTCCTCGTGGTGTACTTCTCACTTCAGTCTGGTCAAGACCCATTCCAACCCTATGGCAATACCTCGCCAGGCATCGCATAGTAGCGAGATACTCACGTAGCCAAGGCGCTTCGAATATGTATGTCATTCGAGCCCCGTTTGGTGTTACGCGACAAACGGAGCGCGAAACATTACCCCTCCCGAGACGCCGTTGGTAGGCCTAAGGTTCACGATAACAGGCATCCTCGAGGTTCTTGAGGCCCCTGATAGCTTCCTTCACGACTTCTTCACCGGTGGTACCCGCAGGGCCTTGCATTTTCCCATATCGAAGGTCGCTTAGCTCACCAGCGGTGGTGTTCAGTTCAGCAAGGAGAGTTGACGCGTTCTGGTCCACTTCGGCGATCTCACTTTCAACGCTGGCGCACGCCGACTCCATCGCCGAAAGGAGACTCGACACCGAATGGTAATCGTTTCCTGCCGCAGTGGACGGCTGTCCGAAGAGCTGGACGTCCACGTCCATTTCGCGTTGGTCGTGGATACTCACGCCATCGATGCCGGTTTTCATGATGGATCGGCGCAGCTCCGCTTTTTGGTTCTCCCCTTGGCGGGCTTCCGTGTCAATGTTGCTATTGACCAGGTCCATGTCTTGCTCGCGAACCTGTTGCAGCTCGCGATAGAGGACTCTGATCTGCGGATGAGACCGGAGCCTTTTCGGGAAGAGGTCTGTAAACTGTTGTAACGAGATGACCGTTGGCAAGGACGCCGGAGACAGCAGGAAATTGCTGAGAATGGAGGTCTCGGACGGCGCCATGATGAAACAGATAAACTGAATTGTTCTATCCCCTCTTCCTTGCGATATTAATCGATTGACTCTCCTCTTTATGGGGCCCTGTCGTCATGAGTTGTGGGTTGAACAAGTGGACGATGGACGAAGAAGACCCCAAAGACCGTAACAGAAGATGTAGCAGAGAATCCACAGTCCAGCTAGTCTAGTCCAACAGTCGGGGAGGAGAAGCGGGTCGAGCAGAATGGGAGGGAGAAGAAGAAGAGGAAGTTGAAGATGGCGGGTTGGGCGGACAAGGAAAACACGCGTTACCAAATCAAGTGGTTCCGCTTCCCTTTCTTTTCTCCCAACGCGCCAACAGCCAGACTGATAACCACGAGCTCACCCTCTACAACACCATATTTTGGTCTCGTCTTTCCGTCTTCTTCCTCGCGTAGTCGCCATCTTACGCGCTGTCGGTCTGCAGCAAGGTTTACTTCACGGCATCTCTGGTGTGCTGTTCGCCCCGAATCCCGCCACCATCCTGTATCTCTGGCTCGCATGTGTTAAAGCCACCGTGCTGATACACCAGTCTTGAGAGAGACTTGAAGCCAAAGATCACTCTTGAAAAGTCGCGTTGACGACCGCAGTCTGGCAATCTCGAACAATTGCCGACTTGGCCTTCTTTCATTGCCGTCCAAGACTCCCGCACGTGCTGCTTGAAGCTGATCTGGCTTCCAACCTGCGGCTACTTTAGTCAGTGGCTGGGACTTCAGCAGCCGACTTCCTTCTTCTCTTCTACCGCGATCGATTTTCGATCTGTGCATCTCTTCCGGCATCTTCATCATGGCGCCATCAAGTCAAATGACTTACCACAAGGACGAGCGTGTGCTCTGCTTCCACCATGAGATTCTGTACGAGGCCAAGATCCTTGATACCAGACACACCGACCCCGACGACCGCAAGAGCCCGCACGAGTATCTCGTGCACTACAAGGGCTGGAAAAACACGTGCGTATGCCCTTTGTTTCGCTGTCCTTTGATCCCATCTGCATGCTTTGGTTTTCGCCCTGTCGCCAGACACGGGGACTGCCTCTCCACCCATCTCGTTCCCGTACGCAGGACTGTGCTGACCCCGCTCCAGCTGGGATGACTGGGTGCCACAAGATCGCCTCCGCAAGTTCACGGAGGAGAACCGGGAGCTCGCCACCACGCTCCGCCGTGAGGCGGAGGCTGCTTTTCGCCAGAAATCAACCAAGGCTTCGGCGAAGAAGCGAGGGGGCTCCGATCGCAGTTCGGCCCGGGGGAGCGAGGAACGACAGATGTCCGTTTCCGCCCGCGGGACCAAGAGAGGGAGAGACAATGACATAGAAAAGGTAAGTCAGTTTAGATCGCGGCCTTTACTACCTGCGGACCTGTGTACATCAACGGGGCATGCAGCCTGCAGAACCTGGCTAATGCGCTATAGGAGGACAATTTCTACACGCGTCCATCTGTGAGAATTGTCATGCCCGATAACCTAAAGTCGCTTCTTGTGGACGACTGGGAGAACGTCACGAAGAATCAGCAGGTGGTAGCTCTGCCGGCCAAGGCTTCCGTCAATCAAATCCTGGAGGACTACCTCACGGAGGAGAAGACCAAGCGCGCAAGTGAAGCCGAGGTGGATGTCCTGGAAGAGGTCGTCATGGGAATCAAGGAGTACTTCGACAAGTCGCTCGATAAGATTCTATTGTACCGATTTGAACGCGAACAGTACCGCGCGGTGCGGAAGAAGTGGGAGGCGTCGACCGGCGAGCTGGCCGGCAAGGGGCCCCTAGATACCTATGGTGCAGAGCATCTGACGCGTCTTTTTGGTATGTCCCTCTTTCTTCCGTCGTTCGAGCCGATGGACAACTTGAGCTGACATGGAACAGCCACCATGCCCGAACTCATCGCCCAGACGAATATGGACCTCCAGTCCACCAACCGTCTCCGTGAGGAGCTTTCCAAGTTCACGCTGTGGCTGAGCAAAAACTCCGCCGAGTACTTTGCCACTCGGTACCAGACCGCAAGCAACGAGTACATCGAGAAGTCCCGTGGCGTTGCCAATCCGACCCCGGGAACTGCGACATCGCGTCTAGTTTGAGACCGGACACGGCGGGGACGTTCTGATTTCGTTTCATCCAGGTGTTTAGTATTAATTAGCTGCGATGCGCCGGTAGGGATACGGGTTCTTTTGCGGATTTACGGCGAACGATGGGTCCAATCTGTAACATTAGAGGATTGCTAGTTTTATGGACAGAATGATTCTTTCTTTTGCGCGCGATTTCATGAAAACACGTGCGGACGAGCACCTTGGAAGTATACAGTAGAAATGCATTTCCACCACCACTATCAACATGTACATTTCTGACAACAGGACAGGAACAACAGCCAGCTGATTCCTATACAAAAGAGGCAACAGTAACACGAAGCAAGGCGCCTACGCAACCAGCTGCCGGCCGTCATCGACTGCACACCGGGCCGCGCGCTTCAACTCCGTCTTCCAGTCCGTCTCGCGCCACCGCGTCCAGGCGCTCAGCCCATCGGGCGGCTGGATGCTCAGCGTCTCGTAGCCCTGCTTGATGATGCGGTGCACCTCGCGCGGACTCAGGTTCTTCTTCAGGTTCGCGGGGACGGGCGCGGGGGAGTCGCCGGCGGCCTGGGGGTTCTGGTCTGGGTTGAAGAGCAGAGTGTAGAAATGGGTGGAGACGGAGATCAGCGTGTCGATGGCGGCGACGTGGATGTCGCTGGTAGTCGGCGCGTGGGGGTCGGGGAGTTTGGATGCGGCCGTGGCGGCGGATGCGGTGGGCTGCGGTTTCAGGGAGTAGACGTCGCGGAACTTGGTGATGATGGGGCCGGTCTCGACGAGCTTGTAGAAGAGGTCGTCGTAGGAGGCTGGGTCGGGGAGGAAGGTGTCGCCGGTGGAGACACAGAGGGCGATCAGGTCGACGAGGGTGGTCGTGAGGGTGTTGATGTGCGGGTGGCAGGACAGGTCGGAGACGTAGGTGGTGAGGAAGCGCATCAGAGAGAGCAGGGTGCGCCAGAGTTCCGACCAGTGGTATGTCAGGCGGATCTTGTTCATGGATAGGTATGTGAGAAGGCGGAGAAGGATTGCGATCGATTGACTGCGTTGGTTAGTCTTCGACGGCCAGGTTTAAGTCAGGGAGGGGATGTCCCTACCTGTAGATGTCGACGTCGAGCCGGCGCCGTAGATTGTGCGTGATGGTATCGATCATGATGTCGAATATGGCGGTGGCTAGGACCCGTTCGCCTGTGACGAGAGGTAGATACGGTTGTCTTTGCCGGCAGAGCCGGACCTTTCTTTTGGTGTCCTCGCTGCAGAGGTGCTTGCACAGGCTCGAGTCTTCGGCGAGAATGCGGAGGGTGAAAAGATTGAGTTCGGCGTAGTGCGCAACTCTCGGAGACCGATAGGCATGCTGTAGGAGGTACGAGGTTATGGAGAGAAAGCTTGCGAAGGGTGACTCTTCATTGTCCTTCTCTGGGGCTGCGGTCAGAAGATGGTAGCCGAAGAGCTTGTTCGCGTTGGCAAAGTCGTACGTCGCCAGAAGGATAGCTGCTTGCTGGGCCGGTCTGATACCGTTAGCAGGGTGGACTCTCGACGTCAGGGATAGTCATACAGTGTCGCGAATATCTCTTTGGCCTCGTCCGCGGTAGGTGGAGTGGCTTTTTCCCGTTTACTAGGGTTGAACACACCCAGTCCAAAGAAGATCAAAGTACTGATCAGGGTCCAGCCCTCGGGGGAATCATCCTGTACAGCCACATAGCCGTTTCTAAGGGCAGCGCACGACAGGCCCACAGCCTTGACAATCTTCTGGATGCTCGACTCGTTGACAAAGTCATCCAGACGCAGCTGATATGGGTTCTGAAACTCAAACTTGTTGTAGTTTGCTAGGAGGCCCAGGAGAAGAAAAGGCTCAAAGACCTGCATGGGAGTCTCTGACTCGTGGACGAACTGGACAGATGGTCAGCTGGGGGCAGCCTCTGCAGGGTAAGTTGGTTGCCGACCTTCATGAGGGAAGGGAACAAGTCGCGATGAGTGAAGTACGAGACAAGACTAGTCTTGTATGCCCCGCTGGTCATTGCGATAGCTGCTCTAATCGCCTTGACTCGGAGATCGACTAAAGCCAGTTAATACTGCGTGACAGTATAGTCTTTTGATTACTCACCACTGCTACCGTTGCGAATGGTACCATCCAACATGGTGACAAATTGGGACATGACCTGGTCGACATTGTCGAGACCCGCAAGGACTGTGATGACATCCGAGCTGGGGTTAGTGTACTTTTTCTTCAGTACACAGGCCAGAAAAACCGTCAGGGTCTAGGATACTATTCAGTCATTGATCATGATAGACAGTTGTCAGGTCACGACTTACCTCCAGGGCGTACGAGTCTACCGGGCTGGAGCCTGAGGCAGCTTCGCGGATTGCCCGCGCAAAGAGTTGCTGCGTTTGGACCTAGCGACTGAAGTCAGTATAGGTTCGGAGTAGGCAATGTTATAGCCCAGCATGAGGGAAACAACCTGCAAGTTGAGGGTGTCATCGGGACTAATCTTGTCGAGTACGGAATTGAGCTGGCCACGATCCGGCGGCAACAGAAAGAATTCCCTCCAAAAGCCCTCGGAGGGTTCTGAATAATCGGAGGTCTAACAGGAGATCAGAAATTGAAGCGATCGGGATGGGGAATTTGGAGGGAGGCGGGATACCTGGAAGAGGTTCTCGTATAGTTGAACGATCTTCGGCTTGAAGGTTTCAGGTCTACTTTGCTGGGTTAAAGGGGACTCCATGATGACAACATGGGATCATCGTTCGCTGCCGCTCACAGGAAGAAGAGAAACCAATTCCAGGGGCGATGGAGGGGGGAGGAATACGGAGGGGAGAGGATGGGAATTGATCGATGGTTTCTTTATTCTTCTTGTCCTCATTGACACCACGTCGTCGTATTCGGCCTTTTTGCTGCCTGTTTGGGCGAGGAACCCACACCAGCCACGCAACGCCATGGCGCATGAGCCACATTTTATTAAACGGGCCGCGGGTTCGTCGCTAATCGTACATATACAATAGATCCTTGAATCAGGTTTATAATAATAGGTAGTCATATAGTAAATAACATCTACGAGTATATACTGGTTGTTCCTAGATAAATTATACAACCTGGACTGAGGGATAGTGTAGTGCCTTCACTAAGACAGACCATGTGGAGATATATATTATCTCTGCACGCCATGCTTCATATGTATGACATAATGCTCAGGGGTACCGACGCCAGGTACTGAGGTACCTTACTAGTATCGCTAGTCAACAATGATATGTTACTCTTACTCAACTACTCCAAAGCATTTCCTCCACGAGTACCTAGGTTAGGTACCTAGTAGTGTCGCAATAAGTAACTACCGTACGCTCCGACTGCTGATAAATCAGACGAGAACCTTGATGAGGTATTAGTCATCATTGATATTTCTGCCTCAGGCATCACGAAGAAGAACCGGTCGGAACGATCATGACACCTCTCCAGGCACACGGATGAGTAGTTCCCCGCCAGTGAAAAGCTTCTCCATCTCTGGCACGGGATTTCTCAACCAGAAAACGTTGAACATCATCTGATTCCATCTTGTGCTGGACTGTAGTGGCGCCACTTTACAGTTGTGTAGAAACACCTCGACGCTGATTGGCCGGTGGCCCGGGTGACTCTAACCGACCGCCGCCTCAAAAACACCCGCTCAAACTCCCCGACTTCTTCTCTCCATCTTCACCACTACTATCTACTCTACCACCCAAAACCCCCCACGTCCATGGAATCTCTGTCTTTCATCGCGATATTCGAATAGAACTCATCTTCTTCTTCCATTACGATAGATCATTGTCGACCATGTCGTTCTGCAAAGCGACCTTCCAGTCTCCGGTGACATCATCCGCCACGATGCTGCGCTGTGTCCGGAGTCTTCCCACCACTCGTTCCACGCCGTCCCTTCGTCTATTCTCTTCATACGGAAATGCACACCGCTCGTCCAAGCGTGACATGCAGACGGCCACCGCATATCGCCCCCATACCTTGCCGACGTCGTTCCCTCCGCCTCGCAGCCCTGGATCCTCCGACACTTCCATCTCCGCCGAGTTCCCTTCCCTCTGGGAATCCCCCTCTCAGCAAGCTCCTAAGAAGCAAGAGGCTTCTTCCAATGTCAGTCTCCGGGAAGGCGAGGCGCAGAAGTCGAAACCCGTCAGCTCCGCCTCGACGGCGGCAAAGCCCGCGGAAAAGCCCCGGAGGAAGCTTCGTCCCCGGAAGGCGGCCATGAAGCTGACTCCAGTTGCCGTCGAGCAGCTCCGAAAGCTGCTGTCCCAACCCGAGCCCAAGATGATCCGGGTTGGCGTGAAGAACCGTGGCTGCTCTGGCCTTGCCTACCATCTGGAATACGTCGAGAAGCCGGGGATGTTCGACGAGGTTGTGGAGCAGGACGGAGTGAAGGTGCTGATTGACAGCAAGGCACTATTCAGCATCATTGGCAGTGAAATGGACTGGCAAGAGGACAAGCTGAGCCGGAGATTCGTTTTCCGAAACCCCAATATCAGTAAGTTTCCCGCCGTATGACTGGCCCCTCAGGAAATGGCATTACTAACGTGATTGTTTACAGAGGAACAATGCGGATGCGGCGAATCGTTCATGGTCTAGCCGATTGTACTGTACTATGTTTCTTTTTATTTGTCGGAGTCGCATACCAGGCATTCGGACGGCGTTCTCGAGTAACTTGTCTTTTGGGGTTTGATTTTTCTATGCGCCATTGCCGATACACCTTTGATTCCCGGGCTATGAGCCCACTCCGCGATACATTCTTTTCAGGTCTTCTTTGTCGCACATATTCCGGGGATGGCTGTCCGTTCCCATAGAGCTGCGCTTCCGTCAGCCCGGTTAGCGCTATCATGATACCAGAATAATAAATTTTGTGACGAACAATTGCTGTTTCCTTGATTATTTTCGCAAATCAATTCCTCGTAGTCCGGATGTAATTTTCCGCCACGATCGCAACTCCTGTCCTACCGTCCCAATACTTCATAATAAGCAATGATAATGTAAAGCATTCAGAGCACACCAAAACGCAGTTCTATCGATACATGAACCATGGAAATTGAATTCGTCCTTATGCCGTTGTGGCTAGATACATCACGTGGCTGAGATCGGAGACCAGCTAGTATGACGCTTCCGCCTTATCGACCGACCCCGACCCCAACATCTCTCTCCAAGTCCTCCTCATCATCCGGGATCATGTCCGCTTCCAAGTTCCTCGCCCCGGATGATATCCTCAGGGACGAGGAACCTCCCGCTCAGGAGCCTCTCCTTCTCACCATCCGCTTCTCCGCGTCGATCCCCGACCTCCCCCTCGATGTCTTATCTCCAGACACCACCACCGCAGCAGGTGTCAAGCAATTGATTCGCACTCGTCTGCCGCCCGATCTCTCCTCGCACCGACTCCGTCTCATCTACGCTGGCCGTGGACTCGAAGACTCCGTCGCGCTCTCCGTGTCGCTCAAACTCCCTCCGTCGCCTACCCGATCGCCCATCCCCGCCGACAGCGATGCCACGGACACCCCCAAGGCAAAAGATAAGGGCAAGGCCCCCGTGCGGGAGGCTCCACGCCTGTACATCCACTGCTCAATCGGCGACATCGTCCTCTCCGCCGCAGACCTAGAGGCCGAGGCCGCGGTCGCCTCCACCATCACCCAACAGCAAGCGGACGCAGACGACGAGTCGCACGCGCCGAAGATGACCGGCGCCAGCTCGCACCCCGCAGAGCCCTCTACCACGACGCCCGCGCCGCGCGGCTTCGACCGCCTCCTCTCGGCCGGGTTCACACCCGCCGAAGTGTCGGCGCTGCGGTCCCAGTTCCTGGCCATTCAGTCTGTGTCGCGCACCCCGGGACACGATGCCCACGGGGCGCGGAGCTGCGCGAGCTCGAGGACCGCTGGATGGACGAGGGGTCGTCGGCTATGGCGGCAGGCGTGGGTGGGGGCGGTGCGTCCCGGTGGTGACGGGAGCCCCGTCGTTTGCGGACGACGACGGCGGGTTTGGCTCGGGCTCTCGCGGTGCGATGGATGATATGCTCTGGGGTGCAGTGATGGGCTTCTTCTGGCCGGTGGGGTGTGCGATGTGGCTTCGCCGCGAGGAGGGGGTTTGGAGCTGGCGGAAGGGGCTGGCGGTTTTTGTGGGCGTCGTGGTGAATGTTGCATTTGGGGCGATGCGGATTATGAATTAAGGATTGGTGTCTGAGATGTTGCGTTCTGCGTGCTTTACTTGTTTTGGATTATAGTGTTATGATACTTATGATACCCCGGTCAAATTTAAGATGGTGCATTCGTTCGAAATGACAGGTTTATGAGGACCATGTCTAGGTCGTGCTTGCAGGAATAAATCTTATCATACAACATTCCAGGGGTGTCTGCCCCGATCGCGAAATCAGCGGTAATATGTCGTGAGAAAAAAGGAATAGGAAAGGCAACATAAACTCCCATCAACGCCTGCTCGACCGAACGCTCAATGGAACTTGCTGTAGATAACGCCGACAATCAACAGAATCAGCACGGTGATGATCGCAATGGAGATCATCCGATTCGTAGCCATCCTGTTACGGGTTCGGCGGTCAGCAAAAACGGGTTCCACGATCCACGGACAGGAAGGAGCCAGTACCTACGGGCCATGCCCCGCAATGTCTTAATACTCGTATCCACGTAGCCTTCGCTCTGCTGCAGACCCGAGCGGGCGTGCTCAATCGTCTCCCGCTGCTGGTACAGATCGGCCAGGGTGTTGCGCCCGATGTCCTCGGTTTCGAGAGCAATGCGCTGGCTCTCCTGGAGCCGGGCGGAGCTGCGCTCCAGCCGGTCCGTGCCGGACAGCAGCTGCTGGCGCTGTTCGAGGTGCGCATCCTGCGGGTCGTCGGTGTAGCGGTCTCCGAATAGCGCACGGCGGTCGTCGGAGAGCGACTTGAGCTTGCGTTTGGCCTCGTCGATGTCCGTGGAGTAGTTGCGGAAGCGGGCGTTGACTTTCGACCGCGCGGCTGACGGGATGTTCTGCTTCTCCATGCGCATCTGGTCGAGCAGCTCGGTGGCCTCGTCGAGGGCGCGCTCCGCCTGGCGGATGGCGGACTTGCGCTCCTCCCCGCCGCTCGACTCGGAGATCTGGTCCAGCTTCTGGTTGAGGTCGGCCTGGACGAGCTTGAGCTCGGTCTCGTAGCTGCTGAACAGCTCGGAGCCGGCGTCGGTGTCTAACGGGTTCGACATGATGGTGGGAGGGGTGTTGTAGATGCCCAGCAGAGGAGGTGTGGTGGTGGTGGTAGGGTGGTTGGCCTCTAGGCTGCTGGTTTCTCGGACGGCGTCAGGCTCACGTGATACCGAGGGCTAGCCGGAATAAGTAATCTACTTTGAGCCAGGTGATCGTTTTTATATAGTTAACAGCAGTAGGTAACTAAGCTATCAGGTACCTAGTAACTATAAAATATGAATCCCAAGGCCTCTCGATTAAGCAGTCCAGGGACGACGCTGATGATGGATCTTCGTTGTTATCATGAAGGACGGCGGACCCAGTATGTCCCCACAGGTTAATGATGGTGTCTCAGATTGGTGTCCTTTATCTCCCTCTTCTACCCATTCTGGTGGATGATGTGAATAGGGGAAGGAGCTTAGAGATATCCTTCCTCATAGCTACTTCGGTCGGGAGGTGTATAAGATACATGTGGTAGTGATCGCATACAATATTATCGCATATAAGCAAGGGAAGCTGCATACGTCATGGCCGACAATTGGTGTTTTACCCCGGATTCCTCTTCTTCGCTGCGCCTCCCCTTGTATCACTCCCGAACTATATTCGTCTCTGGGCTCCGTCTGCCGAGAGTGACCATACTACCTAGGTTCCCTACTATTCCAATGCTGGACAACCGACCTACCTAGTCAATTGGTGCCCCCTTCTCCTGATATCTCCGATTGAGGGGTCCTGCGTTGCTGACTCAGTCATCTGATCTGGTCAGCAGAGAACCAGACCTACGCAAATCCTGATGGTCAGCAACTGGGAAGTTCCTGGATCTTTCTTCCTTTTCTTGCACAGCCATCTATGGCCGTTTTGAACAGTCGCAAGTGTCTCTGCTGGAGCTGATAGAAGGGCGAGACGTCCGTTATCGTACTTCATGGGCTGTTCAAGCTCCTCGGAGTCCTGAAAGAAAGCACTTGACCCTCTCTTCAGTTTGGTGGATCTTTCCTACTAGATGGCCGAATTGACCGTCTCACTTCTGCTCCCATGCCGGTCCTCCAGCCCGAACGTATTGCCATCATCGGAGGTGGTTTTACAGGAACCACCTGTTTCTGGGCTCTTCAAAACAGTGCTCATGACGTCCATCTATTCGAAGCTTCCTCCGCCTTAGGCGGCCGTATCAAAGAATATTGGCTCGAGGACGGTGGGAACAAGACACTTATAAATACAGAGGCCCCAACTTTCAACGCGGAGACTTCTCGTCAGTGCTCTTATAACCATATACTTGCTACCTCAGAACTGACGATACATCTAGCCAACCTCATATCGCTGCTTCGACATCTTGGAATCTCCACGTCTGCAATTCCTTTCAACTTGAGCACATCAGATGGGACTACCACCTTTGAATGGGGAAGTGGTATTACCATGGGGATCCTTCGCAACCCTCGGGTTCTGTTCAACATAGAAACATATCGCACGCTGGTCGACGTCATATGGTTCAAGTACTTCGGCATAGATGCTCTTTCAGAACATCATTCGTCTAGAAAGCTCGAAAAACTATCTGTATGCCTCAACGCGGATGAATATCTTACAAGCGAGAGATACTCCACCAGCTTTTTCAACCGCTATCTCTCATCCCTGCTTTCAGTGCTCTGGGGGACAAATGCTCTAAAGGCTCTCCCGAAATTTCCCATGAAAGCACTCGTTCGCAGTCTGAACGATCACAAGTTCTTTTGCACATGGCAAACTATACCTCAATGGCGCCGAATTGATACAGGAGTCAGCCAGCTTACCCAAACCATGGCCAAGCTTCTCCCTTCGGAGAATCTGCACCTTCGCACTAGAGTCCAAGAGATACAACGACTGGGAAAGGATAGATATAAAGTGCTGACAGAATATGGCCATGAACTTTGCTTCAATCATATTGTTTTCGCCATCGACGGCCGAGAAACCTTGAAGATTCTCCGTTTGAACGTAGATTCAGACGAGAAGGAGATTCTGCAGGACCTACGCGCGGGCCCAAACATTTCGGTCTTGCACTCCGACTACTCTGCAAGTAGACATGCAGAATATCCTCTGATGCACAATCTAAACTCGTTCATTCCCTTCCACCAGCTTGCACCGGACCTAGATCACTCATGGCCTGCCTGCAACTACATCATGTCTCCCGCGCAATCTCCGAACCACTCAGACCGACGAAACCCTGATTCGGTCTCACTCAGATCGTCGCTCACATATAACGTGAACGCTCTCCAGGACGTCCCGGTTTGTCTATTCGGCCGCGTATTCATAACGATAAACCCGTTTACACCACCACATCCGCGCCTCGTCCACGCGGTCTGGGAGTTCACTGATCTCGAGCCGACCCCTGCAACTCTCCATGTACAGAGTCGCCTTTCATCCATCCAGAACAAGCGCGGATTGAGTTATGGCTGCCGCTGGTCGGGACGCGGTTTCTTAGAGGATTCAGTCAGTGCCGGTCTGGAAATCGCGACTGAGCACTTTGGAGTTCACCTTCCGTTCAAGGTTATCCATCATAAAGATCTCATGGAGGGCTCGACGGAGACATTGCATTTGAGCTTGAGCGATCATTTCATTAGAGCTATACTTAGCTTCATTCGTGCGTACGTTCTGATTTGTGAGATTTGCTGGCTTTTGTTGCGCAAGACTTGGACCAGACCAGTGTCCTCTACTACTTGAATCGACCTGGACACCGGAGATCCCTATGTAAAAGTTCACAGAAGCATCCGCTAGAGTAAAAATTGTTGATATTAACATAAAGCAGCTAGGATGAATCATTTGCCAGGCCATACAAAAACCCATCGTCACACTTCACCAGGTATACGGATTGTTTAGTTTTCCATAAAGTTCCCACTGTCTTCTCTAAACCCAAAACAATTCATAACACCAACCACTCCGTTGACAATGACACCAGTCCTTACAGAAACTTCTCGCCTTCCTGGCTCACAATAGCAGCACTTCTCTTCGCATCCAGGAAGAGATCCTCGCACTCTGCGACGTCGGCCTCTTCAATACCTCCCGGGCGTCCGTTGACGCGCGCCAGAATGCTGGCCGGGGTCAGCAACTGCAGGGCGTAACGCAAACTGACTTTGCTGCCATGTTCCGAGACCTTGTCAAGAGCAGGGTCGGTGATGTTGAGGCCCTCCGTCTTGGCACGCAGGCGGATGATGGTCTTGATCTCGTCGGGGCTGTAGGGGTGAGTGGGGATGATGAGGAGACGGGCGAGGAGGTCAGAAGGGATGCCGTGGGCGGCGCTGACGTCGTCAGTGCCACGGATGACGGTGTGGCCGCGGTTGGAAGCCAGGATGACAATCGGCGAGATACTGGACTCAAGGGCCCGGTTCAGATATGTGAAGCATTCGAGATCCAGCATGTGGACCTAACGTTGACGTTAGTTGTTGGACTGAGGAGGTGTGAAAAGGAGAAAACCATACCTCGTCAATGAAGAGAACACCGGGGACAAGCTCCGCGACGCCCTGGTCGATGTAGCGGTTGACCACCTTGTTGATCTCCTGGCGCAGCTTGTCCGTGATTTCCGTCTTCTTGGGCTTCATCAATTGCCCCATCATGCTCATCACATCCTGTCCGCCTTGTGGCCGGGCGTTGGCCATATCCAAATCATGTAGCGTCACGTCTTGCACGATCTCCTTCTTTTTGTGGACCTCGCCCTTTGGCACGGGGACATATTCCTCTGCCTCAAGATCGAATTCGGTGGCATAGGCATCGGACCGTCCCACTCGCTTGCACGCTCCAGTGTTCGCTTCGATGTAGATCACGTCTCCGACAGTAACTCGCTCCTTTTGGATGGCCTCGTAGATGCTGGGGTCAAGCCGCAGCTTCTTAGTACCCTTTGCGGACTTCAGTCCGATAATGAGATGGCTAATCGTCCGTCCGTAGCTTCCCAGAGGGTTTTCGGTCTCTTCGGGCGTCAGCTCCGTCACTTCTCCTTCGTAGACTTCCTTCGTTTCGCGCACACGAAGACCTAGTGACTCGTCAGCTCCAAAATATACTCAGGTCAATGATTCGGTTTCTCATTGCGCACCAATCGCCCTCCGGAAGTTCTCCATCAGCGCCTCAGTCTTCTTGACTTCGGCAGAGTAGATCTCACTGCCGACGATCGGACAGAAGGGGACCTTTGTTCCCAGCTCCTGGGACACAGCAAGGGCCAGGGCCGTCTTTCCAGTACCAGGGCCACCGGCCAAGAGAACAGCACGGCCAGCCATCTTTTTCGCTTTGATCAGATCCACTACGACACCGCAGGCCTGTCAAGGAGAAGTCCAGTCAGATACTATCGTCTCCATCACAACAGGTGGAGGGGAAAGATCGCATACCTCACGAGCGGCCGCCTGACCGATGAAGCCATCGCCAGAAGCTTCGGCAGTGCCATCAGCGCGCAGACCCAGACCCTTGATATGCGTGTGCGCGGCTGTCCGGTTCTCGCGCGAATTGCCCTTCACTTCACTGATCTGGACCATGGTGAAGGGATTGCGACCTCACTTGGAAGGCCTTTGTAGCGACGGTAACTGGAATTGGACGGGGAAGGAATAGAAAGACACGAAAGTGTGCAATCCCACAAGAACACAGACTCGGAGTAGGCACCTGAAGAGGACTGGAAGGATGTAATCGCGATGGATGGATGCTTCTGGCCGAAATTCGAGCGCGCAGCTCCAGGGCTCTGGATCAATGAGAGTGGTCCGTTGCCAAGGCGGTCAGCCCAACCCCCAAATTCTTTCCACCACCACTTTCCGGCCCATCCAAACGCAGCGGATTCACGCAGGCGGTTTGCTCTTTGCTCTTTGTCGACACCACTCCAATCCTTTTCTTCTCGACCCCCGGTGATGGTCGGTATTTTGTCGGCTTCCTGATCATCACAATGGCGGCCCTGCAGAGTCGATCGACCATGTCGCTCCCTTTTTCTCTCTCGGCGGCATTTCGCAACCTTTCCCTGTCCTCCTCGAAACGCGCCTTCTCGACGACATTGCCTACGCAGAAGACGAAAACATTACCAGACTACATCCCGCCTTATCCCTACGGCCCGAACTATGTCTACAAGCAGTCCAACACGGGTCTCTACGGAGGTGTCATGATCCAATTCGGAAACAAGATCTCTAAGGGAAGAAACGAGGGGAAAACCCGCCGCATGTGGAAGCCGAACGTGCGCCGGAAGAAGCTCTACAGCGAAGCTCTCGGCGAAGATCTGTACATCAAGGTCACGCGGAAGGCGTTGCGGACGATCCGGAAGGCCGGCGGCCTCGACAACTACCTGTTGGATGATCGGCCGGGGCGCATTAAGGAGCTGGGGATTTTCGGATGGGAGTTGAGATGGCGAGTGATGCAGACGCCCAAGATTCAGGAGCAGTTCCGACAAGAACGGAAGCGCCTCGGCCTTCCTGAACCGCTGTCGTTCGAAGAGTTTGTGAAGCAGAAGGAGGCCGAGCTGAAGGAGAAGGCCGTCGATGAGACCAATATCAAGGAGGTCACGAAGCCGATTTTCAACGAAAAGCTCTACTGAGGGCAAGGGAACTAGATTAGGGGGGTTTGCTGGTGAAATATGCGCAGGGCGGGTGGTCTGTTCTGGTCTGCGGCGACCAGATGAATGAGGCGTCTGTATTACTATTTAGACTCTGGTCCATTTCCGACTCATATCGAGGACTCGGAGATGCCATCTGTTCTAGCCTTATTATGTCTGTTACTTTTCCTGTTTGCATGATAGCTCTTCGGTGTATTTATACTTGTCAATACTATTTGGATTGAATCGACAGTTGCGGTCCGCATACGATACTTTTACAACCCCTTACAACACCCACCCATGGACGATCATCATGACGTGGTTATGTCTCAAGGAATATGTAAACGAGAGCATTTGCATTCAGATACATGGATATGACTTCAAGTTGGATCTGGATACACCGGGCTATCGATGATCCGCGGTTAATTTCCGGATCCGGCAGAATCACCTTGTTCCTGAGAATCATTTCCATACGACGCTGTGATCTTCTCCTGTCCCGCGGAAGAGATCCTCCTTTTCTCTTGATCATGCTCTAATCGACTGCGACTGCATCTCCTACACACACCTCACGCTAAACCGACTGCGCGGGCCGCATCATGCAGTTCGCTTTACCTCCGCGGAGGAATCTCCACGCTCCCTACTCGGGAGCTCCCCGGTTTACGTTTCAGCGCAAGAGACACCTCAAAGCCGCCGCCATCCTTGGACTCTCTCTTCTCGCGGTCTTCTTTCTTCTGTCACAGCTCTTTTACTCCAGCACAGGAACGACAGCCGTACCGGTCGGGACACCGAGCGTCGTTATAGTCACTGTTCTAGACCGGGCGTTGTGGAGTGACGACTATATCCAGAAAATCATCAAGAACAGAGAAGACTATGCCAAACGACACGGTAAGTCGAGTCGCATAAGACAGCACGGCCAATCGCCTCTAACCACTCTCGCAGGCTACACCAACTTCTTCGCAAACTGGTCGGACTATGAACCCTCGCTGGAGGGTGCCCCCCGAAGCTGGGGTGTGGTGCCCGCCGTCCGCCATGCGATGGCATCGCATCCCTATTCGAAGTATTTCTTTCACCTCGACGCGCATGCGCTCATCATGAACCCTAACAAACCGCTGGAGTCGCATCTTCTCGCCAAGAGCCAGCTCGAGTCGCTGATGCTCAGGGAGGTGTCGGTGGTCCCGCCAGACAGCATCATCAAGACGTTTGCGCATCTCAAACCTGAGGATATCGACTTGATCATATCTACCGACAAGGAGGACCTGGCTTCCGGAAGCTTCGTGCTCAAGCAAGGCGAATTCGCCCGGTTTTTTCTCGATATCTGGTTTGACCCGCTTTATCGCCAGTATAACTTTGCAAAGGCGGAGATTCATGCTTTGGTAAGTGACCTTTGGGTGGTTATTCCTCGTACCCGCAATGCACACATGCTGCAGAGACTGACTGCGCCTTTCAGGACCACATTGTTCAATGGCATCCTACGGTGCTTGCCCGGCTGGCACTGGTTCCTCAACGGGTCATCAACGCTTACAGCAAAGACTCCACGGGAGCCAGCCTAGACGGGACGTATAAGGAAGGAGACCTTCTGATTCACTTCTTTGGCTGCGACAAGGACCCCAAGCGCAGCTGTGAGAAGGAGATGGACCCGTATTACAATTTGTGGGCCAAGAAATTGAAGAACGATTGAATTGGCGTCTTTGGCGCTTTCCCTCCCGATATTAAGAATGTGAGACGAGGCCGTCTGCTTACTGGCGTTTTGTGCTGGATTCTAGGTTTCATCGGTGACGTGTTTTGTGACCTCTATTGTCCTGGTGTTCTGGGTGTAGGATCTCGTATATCCTGTGTAGCGTTCGTGCTATCTACCGACATCTGATATGCAACAATATTACCATTATTATCTGAGTAATTTTGAGACGACATAATACGATCATGATAACGACACTTCGAGAATGAGGACTGAGGTATCTTCAGAATCGTCAATCGTCCAAATCATGGATCTATCTGGTTTACAACTGGAAAGACAGCGCCACATTCGTGGCTGACTCGCCGGCCTGACTTGCCAGGAAGCCCCGTCGTGAACGGTCAGATGTCAAAAGCTTGACACAGAAAAAAAACGCATCGTGTACATCCGGAGGACAGTCATCGCACGTACATATGGAATTCTGACACGTTCCACATCTAGATGATTCCAGGAAGCATGGCAAACCGCTTGCGCTTGTACTTGTCCGGGAATTCCTTGCGGTAGCGGCGCTCCTTCTTCAGGGCCCAGCTTGCCATCTGGGCGCCGCCAACGGTGATAAAGAACAGCACGCTCCAGCTCAGCCCACTGACCAGGTAAACGCCGACCCAAGCGGTGATCTCAAACAGATAGTTGGGGCAGGTGACAACGCTGAACCCAAAGCCGGACGGGATACCCCGGTCGGTGGAACCGGGGCGGCGCAGGTTGCGCAGGACCAAGTGGGAGTTTAAGTTCGCCAATTCACCGAACACGAACAAAGCCAGGCCGGTGTAGAGGAGGGCGGGGTTGGGCTGAGTGGTGGCGGAGGCAGCGTCTGGACGGAAGACCCAGTAGGCGATGTTGAAACCGGCGAGAACCCAGTAGTGGGCGCTGTTCTTGAAGATGTTGCGGGCGGGCATGGTCGCATTGCTGAACCGATGGATGAAGACGGTTTCAAGCTCCCGCTTGGCGAAGTGGATGGTCAGCAGCGCGCAGACGAGGAGCTGGAGGTCCGAAGGGTCCGGGAGGGGTTGGTCGAAATTATAATAGAGGTAAGGACGGAGAGGGAACAGGAACAATGCAGGGATGATCAGAGGTCCCAGGTACTCGATGATGAAGACGGTGCGCCATGCGATCTGAGGGCCTGTCACGGAATGGGGTCAGCGGGTTGATGCGATTGATCCTACACGGGAGATCGCTCTGTACCGAGATCCTTCACATGAACGACACTCTTGTCCTTGAGGCCGGTGGCATCGACAGTGGCAGATGTCGCGTTGGGAACTACGGTTCGATCGCTGCCTTTGGTGATCCTCAGGCGATGGATGGAGGAGCCGGATGCCTCGGCGAGCTTGCGATAAATTTCGTCCGCGGAAGCATTGGGAGCAACCTGCACTTCCTTGGGAAGATTCCTGATGGGTTTTCCTGATGCAACGAGATGTGAGCATTAGGCTCCCGCGGAGACCTTTGAGCAAGATGCGGTGGTACATACCTCGTGGTTCGACAACCAAGGTGATGGTTGAGGTCGCCATTGCAACAGAGGCGGGACGACAACCACTGTTCTTTGTGGGGAATGGGTGCGAGATGAATGTCTCAACAGGGGATTGATCCAAGAACCACCGGGAGTGATGGAGGGAGATCGAAGGGGAGATCGAAAAGGTGGCGGACGGTGGTTGTTGGAAGAACCACTACTTGGGAACTTGGTACTGTGCTTTGGAGCTTCATCCCCAACACCGCAAATTCAGGCACCTCGGCTCGGAGCTCAGTCACGTGACGCCCCAACATGTTTACAATCACCTGGGCAGCATTATCGCCTTTGGTGGTCAGCTTATCCCTAGTACTACTCCCACATCTTGCACTTCAGGGAAAAAAAAATGAAAGGCAATATGTGACGAGGCTGGAAATCTCGAGCAACACTTTGTCTATTAATGACTCGATCATGCAGGGGCGACTTGTATACCCTGATGTGCAGGTTCCGTAACCGAGCACATAACGAGGAAGATCTTTACGCACGTCGACCCGGAAGTACTCGGCGTAACGCGTATCCAAGCCGTTAAGCAGTAGTTCCACGTGTTAGTGAAGTTTGTCCCCGAAGAATACTCCAACGATAAGGGTGTGGTGCCCCAATAAGCTACCTCTGCCACCACCAGGTAATTGACTACCAAACTTGTGCAGCGTTTACCAACCTTGGCAACACCCGACTTCACAAAAGATCAAACACGTTCCTATTATTATTGTCATAGGGTCGAGGCAAGGATGTGTCACCTCCACTACAAGGGCCCAGGATCAATTACATTGAAATCGTAATCAATGGATTCCAAGTCGTCAGGTGGGGTGGACCATAATTCCTTGTGTCCGCCAATCATTCCATCAGGAACGGAGAATCAGCTTATTACGGAGTACTCCGTACAGCTGAGCCTTGTCTCGGGAGACACGAGTAACGTAACTAACTACGGAGTAGACTAATGCTTCGAGAAAAACCTCTGCAGTAGGTATGTGGGGAGTAGTAATCACTCGCACGCCTCCAGCAGCAGTTAGACGATAGTCCGGGTCTAGTGCCCGCATGTCAGCCAGCCTTCTTCCAGCCATGTCGAACACCTTTGGAATCGCCCACTTGAGCAGATTACCGTGGTGCGCAATAATGGACAAAGACATTCTCCAGAGCCTTGGGCGCTCCGCCATCATTTTACTGGGTGAGCTCGTTCAATAATCGACGATCATAATGGCGATTGGCTCTCCATAACGTTGTTGAACTCCGATGAGGTTGGCTCACAGACCGTCTCCCATCACAAGAAGTTCCGTCCTTCCGAAGCCGTCTCGGATCCGATTGACAACTTGGGAGACGAGACCACTATCGTTGCCATCTTTTGGAGGTCCTTTACAGGCATCCTACTGGGAACCTATGAGCATTCACCGTGGCGCCCACCGATTGTCGCCCAGGCTATTTCATCGGCTAGAGATACTTGGTTCAAGCTGAACGCTAACCGGGAGACCTGATCCTCATGCACTGTACGAATCAGATCGCGATCCTCTCGGGGCGCCCACCAGTGGGGCCCTCTGAGCCCCTCGGGGATACCAAAAAGTTGCTAACGAGACGGCTGACGGAATAGGATCATCTCAGCGCTGGTGGTGTCTGAAGGCTTCAGCCGCACTGGTGTGTGGCCGTCAGGCCCCCTCGCGACACCCTGTCGTCCTCGTATATATAAACAGCTGCTCCCAAACCTTGGGCCCACCCTTCTTGATCGTCTCAAACTGTGCGATCAAGTGTCATATTATCTGTCTCTTGCCCTATTGAATACAGCAGACCACGGTTGTTGTGAACCTATTCCAAGCTTGGAGATCTGTCTTCCCAGTTTCCATATTTTCTTTCAGGCTCAGTAGAACGACCGCACAGTTTCCCGTGGAAAGGAAGAAGGCATCTGTGATTTTCTTGTTTTCCTTGAGATCTATTGTTTGTTCTGGATTGCATCCTTCGAAGAAGTGGTCGGTTCGTCGTATCGGTCAGTCCGCGATCTATATATCTGGACCCCCGACCCCCTACACCTACTCGGCAAACACCGAAGAACAGAGACCCCTTGAACAATGCAGGGAATTGGAAAAGCTATTTCTCAACTGGAAAAGGTCGCCACGGCGTCCTTGCGACCTTTGCCGACAGAGACCGGCGATGGGAGCTATGTGGCAGAATCAACCGCCACGGGTCTAGTACAGGACCTGCCTCATGTTGATCTGGGGGACTTGAAGACATTGCTGGACGTGACAAAAAATGCTGCCACAGGAGAGCCTATAGATGATAAAGGCTATGTGATGGAACGGTTAATTCAGGTCAGTTTGTCTCTTGCATGATTCCATTGTTTGCATTCAGCTTCTAAACTACTTTCAGCTTGCATCCGGCCTCCCTTCTACATCGCGGAACGCCAAGCAATTGACAAGCGCCTTCCTCAACCAGCTGTGGAACGACTTGGATCATCCACCCGTCTCGTATGTTTGATGCTAGGCGCTTCCACGAATGGATCATTGGGGCTGACTCGAAGTCAACAGCACTGTAGGAGGCGAATATTCTCATCGGTCCGCGGATGGATCAGGCAATGTATGACCCTTTTCGTTCTCTCGATCTGATGCCTGCTAATGTATATCGTAAGAATATCTTATGGCCTGGTATTGGGGCCGCCGGCTCTCACTATGCGCGATCAGTGCAGCCCAAGACAATGCAGTCGCCATCTCTGCCGGACCCGGAGGCTCTGTTTGACTCCCTTCTGGCACGGAAAGACTTCAAAGAGCATCCGAACAAGATCTCCAGTGTCTTGTTCTATATCGCTTCCATTATCATCCATGGTGAGCCAATCCAGGAGCGATTGATCTGACCGATGCCTAATAGCTCCATAGATCTATTCCAAACAGATCACAGGGATAGCTCCATCAACCGGACGTCTTCGTATCTAGATCTTTCTCCTTTGTACGGGAACAATCAAGATGAACAGTATCTCATGCGGACCTTCAAGGACGGAAAACTTAAGCCAGATTGCTTCTCGAGCAAACGGATTCTGGGGTTCCCTCCTGGGGTCGGCGTCTTGCTAATCATGTTCAACCGGTTCCACAATTACGTCGTCGAGCAATTGGCAGCAGTCAACGAGGGCGGACGGTTTACCAAACCGTCTGAATCTAATGACAAGGAATATGCCAAATATGACAACAATCTTTTCCAGACTGGCCGGCTTGTGACGTGTGGCCTATACATCAACATAATCCTGAAGGACTACGTGAGGACAATCCTCAATATCAACCGAACCAACAGTACCTGGAGTCTGGACCCCAGAATGGACATGAAAGATGGCTTGCTTGGTGACGCCGCACCTCTGGCGACAGGGAATCAGGTTTCAGCTGAATTCAACCTCATCTACCGGTGGCATTCGTGCATCTCCCAGCGCGACGAGAAATGGACTACAGACCTGTACAACGACATATTCTCGGACAAGGGCCAGGAAGATATTCCTCTGAACGAGTTCATGATGGGCGTTGGTAAATGGGAGGCAGGGCTACCGCAACAGCCCGCGGAACGTCCATTTGCTGGTTTAAAGCGCAAGCCCAATGGCCTGTTTGACGATGATGACCTGGTCACTATTTTCAAGGAAAGCGTTGAAGACTGTGCGGGGGCCTTTGGCGCCTCTCATGTTCCAACTATATTCAAGAGCATCGAAAGCCTCGGTATCAAGCAGGCTCGTGCCTGGAACCTTGCCACGCTGAACGAGCTCCGTCAATACTTTGGCTTGACCCCACACAAGACTTTCGAAGACATCAACTCTGATCCATACATCTCTGAGCAACTTCGCCGACTGTACGACCACCCGGACCAGGTAGAAATTTATCCGGGTGTGATCGTCGAAGAGACGAAAGAGTCCATGCTTCCTGGAAGTGGTCTCTGCACCAACTTCACAATCTCGCGGGCTATCCTCTCTGATGCGGTCGCTTTGGTCCGCGGGGATCGCTTCTATACAGTCGACTACACGCCCAAACAGCTTACCAATTGGGCTTTCACGGAGATCCAGCCTAAAGACTCCGTTGACCAAGGCCATATGTTCCATAAATTGGTGTATCGAGCTTTCCCCAACTACTTCAAGGGCAACTCAGTTTATGCCCATTTCCCTATGGTTGTTCCCTCTGAGAATCAGAAGATCTTAACAGCGTTGGGATCCGCTGAAAAATATAGCTGGGATAAACCGGGCTTCATTCATCCGCCACAGTTCATCAATTCTCACTCGACGTGCGTGTCTATTCTGGCCGACCAAGAGACTTTCAAAGTGTCGTGGGGCGACAAGATCGAATTTCTGATGAGCAATCATGACAAAATTTACGGCAAAGACTTTATGCTCTCTGGTGACCGCCTCCCCAACGCTGAATCGCGTAAGATGATGGGAGCGGCCTTGTATACCGACCAATGGGAAGAGGAGGTGAAGAAGTTCTACGAGAAGATCACATTGAAACTCCTGAAGAAGCATTCCTACAAGATTGCTGGAGTCAATCAAGTAGACATCGTGCGCGATGTTGCAAACCTCGCTCAAGTTAACTTCTGTGCAAACGTCTTCTCACTTCCGTTGAAGACCGAAGCCAGCCCGCGCGGTATATTTACCGAGTCAGAGTTGTATATGATCATGGCTGCTGTCTTTGCTGCCATCTTCTACGATGCGGACCCTGCGAACTCCTTTGCACTCAACCAGGCTGCCAGAGAGGTAACCCAGCAGCTTGGACAGGTGACAATGGCCAACGTGGAGCTCATTCATAAAACGGGCTTCATCTCGAACCTCGTCAACGGCCTGCAACGGCATGATGTCCTCAGCAATTATGGCATCCACATGATCCAACGGTTGCTTGCCAGTGGCCTTCCCGCTTCTGAGATCGTATGGACTCATTTGTTGCCAACGGCTGGCGGGATGGTAGCGAACCAAGGACAACTCTTTTCGCAATGCCTTGACTATTACCTCTCTGAGGAGGGGTCCGTTCATCTCCCGGAGATCAACCGCCTCGCCAAGGAGAACACCCCCGAAGCGGACGAGTTGCTGCTGCGATAGTATAACCCCCCGAGTTCTACAGCATAGGCTTCTGGTGCTAACTGCTTTAGTTTTATGGAGGGAGCCCGGTTGCGATCCTCGGTTGGTCTGCCCCGTGTCGTGGCGAAGCCTACGGTTATCGACGACAACGGCACAAAATTGACCTTGAAGGAGGGCCAACATATTCTTTGTAACCTGGTAAGTTTTTGTGACTGGTATCTTCCTAGCGAGGTGCAGAATGCTTACGATCTTCTTTACAACAGGTTGCCGCATCTCACGACCCTGTCAGCTTTCCAGAGCCCGAGAAAGTCCGGCTTGACCGGGACATGGATCTGTATGTTCATTTTGGTTCCGGACCGCATAAATGTCTCGGTTTCGGACTCTGCAAGCTGGGTCTTACCACAATGCTCAAAGTCGTTGGAGGGCTGGATAACCTGCGACGGGCCCCAGGACCTCAGGGTCAGCTTAAACGGCTGGCTGGGCCTGGTGGGATTTCCAAGTACATGACTGCGGATCAGAGCGGCTTTTTCCCGTTTCCCACTACGATGAAGATCCAGTGGGATGGTGATTTGCCTGAACCTGCCTCGGATTAGAGAAGGTGGGAGGATTGGTTCTAGTAGTGGGACATTTCTTAGTGTATATTGGGTCAGAATTCAATATATAATGTGTCACCTTTTAGGATATGTTTGAGAAGAGGATTCTGTTACTCTATTGTGGTTCTTCCACGAAATCAACAGTACTAGGTTTAATCAGCATTCAACTAAAGATTTAACCGTTCTTCCCTGAAGGCCAAATGTACGATGGAAAAACCGATCGCCTGATGAGAAACACAGGATTAAGCTAGCAGAAAAGCCGAAGGACAAGTGAATTGGACACGAAGCTATCTACCTCCTGGACATTAAGTGACAAGACATCAACTGATGTCAGAGGAACCCGCGTAGAAAAAGGCCGCCTTGTTCGGCGGGGGAGAAGACCCGCTCCGGATCCTTCACTGCCAGTCAGAGAGCCACAAGCGCAACCCAAACCAGAAGCTCCATCGCATCGGCATAATTTCACGAACCTTCCAACATCTCTTTCTGACCTCCTTCTCGTCCGCCTCATCCTCTCGTCTCCATCTCTCTCTCCCCCAACACCACCCCTTCTGTATCTTTCACAACCCCTCCTTTCTCCTCTTCTACCCTCTCTTTCGATGTCAAGAACCTTCAGGGTGGACGACCTGCACCGTTTCCCTGTTGTTCTGACTGACTCTGAGCGCTACTACCTTACTCGAGCCGCAACGACTCTCTAATCTCGCCATCACCGGCCCGCCCGCCTTTCGAAGCGGATTCGGAGAGAGGCTTAATCGACTGTCTTGGCCCTCGTTATTCGCTTTCTTTCCCGTCCTGGAATCCCGGCCAATAACCTTGCCCCTCTCTCACTCCGATTCTTTGGGATTTTCGTTGAGGTAGAAGAGCAGCCCAAAAACGTCATAAGTTTTCCTGGCCACCACGGTCTTCGCGACCTCACCCCACCCGCCTAGGAGACCCTCTCCTACATTCTCTTCATCTCCTCATCTCCTCATGAGTACCTGAATTCTCTAAGTCGTCAGAATGGGGAGAATCAAGAAGGTGGCTAGCCAAAAACATGAGGCTACGATCGTAAGTTTTCCTTTTTCTTCCCCTCACCAAGTGCTGTACAGCATCAGCCTGAAGCTCAACTAAGATTTTTGTTTTCCATCCTACAGTCACCGTACCTTTCGGAGTTCGTGTCTCGTGCCCTTACCGTCCCGATCCCCGAGCTTCCTTCACATCTGAGCACCTTCCTTCGCATATGGCCTTTCCCCCGAGGGGACTTATACCACTGGATCAACGTCTTGAACCGCTTTGATGAGATCCTAGCTGTCGTCATCGAAAAGTATGACCTCAACAATGGACCTCAGACCAAGCCTTTCGGCCGACACGCACTGGTGGATTTTTACGCAGGCGATGGAAATAAGTTGAACCCGGAGGAGGCTAATGTCAAGTTGAGTGCGCTGGGGTATGGCCCAGAGGGCGACCGGGAGTTAGTAGAATCGATCCTGGACTTCTCCAAGCTTCTCCTCGACAAGTGCGGGAACCGCAGCCTGTACAGCAGCAGCGAGCGCCTCGGAGATCTGTTGAACACCACTTCACTCTCACTTCTCCAGTCGAGCCTCCGCCTGTCGCTCACTCTGGCCCAGAGGTATCACTCGCGCCAACGGGGCAGTTCGCATATGCAACAGAGCCTACTGGCAGCTCATTACAACATTGATCTGGAAAAGCTCCAGAAAGTGGCGGCGCCGTTTCCCCGTCCGTCCGCCGCTCCCCGACAGCCTGTCTCGCCTACGGTTGGGCCCAAGGGCAAGGATAAAGGATCTTCGACGAAGCACAATGCCAATGACTTAGCTAGCTTGACCCGCGAAAAGGAAGGCTGGGACGAGTGGGGTCATGTGCGTCTCCTTTACTACCCGACGGGTGTTGCTGAGCAGACGAAGGAGGCTCCAGTAACCACCAACGTTGGGCCACAGACTCAGGCTCCCTCCACACCAACACCTCTGCGTAGGAGTCACACCCATCCAACTCCGCGCCTGAGTCGTACTTCCATTGCAGAGGATTCTCCAAGCTCCATCGCGAACACCCCCGGGAAGCCGGACGAGACGCGTGCGGGCAAGATCCTTGATATACCCTTCTCAAGTATCTCGTCATCGACGGCTGAAGAGCTGCTTGCGCAACATCTCGAGGAACTACCGGAGGATTCCAAGTACGAGCTACTGCATAGGGTTCGCACGGCCTATGGTCTCTCAACCTCTTCCGCCCACCGGGAGCAGATCCTTTCGATTCGGATTCTCGCCATCACAAACCTGGCCTACGTCTACACCGAACCGCTGTTTCAACAGAAGATCCTTCAGTATGACATGGAACAACCAAAACGTCTTCAACTCGCATATCAGTTGGCAGAGTTAGTCCATCTTGGAGCAAGTGGCGATTTGCCAGTTTCGCGGACCGTGCAGACGTTTGCTATGCAAGGTCTTGATGCTCTTGCGAAGCACAAAGCTCGAGCCATCGACGTTTGTGCTGCTCTTAGTGTCAATGTGAACCACGGCGTTCTGATGTTCTTGACCCGGAAGGTTGTCAACGAATTGGGAGCTGAAGATGGTGCGCCGGACGATGGAAGGCAGGATGAATGGCGCGATGCTTTGCTCGCTCTCCTCCGTACTCTTCCCGGTTCCAGCACTAGGACCCCCGAAACATTGGTCTCTGCGGGTTTAATTCCCATGTTTGTGGATGTTCTCAACTTGCGCACCGAAAAAGCCCGTCGAGTATATTCTCGTATCATGGAGTTCCTTGATACCTTCGTCCATGCCGTTCGGGATGCGCTTGGAACTCTGACCAGCGCGAGAGGATTCGACGCCATTTCCGACCTGATCGATTATGAAACCAAAACTTCTTTCGAGAACGTGTCCAGGGGAGCAGGTATTCCTGCGCAGCATAAGACCCCATCGATGGACTATCAGATTCCATACTTCCAGCAGCAGAGTCTCCGTTGGATGTTTCGCTTTGTGAACCACATCATGCAGCATAATGGCGGCGGGTTTGATCGGGTTCTTCGGAATCTGATTGACTCCCCTCAACTACTGACATCCCTGCGCTTGGTCTTTGAGAACGCGACGGTCTTTGGTTCCCATGTATGGAGCAACGCAGTCAACATCCTAAGTAGCTTCATCCATAACGAACCCACGAGTTATGCTGTCATCGCTGAAGCCGGCCTGAGTAAGAGTTTCTTGGAAGCTATTACCATGTCTGACATCAAGGTCCCGGAGAAGATTGCTACCGGAGCTGAACCCGCTGAAACGGAAGGCGAGCCTGCCGCGGAGCCTTCAGAGCCTTCCCCGGTCAGTGAGGGTGAAAAGCCCAGGCAGTATGCTATCGCAAGACCCGATGGTACGCACTTGGCAAGTGGAATCATGCCTGCTGTCGAAGCTCTGTCGTGCATCCCTTCTGCGTTTGGAGCGATCTGCCTGAATTCGTCGGGACTCAAGCTTTTCCAATCTTCCAACGCTTTAGAAAGTTTCTTTGAGATCTTCGAGAACCCCGAGCATGTCAAGTGCCTCAAGGAGGATGCAAACCTGATCCGCTCGCTGGGAACGACCTTCGATGAATTAGTCCGGCACCACCCGGCGCTTAAGCCATCGATCATGACTGCCGTTATTGTAATGGTCGCTCGCGTTGGTCACTTGTGTCGAAGTAAAGCTTGGACAGCCGGACTGGGAACGAAGGTGTGGACAGAGGATGCGCAGGGGAAGCCTATAGTGTCGGGCTCTTCTTCTCAGCTCCTCCGGAAACTGGGTAGCCCCAGAGATGGCGATAGTATTCAAGCTTCCGACCTCGGTGTTCGAGAAGTGAATTCTGAATGTCACCTTCCGGACGGCGGTACATTAACCATGGGAGATATGAGCCAGACTCTTCCGTCCTCTAGCGAAGTTGAGCCTCAGGACCGTGACGAGCACGGGCTAACAACCACCGATTACCTCTTCCCCGTCCTCCGATTCCTGGGCGCTTTCTTCGAAAACCAATCCAACTGCATATACTTTATCGAATCTGGCGGTGTCGAATTTGTCTTGGATTTCGCAACCCTGCAGAGCCTCCCATTTGACTTCCACAACACGAATACCCACCAGGAGCTGACCGTGCTGGTCCATATGCTGGCGGAAACAAAGCCCCATCTGGTCGTCCCGGCCCTGGTGGATCGCCTGGAGTCAATTACTGCGCTGATGGATGATTTTTGGCGGTCAGAAGGACCGAGACATTCGGGATTGTTTACGCCTCTAGTCAAATCAGCCGGTGGAAATGAACCAGAAGACAACAGCTCACAAAGTTCCCAGCTTGTGAAAGAAAACGGAACCTACTTTGCCAAGAGCATGGTAGCAACCCTCATCTTGATTGATCTCCTCCGTGAGGTCTTCTCCATGCCACTCTATCAGACCCGCCCGAGCCAGCAGACCTCCGCTTTCGCTCAAGTCAACCTTGCCGATCGGTACTGCTCCCTGATCCAGAGACTAGGCGGACTACATGCAGCTTGCGTTTGGGAGGAAATCCTTCTGGGTAAGAACATCCCGGATACGTGGGACCAGGCGACCAAAGTGCAATCTCCCAGCGCAGGAATCGAGAGACCCAATGACCCTACCAGCGCGCCCACTCAAGAAGGAGACACTACCGTGCCCTCAACAACTGAAACGCCCCAGGAGGCTTCTGCTTCGAACACCCCAGCCGAACCGCGTGCTCAAAATCCAAAGGATAAGCCTGAAGAGACCGTGGCATTCAAAAACGTACGGGCGCTTCGGTACCTTCTCAGTTCCATCCCCTCTTCGATCACCGGTTTCTTCCACAACCTGGGCCTTGGCCTGATTGGAAAGCGAAGAATCGATATCTATCAACGGCAGAATGCTACATTAGTGGCCGAGGCCATTGCAAAGGCTGTGATAGAGCAGTTGCAATTCGCGCCACCGAATTCGTGTGACAACCAGAAGCAGCGGTTCGCTTATCTGATAGTCATATTGTCGTCTTTTTCTCATTTGCTATTTGAAGGTAAGCCACACATGCTCTAGTGGACAAATAAATCCCATACTGACTCTTTCCAGCTACGGCCGATCGTCCACACTCTCATTACCTCACTCTGGTGTTGTTTGCATTCAAGAGGCATGATGGGTTGAAAGTCATGAAAGATATTTGCGACATTTTTGTGCGCGAGGTGAAGGCCTTGGTGCCACCCGAATCTGTGGCTGAATCAGAAAGAGACGTCTCAGCCCGACTCACTTCTGCCTACGGCGGTATCAAGATAATACTGAGTTTCTTCTCTGAACTCGCCTCAGGAAAGAATATTGTCGAGTCGAGTCAAACACAGGCTATGACCAGTAGCGAGCGGGAACGGGATCGGCCGGACTATTTCCAACCAGGACAGTTCCTGGTCGATCTTCGTATGCAGATCCTTCCCATGGCGCGCGAGATGTGGAACTCTGATTTCGCGACCCAATCGTCCAGCTCTGTCGTCAAATGCCTTGTCGACATCTTGCGCTCGTCACTAGATGGTGAATATGAAACGGGTGCTGCTAGACGATCCGATACCATGCCCGCTTTGTCTGATGTGTCAAAGAAGAAGTTTGTCATCCACAGAGAGCGGTTCACTACGCTACAGGACCAGGGATTTGATCCCGCTTTGGCGAAGGAGGCTATGTATCGTTGCAACAACGTTTATGCCGCGGCTGAAGAATACTGCAAGGCTCAGAACTGGTTACTTCCAAGTTCTCGAATTCCCCCTCCCCAGAACGACATTGAGTCTGTCAGATCCGGTATGACCTCTGGGGGCGAGGGTGCGGAAGACTCTCCTGATGCTCCCTTTGACAATGGGTTCTTAGAACGATCGGGTCTAGCAATGCTTCTGGCACAAGCTTCTGGTCGACCGTATGATGGACCTCGCCCAGAGGGAGGCCAGGGTCGAGTGGAGGAACACGAAGTCAGACAGGGCACTGATTTCCTGGCACGAGCTTTGAACCATATTCTCAATGATGATGAATTTGGCGCTGGCGACGATAGTCTGGGTGGCAGCCCAAACAATGCTGGTCGCAACCCCGACACTGCTGGTGAAAATGCTTCCGAACCCTCGAGTTCCGCGGTCAACCAACCCTCTGCGCAACCCACAAGCCACCCTAGCCAGCCCACGAGAAGGCGCGAAGTAACCACAGTGGAGGATTTGGATAAGGAGCGCGACAAGGTCCGATCCAACCTGATAGAGCGTTGTTTGGACGTCTTGAATGAGCACCATGATGTCTCGTTCGAGCTGTCTGATCTGATAGCTTCCGCCACGAAGAAGCACCGCGATCCGGAGAGCTTCAGAAGGGAAGTTGGAGAAATTCTGGTTCAGTCCCTCGTCTCGCTTCAGATGGACAACTTCCAGGCGGCTGGCAAGAAGGTTGCTGCTTATGCCCACCTCCTTGCGTTGGTCCTTCAGGACAGGGATATGTATAGTGCCACATTGGGCGAGCTGAAGGAATGCTTCACAACCTTCCTTGGGTTCATCCAAGTCCCTTCGGAGAAGACTGCGGATGAATCTTTCCCCTGGATTGGACATGTGTTACTTGTTCTCGAGAAATTGCTCTCGGATGACTCGCAGCCTCCTCAAATCAAATGGAGTCTACCCGATTCCGACCATGCGCACCCAGAGGATGAGGGTCCTGCTCAATTGGAGGAACCTCTTGTTTCCAATGACCAGAAGCTTCAGCTGTTTGAGGCACTTGTGGAAATTCTTCCAAGGATAGGCAAGGACGATGCATTGGCTCTTTCGGTGTCTCGTATCCTTGTCATTCTCACTCGCAACCGGACTATTGCAACTCGCCTGGGAGAGAAGCGAAGTCTCCAACGCCTATTTGTAATGGTGAAACAGCTTTCCAGCGCCACCAACGAGAAACTTCAAGGGGCCTTCATGTTGATTCTCAGACACATCATCGAGGATGAAGATACCATTCGTCAGATCATGAGGAGTGAGATCGTTGCCAACTTCGAATCGAAGTCCTCGCGCCAGATTGATACCACTGGATATGTCCGGCAAATGTACCACCTCGTACTCCGGTCTCCCGAGTTGTTTGTGGAAATATCAAACGAGAAACTGAAGTTGCAGCGATACGACAACCGACAGCGCCCACAGATCCTTACATTGAAACCAGAGAAACCCGACAATCAGTCTGGTTCGTCCTCAGGCAGTACCGGGGAAGAGAAAGCGAAGAGCAGTGGCGAAATCACTCCGGAAAACGCAGCTTCGTCCGACGATAAAGATAAAGGAAAGGCCACTGAATTGAAGCCGCCTATCGTGGAAAATCCTGACGGCGTCATTCATTATCTACTCTCTGAACTTCTCTCTTACAAGGATGTGGAAGACAAAGAACCATCAGCTGAAGCTACCGATGCCCGGGCTCCTGAGCAGTCAGAGTCTCAGACCGAAATGGAGATGTCTATCGACGAGCCCGCACCATCTGTTTCTAGCACTGATGCCCAGGGTGCACGCAATTCGAAAAAGGGAGAGAAGCCTCCATTCAAAGCGGACGAACATCCCATCTACATCTACCGTTGTTTCCTGCTCCAGTGCCTGACGGAACTCCTGTCCTCATACAACCGGACAAAGGTGGAGTTTATCAACTTCTCTCGGAAGGCAGATCCTCATGCGACCACGCCTTCGAAGCCACGCTCGGGTATTTTGAACTACCTTCTCAATGCCCTCGTTCCTGTCGGTACTATGGACCCGGACGAATCTGTCGCCTTCAAGAAGCGAAGCAATACGTCTGCGTGCGCGATGCGTGTGCTCGTGGCTTTGTGCACTAAAACTGGAGAGTTCGGTGGCACTGGGCGTCGCCGCAATGAGAAACTCAATGAAGAGGATGAGCCTGAGCTGAACTTCGTCCGAAGGTTTGTTTTGGAGCATGAGTTACGAGCGTACAAGGAAGCAAATGCGTCAACCGAACCTTTGGATGCTAAATACTCGCGCTTGATGTCTCTCGCCGACCTCTTCGACAAAATGCTTAGCGGCTACGCGTATGTTTCTGGGGACACCGCTTTTCCTTCATCCACTCGGCAGCTTGCGAAGACTATGTTTGAAAAGAACTTTATCAACGCTCTCACAGCTTCAGTGGCAGAGATTGACCTCAACTTCCCTGCTTCTAAGCGCGTCATCAAGCATATTCTACGCCCTCTTAACAAGCTCACCTCAACCGCGGTCGTCCTGAGCGAAACTTCAGACATCTCTACCCTAGGAGAGACCGAAGAAGACGAAATCTCGTCAGCCACCTCGGTTTCTGACATGGACGATGATCGAGAGGAGACTCCTGACCTTTTCCGTCATTCAACTCTGGGCATGTTGGAGCCTCGCCATGAAGAGGAAACTAGCTCGGAAGAGTCTGAAGAAGAAGAGGATGATGAAATGTATGACGATGAATACGACGAGGAGATGGATTATGAAGAAGATCTTCCGGAAGACGATGGCGAGATGGTCAGTGATGAAGAGGACGAAGAAATTGAGGGTGTCGGTCCTATCGAAGGTCTTCCTGGCGACTCCGGCATGGACATCGAAGTTGTCATTGACGATGATGAAGATGACGACGAGGATGACGAGGATGATGAAGATGAAGGCTCCGATATGGACGATGATGAAATCCTCGCTGGGGAGATAACTGGTGATGGTGATAACGCAAGCCTAGACGAAGGTGATGACGATGAATGGGAGAGCGAGGAGATGTCCGAAGATGACGAAGAGGCGGACATGGTGGACCAGTTTGAGAACGAGCTTGCCGACATCAGACAGACCGACGAAGGACAACGCATCAACGACCTCTTCCGTATGCTCAATGGGGATGCTACAGGGGTTGATGACCTTCAGGTCGATAGCCTCGGAGATATGCATGATGACATGCTTGATGATGAATTGCAGGAGGACGAAGGTACGCTCGTCTGTTTCGCGAACTGAATGCGATTGCTAACTATTTCAAAGAGGATGAAGAGCTTGACGAGCTTGAAGAGGAGCTTGAGGATGCTGATGATGATCAAGGCTCGTATCAAGGATTTGATGAAGGTTAGTAATTTTCTTGTCTCCGAGCAGAAAAAGCAGAGGGACTAACTTCCTATGATAGATGAGGACCTCATGGATCCCTGGGGGTGGGAAGGTGAAGAGCCCCCATTCCCTCGCGGCCATCACCATCATCGCTTCCGTGGGACTCAACCAGCATGGGCGGCTGTCACTGGCATTATGCCCAGCCGGCATGGAATTGTTCCCATTCAACCGTATCGATTCCACCGCACTCAGATCCCAGCGCGCGGCAGTGATGATGGAACAAATCCTCTCCTTGTCCGTACCGATCGTGGACCAGAAGGTGGACAGCCTCGTGGACCTGGTGCTGAAGCATTTACCGACTGGGTGCATGGCATGGAGCCAGTGTCGACTGGTCATCTCCTCCCCATGGACAGCCCCGTGAGCTTTATGAATGCAATCATGCAAGCTATTGGTGGTCAAGGTGCCCCAGGCTTCGGAGTGATCACACGCCCTGATGGCATTCATGTTCACGTTGACCGACGAGCTATCCTGCCAAACCGTCTTCAGGACATGTTTGGACTCGGTAGACAACAGCCTTCCCAATCGCGGACTCGCGATGACCCATCTCAAGCTGTGAGCTTTGCTTTGGCGACTACCAGAAGCCGGTGGCAAGAAGAAGCTCGTATCCTCTTCAGCAGCACATACGTTGAGAAAACCCAGCGTGTGGTCAACTCTCTATTGAAGATTTTGGTTCCTCCTGCTATTGAAGAAGAAAAGGAACGTGAAAAGAAGCTAGAGGAAGAGCGTAAACGCCGAGAGGAAGAACGTGCCGAGCGTGAACGCCAGGAGCGTATTGCGCGAGAAGAAGAGGAACGTGAGCGCAAGCGCAAGGAGGAAGAAGAGCAAGCTAGGTTGCAGCAAGAGAGAGAACAGCAAGCGGCCGAACAAGCAACCTCGGGAGCTACCTCTGAGCCTATGGATGATGTGCAGCGGACGGATTCTGCTGGTGAAGTTTCTGCGCCAGCAGCTGAAACCGAGACGGGACCGTCGGAACCACAGCCTAGGGTGCACACCACGATCAGAGGTCGTCAGGTGGACATTACTGGCATGGAGATAGATCCTGAGTATCTCGAGGCCCTTCCTGAGGAGTTGAGAGAAGAAGTTATTATGCAACAATATGCGGAGCAACGGTCGCAGGCTGCCGCCGCCGGCGAAGAGCCCAGCGAAATCAACCAAGAGTTCCTTGAAGCCTTGCCTCCGGAGATTCGTGAGGAATTGTTGCAGCAGGAAGCTGCAGATCGTCGGCGTCGGGAACGGGAAAATGCACGCAGACAGGCGGCCGCGTCTGGCGCCGCACCTCCCCGTGCTGAAGACATGGACCCTGCCAGTTTCCTTGCCACTCTGGATCCCTCATTGCGACAGGCTGTCCTTGCTGATCAGCCAGAGGAGATTCTTGCGCATCTTGGACCAGAGTTTGTTACCGAGGCTCGTTCCCTCCCTGGCAGACGGCTAGCTCAGTTTGGTGATATCCCCAGAGTCGATAGCCGCCATAGGACCGAACCAGTGGAAGACCAGGAGCCGAAGAAACCACAGCGACGTCAAATCGTACAAATGCTGGACAAACCTGGGGTAGCTACTCTGCTTCGCCTGATGTTCATGCCCCTTCAAGGAAACGCCCGTCATCAATTGAACGATATCCTTCATCACGTCTGCGAAAATAGGCAGAATCGGGTTGAGGTTATTAGTCTCCTACTTTCTGTCCTCCAGGACGGAACATCTGATGTTTCTGCCATCGAACGCAGTTTCGCCCAGCTGTCGCTTCGCGCCAAACCCCCATCGGTTCAGAAGACGCCTCAGTCTGTTAAACGGAACTTGGCTTTCCAGACGTCTTCCAGTGTGAGCAGCGAAGTGACTCCGATAATGGTCGTGCAACAATGCCTCGGAACCCTCTCCTTCTTGTCGTCCTACAATCCTCATATCCCTTGGTTTTTCCTCACCGAGCATGATCCTTCATCGACGCTGAAGTTGAAGGCATTCCGCAAGGGCAAGGGTAAGGAGAACAAAGCCAACAAGTTCGCCCTCAACGCCCTCCTCTCCTTGCTTGACCGGAAATTGATCATGGAAAACCCCAGCTGCATGGAGCAACTTTCCAATCTCCTCAGCAATATCACTCAACCGCTTACTATCTTGCTTCGTCGCGAGAAGGAAAGGCAAGAGGAAGAAGACAAAGGCAAGAAACCCGAACGCGCAGCGGACGAGGAAACTACCAGGGAGCAGCCGGCGCAGCCTTCTGAGCCTACAGATGCTGCTGCGGACACAACGATGACCGATGCACCTCTTCCCACGGTGGAAGGCACCGAAGATCACGACGCCACTTCGGCTCCGCCGGAGACTGGTGCCCCGACAGAAGGTTCCAAGGGGGAGACAAAGAAAGGAAAGGCTGAGGATGACAAACACAAGAAGCGCAGTATCGAGCCTCCTGTTGTTCCTGATCACAATCTCCAGCTGGTGGTGCACATCCTCGCAGCTCGTGAGTGCAACGGCAAGACGTTCAGGGACACCCTTTCTACCATTAATAACTTGTCTGCTATCCCTGGGGCTAGGGATGTGATTGGAAATGAGTTGGTCAGCCAGGCGCAGGCCTTGAGCACTACAATCCTGACTGATTTGGACGAACTCCTGTCTCACATCCACCAAGCACGGACAGGCACCGATATGCAAGGTCTTGCCCTCGCGAAGTTCTCGCCTGCCAGCTCTGACCAAGCGAAGCTGCTACGTGTTCTGACTGCTCTCGATTACTTGTTTGACCCGAGCCGTTCTGATAAGGCCAAGGGCAGCGAGCCTGATCAGGCAGCCAAAGAGGACGTTTTGCAGTCACTATACGAATGCTCTACCTTCGGACCTCTCTGGACCAGGTTGAGCGAATGCTTGACCGTTATTCGGCAAAAGGAGAACATGCTGAATGTGGCTACCATTCTCTTGCCTTTGATCGAAGCGTTGATGGTTGTTTGCAAGAACACCACATTGAAGGACACTGCCCGCAACACGCGGGAGACTTCCGTTTCCAGCACCTCTGTTGACGCTGGTGTAAACATGGAGAGTCTCTTCTTCAAGTTCACCGAGGAACATCGCAAGATTCTCAACGAACTCGTCCGTCAGAACCCCCGGCTGATGAGTGGAACGTTTTCTTTGTTGGTCAAGAACCCCAAGGTCCTGGAGTTCGACAACAAGCGCAACTACTTCACTCGTCGACTGCACTCGCGTGGTGCTGAGCCTCGTCATCCTCATCCGCCCCTTCAGCTATCTGTCCGAAGAGACCAGGTCTTCCTTGACTCGTTCAAGTCTCTATACTTCAAGACGGCAGATGAACTCAAATACGGCAAGCTGAACGTCCGCTTCCATGGTGAAGAAGGTGTGGATGCGGGAGGTGTCACGAGAGAGTGGTTCCAAGTGCTTGCGCGGGGCATGTTCAATCCCAACTATGCGTTGTTCATTCCTGTTGCTGCGGATCGTACTACCTTCCACCCTAATCGGTTGAGTGGAGTCAACTCGGAACATCTGATGTTCTTCAAGTTCATCGGCCGAATCATCGGTAAGGCTCTGTACGAAGGCCGTGTTCTTGATTGTCATTTCAGCCGCGCTGTATACAAGTGCATCCTTGGTCGGTCTGTGTCTATCAAGGATATGGAAACGCTTGACCTTGACTACTACAAGTCTCTGCTTTGGATGCTGGAGAATGATATCACTGATATCATCACCGAGACCTTCGCCGTTGAGACCGACGACTTTGGTGAGAAGCAGGTGATTGACCTTGTGGAGAATGGACGCAACATTCCTGTCACCCAGGAGAACAAGGAGGAGTACGTGCAGCGTGTGGTCGATTATCGCCTGCTTCGCTCGGTTAAGGAGCAGCTTGACAACTTCCTCAAGGGTACGTACTTGTTTCCAAGGACCTCTGCAGGACGGTGAGCTAACTAGATTCTAGGATTCCATGAAATCATTCCTCCCGATCTCATCTCCATCTTCAACGAGCAAGAGCTCGAACTGCTGATCTCTGGTCTTCCTGAAATTGACGTGGATGACTGGAAGGTGAACACCGAATATCACAACTATTCGGCCTCGTCGCCGCAAATCCAGTGGTTCTGGCGTGCGGTGCGCTCGTTTGACAAGGAAGAACGGGCCAAGCTGCTGCAGTTCGTCACCGGTACCAGTAAAGTTCCTCTCAACGGGTTCAAGGAGCTTGAGGGCATGAACGGGGTCAGCCGGTTCAACATCCATCGGGACTATGGTAACAAGGACCGCCTTCCAAGCTCGCACACGTGTTTCAACCGTGAGTATTCTCCGTGGACTACCTCTGTGGATGACATCTGCTAATATGGGACAACAGAGCTCGACCTTCCGGAATATGAAAGCTATGAGACCTTGAGGCAACGGTTGTACACTGCCATGACGGCTGGTAGCGAGTATTTCGGGTTTGCATAGAATGGCGGCGCCATCGTCGTTCCTGAAAGAAACTTGGTTGATGGGTTTACGTGGCATTTGCGATTCTCTCCTTGTTGATGATGCTGGAGCATTTGGACGGCGTTCCACTTCTACCACATTGGGTTGTCTTCTTTCACCTAGTCTGTATTATTTGGGCGATACGTTTCTTTGTTTCTTTGCTTTGCCGGGGACAGGATCATGATGATTTACAGGGGAGAGGGAATCTGTCCAGACTCCGACTTGGGAGATATTCGTCTCTCTCCTTGAAGTGCAGGTCAACGGGAAGACGATCTCGAGCTGGAGGTGGTACAGTTCCCCTCACGATGATACAAAATGCGTTTCTTTATTACTTTTTTTCGTGAACTGGCCCCTTTCTAATTCCAATTCATGTACGTACTGTTTGTTTCTAGAATTCCCAATGCAGGGCTCCCATGAATGCTCTCTGGTCTTTTTATACTATTCCGGGGGTCGGCCACGGACAGAAGGCGGTGAGATAACAACGGGTTTTTCTGCCGCGGGTAAAAAAAAGTGAGGGCGGCGGGGCTCTTCATGCGCTTCTCCATCTTTTCCCTTCGACTCTCATTTCTCCCTCGCGCCGGATCCTCCTCGAGCTTGACCTCTTTCTCTCTCGCTCTTCTCTAAATCTTCTGCGTCTTCCTAGTCTCTTCCATCTGCAGACATCTCCACTACCCCTATCCCCGGCTCTCCTCATTTTCACACACACCGCTGCCACACACCATGGCATCAAACTCGATCAAGCTCTTGACGGGCAACAGCCACCCCGAGTTGGCGAACCTCGTGGCCGACCGGTATGCAATTTGACCATAACAACTTGGAGGGTACTCTTCTGGGTTGTAATATGATTGTATCATGCGGAGTTGTCATCGCTCAATGCATTGACTAACCTTCCACCTTCATCTCGGCAGACTTGGCATCGAGCTGACCAGAACTATGGTCCTCCATTATTCCAACCAAGAGACGAGTGTGACGATTGGTGAAAGTGTGCGCGATGAGGATGTCTTCATTCTGCAGTCCACTAAGCCCAACGACATCAACGACGGTCTGATGGAACTGCTTATCATGATCAACGCTTGCAAGACTGCGTCGGCCCGTCGCATCACCGCTGTCATCCCCAACTTCCCCTACGCCCGTCAGGATAAGAAGGACAAGAGCCGTGCGCCTATCACGGCGAAGCTCATGGCCAACATGCTCCAGACCGCTGGATGCAACCACGTCATTACCATGGATCTCCACGCCAGTCAGATCCAGGGCTTCTTCAACGTGCCCGTCGACAACTTGTACGCGGAGCCGAGCATGCTGAAGTGGATTCGGGAACATCTCGATGTCAACAACTGTGTTATTGTCAGTCCCGATGCCGGCGGTGCCAAGCGGTAAGGATCCGTCTAGATTATTCTGCTGATACGTCTCCCCGAGCTCTTTACTGATCGCCCTCGGAATACAGTGCCACTGGTCTCGCCGATCGCCTCGATCTGCAGTTCGCCCTGATTCACAAGGAGCGTCCCCGTCCCAACGAAGTCTCCCGCATGGTCCTCGTCGGTAACGTCAAGGACAAGATCGCCATTATTGTCGACGACATGGCCGATACCTGCGGTACTCTCGTCAAGGCCGCCGACACTGTCATGCAGCACGGCGCCAAGGAAGTCAACGCCATCGTTGTGCACGGTATCCTCTCCGGCAAGGCCATCGAGAACGTCAACAAGAGCTGTCTCAAGCGCCTGGTGGTCACCAACACCGTGCCCCACCAGGAGAAGAAGGAGCAGTGCGACAAGATCGAGACCATCGACATCAGCCCCACGCTGGCTGAAGCCTGCAGACGTACGCACAACGGCGAGTCCGTCAGCTTCCTGTTCTCGCACGCCGTTGCATAAGATTAGGGAAGGGGTCTTGTGGAATACGTTTGCTAAGGATGGGGAGTCTTGTTTCTGTTATCTGCTAGAATCGCATTGATACTTGTTTCGCTTTGGCATTTGGATTTTGGACGGAATACTGGGGCCTGATGTGATTGCCAGGTACCCTTTGTGGTCGGGATGAAGTTGCAGCCCGTCAGTCACCATTATAACACGTTTATGACGCATGTATGAATTGCAAGAATCTGGGATGGGACGGTAGTTATTTTCATGTTCTTTCGTCTAGAAAAGTCTGCAGCTTGTCTGCCTCGGTTTGATGTTTGTTCCTGTATATAGAGCCACCAGATTGAAGGAGTTTCAGTTCTTTTCTTTCGTGAATGTGCATATTGTTGGTGTCACACCGCTACATTTAGGGTCTCAGTTAGCAAATAAAACGGTGTGCGCTATTGTTTGTTCCCCATGTTTGCTTGTCGAGTCCATGTTACAATAGGAATGCAGTATGCATCAAGGATCATGCATCGGATGCCAGGGTGTCTTTGTCCGCCCGGACAAGGATAATTATTAAGACCTACAGGTACCTACTCGGGTACATCGGTAATACCACATTAGTGTCGAGCCACAAACTATACCAATATAGAACAACGGGAATTGGCAAGGACACAGCCTGAGACCAACACCGGGAGTTACGTGCTATTGACTATGGAATGGAACGGCACAAGGAGGTTCAGAAAACAAAAAGAATCTTTCACATTTTTACCCATATACCATTTCTGGATAATGCCTTGTTCCCCTTTCCCTTTCCACAAGAGGGATCTACAGGAAACAAGGCCAACGTGGACACGCCAACATCTTCTCGGGCCTGCGAACGCGCCCCCGCGGAGCTTTTCATTTTGCCTCTAATGTTCCTGGGTGACACGCAGCGCTTTTCGACCTCGAAAAAATGATGGATAACCCCCCCTTGCCGTCCGTCGCTGAGATTTTCCCTAGCCATAAGAGAGACGTAACCCGACCATTAAAAAACCCCAGAGAAAAACATTTACTTCCGCATCGAAGACGCCCTCCGCTTGCGGAGCTCGTCACGCTTGGCCTTCTCCTCGTGGACACGGGTAGCCAGGAGCTTGGCGTAGTCGTTACTGTAATCAATTAGACTGTGAACCTGCGAAGAAAGACAAAAGGGAGAGCTTACGCAGCCTCGCGGGCAGCCTCAGCGCGACGGCGCTTGAGGGCAATCCGGTGACGCTTGCGCTGGAGACGCTGGGGAGTAACCAGACGCTGGATCTTGGGGGCCTTGGTGTATTCGGGCTTGCCCTCCTTGGTGACGGTACGGCGGATGACGAACTTGCGGACGTCATCCTTCTTGTCGAGACCGAAGAAGCTGCGGATCTTGGTGGCACGCTTGGGGCCGAGTCTCTTGGGGACGACGGTGTCGGTGAGACCGGGGAGCTCACCCTCACCCTGCTTGACGATGCTCAGGGCAAGGACGGCGAGGTCGAAACCGGTGATGGCTGTGAAGACGCATCAATATCCATGTCTGGTGCAGAACGAGAACGGATTGGCTTTGCATTGTAGAACATACCACCACGGACGGACTTGCGCTTGCGCTCACCGGTGCGGCGGGGGCGGTAGCAGCTGCGAATCTTGATCAGCGTCCTGTTCTTGCGGTCTTTTCTCGGATGATTTGTCTTTACCTGTGGCCATCGGCGAGGAGCAGGCGGGTACGAGTGGGAAGGAGAACTGGACGAATTGATGAGTTCCTGTTGTTTGGGATGCGGTGGTTGAAATTGAGTCGGTCGTTACATACCACCCTGCTTCATAGGGAAACCTAGAGATCATGTTAGCACTCTGTTCCCGTATTGAAAGTTGCGTGTCCTCTTCTCAACCAAAATCACAACAATCCTGGCATCGAGGGAAAGAGAGGCGCTGGCAGAGGAATAATCGCAGTCGTACCTTGCTTGTCGTTACCACCAGTGATGCGGAAGATGTAACCCTTGAACTCATCGCCGAGGGAGTCACCGACAACCTGTTGAAAAGAAAACCCCGATCAGTCTTTCTGTTCCGCAACAACTTCTCATTCGTGTGGCTTGTGTGTCTGATTTTTTTTCCAGAGTGAATGTGGAATCGAGGGCGCAAGGGAAAAAGGGAGAGGGAGGCTGACTTCGGTTCCCATGCGCTTCTCCATGAAGGGACGGAGCTTGCGCTCATCGTCGACCTCGATGATCTTTTGCGACCCATTGGCCGGGTAGGAGATGTTGAGCTTCATCTTGACGGAGCTGCGCGGTCAAGACGGAGGGCGCGGTTTGTCGACAGGTCGAGGAGGTTCAAGGTCGTCGGGGAAGTCGTTCACAACGGGTGGGATTTTTCGATGGGTGGTGTAGCGAGGTTTCCCTGTGTGGGCGGCTGACTCAGCCGCCCTAGCCCGCTCGGGATTAGCGCCGCGGAGGTAGGGCTTCTTATGTCAGCCATCATCTTGGTGCCCGATCCGTCAGGCTGCAATATTTGATGGCCTCGTTGTTCAGGCCACCAAGTAATCTACAGCCTTACGAATTATGCAGGCATGTTATGCACGTCTTCTGGGGTATTGTTGTACCCTTTATCAATCGGTCATTCTTCTTTTCAAGCCTTTACAGGCTAGTATTCCGTTCCAATGTCCGCTGCAGTAGATAATAGTCAAAGAGAGAGCATTACAGTCTCGTTCCGGTTGCCCTTCTCCTTTAACCTGTGGAAATCCGAGCTCTCCGGAGGATTGTTCCATAATGACTATGAAACCGCCGTCATGACAGTGCGGGCCTATCAGCCAAGACAGCGGTTTGAGATCGACACCACAAGCAATAAGGACCGGATCAGCTGGGTATCAGACGGGACAGACACACGACTAGGTTCAAAATCCGTTTCTCCGGTGTCAACAGAGAAACGTAGTAGCCGCATTGTCTGGAACGTGCACGGAGTAGGATTGGGAAGAGTTTTTTCTGCTGCGGACTGACGCAACAGACCCAGAGCACGCGAGTGGTTACCAATCCGGTTGTGCCGCGCGGCCGCAGCCTTATAGATCAGTCCTACTGTACTAGTCTCGTCTCCGGGGTTAATATGGCACATTTTGGTTCTTCCCCCCTAATCTCATCCTGCTCTCATCCATCTTTCCCCTCAACTCTTCCTTCCATTCGAACGGTGTCAGCGGCACCAGTTCCTCCCCGAAACCGTTCCGAATTGCCTCCCCGCCTAATCCACTCGACTATCGCCCGCTAGTGTCTGATTCTCCTGATTCTGCGCGGTGCCGCCGGATGTCCCCTCGCCTCCGCGTTTTTCTTCAGGGGAGACGCTGTTTGACATGATTCAGTACTTTTGACTGACTCTACCTCTTTTCTATTCTATTCGTCATTGTCCGTCGGGGATTTTCCGTTTTCCTTTTTCTTACAGGGTCTTTCCCCAGACCATCGCCTCGTCGTGCTGTCACAGCTGGCTGTGTCCGCTCCCGCAATCCGTTCGTTGATCAGCGGACAAGCTCTAAGAGAACCACCAAAGCGTCTGATTGATCGACCGACCCGACGACTCCTGACCTATCCCTCCTACTCCCGAGTCAATTGTCCCATCGCCTGGTAATGCGACGGCTCAATAAGTTTCACGCCGTGTGCGCCTTGGCCGTCTGTAGTATCTTCCTATCCGCCTGGTTTCTCATCTCCCATGGATACTATCGCCGAGTCGGCCCGGCGAACGAGCCAGCGTCCGATTTCCACACCGCAGCCACCGCCTTTGATAACCGTTTAGTGGTATTTGGTGATTCATGGAGCGACAACAATGCCGGCAAGCTCCAGGGGTCCGTATGGACGGACACTCTGTGTTCACTGGTAAGAGAACGGACTGGGCCCCCTCTTCCGCCCCGTAGCATAGACGCTGACGCCCCGCAGTTCTCCTGCCACCAAGAGAACCTAGCGCAGACCGCGCGATCGCTGCGAGGCAACTATATCGGCTCGGTGGTGGACAACTCCGAGCTGACAGGGACTCTATTGAACATCTACAAGTCGCCACTAGCGGACTTTAAGGCGCAGGTGCGCCAGTGGGCCGCGGCGGAGCACGAAGCGGTGCAGCTGCTTGGGGGCAACGAGGCGGCGATTCAGCATCGGCAGAACCGCACGATCCTGGCGGTCTCGTTCGGGGTGTGGGACGTATGGAACCTACTGGATAAGGGCTACGAAGTCGCCAGCCAAACAGTGGACCGCAGCGTGGGCGTCATCATGGACCAGCTCAGCGTGCTGTCTCAGACGCTGGAGTCAAACGACCTCAAGGTGATCCTCACGCTGACGCCCGATGTGACTTTCCTCCCCGGCTTCCGTCCTGTTGCGACGCAGCACGTCAACCGTCACAAGGACGCGGTGAAAATCACGGAGTACTGGAACCGCCAACTGCGCGGAGCGGCTGAAAAATGGGACCAGGGCACGATTTATCTGTTCGACACCAGCGCCTTCCTGGCTGACCTTATCCGCGACTGGCAGCTCTTCGCCGCCGGCATCGAGGAGCCAAACGGTCTGGGTAAGAACGTGGAGCCTGGGTGGGAAAACGTCGACGACGCATGCGTCGAGAGTAGCCAGCAGCTAGTCATGACATCAACACAGAGGATGTGTGACAATCCGGAGAAGTACCTGTTCTGGTAAGAAACTAAGCCATTCATGGGTCTTCATGACTTGTTCAGGACTAACAGAGCTGCGTTTCCAGGAACGAGATGCATATGGGTCCATCGGCGCATCGGCTGATGGGGACAGAGGTGTTCCATGGGATTGAAGAGAAGTGGCTCCGCTGATTAGAGAGTAGTTGATTAACAGGAAATGAAACCCGAGTTTTCAAAGAATGTCTTGGGAGAAAACGAAACTGAAACATGGCCAGAGGTGCATTTCTAGGCCCGGATGGACCTTTGCACGCCCGCGAGTTCCAAGGCGATGTGCCATTGAGGGATGTGGAGAGGTTTGACGATGTTTCCGAAACGGATCAAACGCCTCCCGGAGTGTCATCTTCTGTAGAGGTGTACAGAGTGCTCTGGAGTACGTAATCGCGAAAGGAGACCACGGGAGAAGGGACAGCTCAGTCTACAAAGAATAGAAGGAGAGCCCGTTGGTTGGTGGTCTTTGTGTGGTTTGTGCGAGCTCATTATTGAGTGTTGGAGGCTGAGGGGGGAGCAGCGCCTTGTGAGAGCGTCGACCTCAGCCTTGACCAAGACAGGGAAGCCGAAGCGTACGGAGTACAGACAGGGTCGTACTGTAGCCACCGCAACAGTGGAGAGGTCCATTCTTCTCTATTATTGATTGTTCGATTGTGTGGAGCAGATCGGAATGTGAGCACGGAAAAGGGGAGATCGGCCCAAGCTGACAGGACAGGGGCCCCTGCAACCTCAACGTGCCAGTTCCAAAGGATGCTCGGGGAAGGCTCTAGAGCCTGATGCTAGCTTTCTTTTCCTTTCTTGTTAGGGGGGGGGGGGCGAGCGAGGACAAAGAACAGAGAAGTTCCTTTGTGACCCGATGAGTGGCGTTCTCAGATTCCTTCAAATGATGACAGGGTCAGGTAGTCTATTTGTCTTCCTGGAGAGGTGGCGCTTGTTCTTTGTGTGCGTGTCATGTTGGGACGCTAGTAGGCTACCCTGGTAGGATCGGAGTGGTACGAGTGGCTAGTTAGGTACCTAGTACGGAGTACTATAGTTGTGAATGTCAAAATGACCTAACCGACGTTGAGGGAGTCAATGGGAAGAGAAAGGATGGGATCGAATGTTGCAAGGTAGTAATTAACAAGATCCAGTATTAATCTAACAGTAATATAATATGATAATATGATATGGTAATATACATAGTAGTAGTGTACTCCGTACGGCGAGCACTTGCCTTGAGTGGTTCACCTGACCCGATTAGGCAAGTGTCACTGCCCTGGCACACGGGGCGCTGATTGGCCCGCACCCCCCTGCAGCACGCCGCATGCAGACAAAGAGAGGGCGAAAAAGTGACGGCAACACACCAAACAATACCGGTACCAACCATCGACTGCTCTGGACTGCTGCTCCATCCGCCATGGTATCATCGATTCGCCCCCCAGGTACCTTCCAACCGCTGAGGCCCGCCTGCTATTGCAAGGTACCTTACCTACTATACCTATACCTACTCCGTAGTACCTTACCCACGGAGGTACCTACCTCATCCACTTCGGTATGCCAGTACCTTACTCTATACTCCGTAGACCAACCTGAAGAGTCAGTCGTCAATGGTACGAACCAGTTTTCCCCCTTTCCAACACCCCTAGACACCTCTCCATCAGCAGGTTCCATCCGTCTCGTTTACCGGTGGAGAGAGAGGGACTCTTCCAAGAGGACTTGTGTCATTCCCAGAGAGACAAAGAACGAGGTTCCCAGGTTCCGCAGGGGTCTGATGCAGACTCACCGACCTTCTCGTCGCCAAAGATAGACTTATAACAAAGCACTTGAGAAAGCCAAATCCTGGCCTTTTATCTGCTCCCTTCTGCCCTTCTGGTTGGTTCGGTCTGGATAGAAACGGCTTATTGTCAAAGAAGAAAACATCCCCCTCCGAAAAAGAAGAAAGAACCCATCTTACTCTTATTTTTCTTTTCTTCTCGGTTTTGCCCCTGTCAAGAAAAATAATAGGAAAGCATCCCCATTATAATAAGAAGAAACGAATTATCAACCCGAGGGTTCGCTCGTCATAACTCTATATTCTTGTTTCTTTCTTTACCTTTACCGTTTACCCTTCTTTCTTCTGGCCTCGCTCTATACCTCTCTCGCTCTCTAACCTCTCTCCGTCTAATGTCCTCCTCTTTCACATCATCATCATCATCATCATCATCATCATCATCATCATCATCATCATCATCATCATCATCATACCGTCTCTGCATCCACTAGAGAGTCGCTCCGCTTCTTCGTCTCCTTCTCTTAAATGTCTTACGATCGAGTTCTCCCCAAGCCTCCCGCTTTGCACTATGACTCCCCGCAGGTCCCTTTGCCTCGACCAACAAGTAACCTCCTCGAGCATAAGATCATGAACGACGATATCTCCCGCATGTCTCTCGTCGACCATCATGTGGACTCCCCTCCCATGGGCAATTCGTGTCGATTCGCCGCCGATGGTTTGCCCCAGGTGCATCTCTCATCTCTCACCCGCGCCAAGTTTGCCCTCAACAACATCGCTGCTAGCGCTTCCGTCGAGGCCTCCAAGCCCTCGGCCTCACTGACAACCAAAACTATCCCGCTTCGCGAACGCTCCACGGCGTCCGAGCGTTCGTCGTCGTCCAGTCCCGTCAAGTCGACGGCACCAAGGGAGTCGGTCACCCAGTTCTGCCTCTGTCAACCGGATCCCAAGATCCCTAGACCTCGAAATGGTACGTGCATACCAACATAGCTATTGTGAGCTTCCGTCTTCGTGGTCATGCTAACACAATCCCAGCATTCATTCTCTATCGCCAACACTACCAAGCAGCAGTGGTGGCGCAAAATCCAGGACTCGCTAACCCCGATATATCCAAGATCATCGGGGAGCAATGGAGAAAGCTTCCGCAGGAAACCAAGGATGAGTGGAAAGCACTTGCCGAGGTAGGCAGCCGCCCAATTGCAACAAGCGGTGACAGGCAATACTAATACCAAGCAGGAAGAGAAAGCCCGCCATCAACAGCAGTATCCCGAATACCGCTATCAGCCTCGTCGGTATGGCCGGGATGGTTCGTCTCGAAACTCCACCTCGGGCATCAGTCATAACCCTCCCGGCTCGACGGTTTGCAGCCGGTGCGGTGGGCGAGTCATGAACCCGCCAGTGTCCCCCGAGGCCCCGTTTACCCCCAGCGGATCTTCTCACACGAACGGGGCAAACTCCCAATCAGAGACGGTTACCGCTCGAAGTTATGCGTGCCGAGCGTCGGATTCCGAGCGGCCTCCCAAACCTATCAGGGTGGGGAGCAGTGGGGAGCCTCTTCAACATCGACAACGGCAGTGGGAAGAAAACGGCATTCGTTCTCCAGACACAAAGCGCCGCCGCTTCAACTCGGAAGTAGCCTTCAAGACGAGTATGCAGCGGGGCAACACCCCGGATGCGGCATACCCCATGTCCCCATTTACCCCTCGATCAAGCACCGATCTGTCCAATCCTCGGGGCAGCGTATTTCAGATGCTGCAGCCTCCGCGTTCTTTCCGAGGCTCGCGGGACTACGGTCAGCCGGATCCTAGTCTGAAGCTTCCACCCTTGCAGACGAGTGCTCCCAACCCCAATGGGGTGGCCCCCATGACGCCGTACTCTCAAGATGGGTCGAGTCTAGAAACCACGGTGATGACGATCCCCTTCCTCAACAAGATTAAGGTGCTTGCGAAGATTTCGCCTCCACTGGTCCCCTCTTTCCGGGATGGAGGAGTACAACGTCGGGGGGTGGTGATTTCCGTGGACGGGCAAGAGCCCACGGCAGTGAAGAGCATGGTGGACTATCTCAACACCATGTTCCAAAAGGAAGGAAAGTTTACCACTCGTCTTTTCGAGGGGCCTGAAATTCGCCCGCGGGAAAGTTATTCGGAGTCGGGCCAGATGGGGGACGCGACGGTAGATTACCTGAACACAATCTCGGTGTGGCACCGCATTTCAGATGAGATTGTGTCCTTCGTCAAGTCATCGTCGGAATCGTCGGAGTCCAAGACGGGGGAGGACCATAGTTCCACCCCGGGCGTGTCACCCAAAACGATGCATCCCAAACCCACAGAGAACCAGATCAGCTCCCCGCCGTCCAGCGAAAGCGGATCCATCTCTGGCGCATCGTCGTCTGGGTCCAGCTCCTGTTCTATCCCGGTAGCGCTTGTGCCCCGGTATCAGCTCACTACTGCCGATGCCTTCGCGTGCTCTGTGCCAATTGACGATTCCTACGCTCCGTTAGACCATTGGCAATGGATGGCGTCATTATGGCGCGCGTGCGTAGGTCCCGACATCACAGTGTATATTCGCGAGTGCGAGAAAGAAGAGCTTGACCGGCATGGAGGGAACCCGGTCGAGGTTCGTCTGCAGGACGCCCGCACTGTCGTCGTGCGGAGAGCCGCGAACTCGCCCAAAGAGTTGGAAGAAAAGGTCTTGAAGCGAGTTGGATTTGAAATTGAGGACTTTCTCACTCAGTGATTTGGCGTTGTTCGATAATCTGCATTACTTTTGTTGCATTTCCTTTTGGTTGGGTCGTTCTCGTTTTTTCCATGTTTTGCATTCCATACTTTGCAGTGGGCTGGTTATCTGATTCCAGATCTCTGCATTGCGAAGACTTTCGGGAGGCTTCTGGTCCTCGCGTCGTCAACTGCGTGGTGATGGCCTTTGCTTTGAGTATACTGGTGGCGTACATATATTTATAGCGGAGGGATCCTCTTGGGTAATCATCGGGTTGGGTTTTCTGTTCGGGACTTGTTTCAACTGCAATACGGAATATTAATAATTACAGCTATGTAAATTATCGTGATATATATCAATTAATTCAATTATTTGGTTTTCTCAGGTTGATGCGTTTCGATTGTGGATGTCCACAAAAATGGCCTGAGGCTGATGTGCTTATCTAAGAGAGTTCCTGATAACTAGCGTCGGGGCGGTCAGCATCTCTGTCCAATCACTGCCCACCGATTGCGGAATGTTCTTCGCCCGTCAGCTTATCGAAAACGAATTGCCTCCGTGATCATCCTCCCCTCGAAGACGGTACGGAGTGCTGGGAACTTGGCCTATATCTGCTGAATGGCTGTGACTCATCACACGAACGTTGTGCCATAGCATTTGAGAGTGTTGGCAGCCACAGGAAGCCCCGTTACAGGGCGTGCTGCGATGGCTTCCCCCGAAGATGGGCGTCAGCCTGTGCCTGTGCAGGTCGCCTTGCACAGGCCTATTCACACAGAGGTCAGCTCTCAATATTAATCGCGCTCCCATGTCCTGTTGATGCCTATTTGCGCGTCGTCCCCTGGGTTGGCATGTACTTACCTCTCCATCTGATAGACGCTCTGCAACACGACCGTGGAGGCTCGCATTGCTTCGCCGACTCGGTACAACATTGCCAGTCAGTCTTCTGAGAGAGCTACGGATGCACATGTATCTACTCCTGTCACCTCTGGCTCAGCCATATCAGCTTCCGAGCCAAAGACAACCCCACTTACACCCTTGCATACACCCGGCGCCGAAACGTACGGGTTCATCCAGAATTTGGATGTGTATATTCCTGTTGGCGTATTGAAGAGAAAGGATCGTACACATTTCGCCGAACAACTTGACATACTGAATTCTACACCAGAAGCACCGGATGGCTTTCCCCATGCGGAAGTCGCCAATCTGGAAAAGCACCGTTGGATATGGACCAGTGTATATCCATATTCTAGAGACCCCAGGTGGAGCTTCGTCCGTGTGTATGTATTACCCGACGATGTAGGACGCAAAATTATCCCGAGATCGAGCTCTGCCTTGCGACGCGCCCTGAAGTTGGTGATGGCCAAGATCGACCGGTCTTCTGAAGCATGGGCGGGCGTGTCCCCTTCTTCGGAGAGAGAGACTATCGACTCGGAGAGAGACAAAGAAGATGAATCTCTGTGGTACATATTCAATACCCTGGACGACCCGTCGCCTCGGGCAGATTCGATACAGGACCCCCACGGTAGGAGCGCGATGCAAGACATACTTGCAGCTGGGACAGAAGGCGATTCCGGGGTTCCAGGACTCAAGACGCCGTTGTACCCATACCAGCGACGTTCTGCAGCGACAATGATCCAGCGTGAAGTGCAACCCGCACCGATGCTGGACCCTCGATTGCAGAAGCGGATCTCGCCGACTGGAAGGGAGTATTACTATGACAAAGAGGAAGCTCGCATTGTTTGTGAGAAGAAGCTGTACTCGGAAGCGCGTGGAGGCATCCTTGCCGAGACCATGGGTTGTGGAAAGACGCTCATCTGTTTGGCTGTGATCCTGGCAACACGCGGTCACTTCCCGGAAATACCGTTGGAGTATCAACAAATGGAGAATCCGGTTCGCGACAAAACTGCAAGTCTGATGACAATGGCAGCCACCGCCGCTGGACGGCTTTCGCTGCCGTGGAAGCGTCACTTCGATACCCTGAAAAGCTTCGGGGAATGCTATGACGGCTGCGTCAAGGCATGTGAAGAACATCGTGGGTCGTATACTATACCACCTCCGCCAGCCAGACATGGTGGCCGAAGTGGTGTTGCGTATCCTCGGCCGCCGCCTCAACGGCGTCTTCTTGGACATGGAACTTTAATCATTGTCCCGCCCAATCTTATGAATCACTGGGAGCATGAGATTCAAAGTCATACTGAAGGGCTGAAAGTTCTCACATTACGGACATCATCTGATGTGACGCCGGAACCTGAAGCGCTATTGGAGTACGATATTGTTCTATTCTCGCGGATCCGCTTTGAGAAGGAAGCGGGCGAAGTTGTGAACAATCGGCGCCATTCAATCAGACCCGTCGAATCCAAACTGACGAAGATCCACTGGCTTCGGATTATTGTCGATGAAGGTCACAATGTCGCAGGTCACGGGCAAAAGACTAATATGGTGCATGTCTTGAACCAGCTTCACGTAGAGCGTCGATGGATTGTGTCTGGAACGCCATCCAGCGGCTTGTACGGAGTTGAGGTCAGTTTGGCATCACGAGAGACTCACATGAGTGAGACAGATCTGTCGGAAGCCACCGTGGCTGTGCTCCATGGGAGGCGGAAAACAGGACACGCCCTTGAAAGCGAGCTCAAGGATCTTGACAAGCTTCGTCACATTGTCATAGAATTCTTGGATCTGAAGCCATGGTCGAACTCCCGCGCTGATGATCCAGCGAATTGGACGACATACATGAAACCTGTCGGAGAAGATGGAAAACGACGCAAGGCGCCTTCGCTCCGCGCCACACTCCAAAGCATGGTCGTCCGTCATCGCATGGAGACTATACACAATGAGATCCCCCTGCCGCGACTACATAACACCGTTGTACGTCTGGAACCCACCTTTTATGACAGGCTGAACCTCAATCTATTCATCTTTGCTCTGGCGGTCAACGTGATCACATCAGAGCGAAAGGACCAGGACTATATGTTTCATGCTCGAAATCGAACGCACTTGAGTCAATTGATAAGCAATCTGCGCCAGGCTGGCTTTTGGTGGGCTGGTTCAGAGGGCGACCTTCCGGGAACAGTTGACAATGCCACCAAATATTTGGACAACAATAGGCATAGGATGAGTGAAGATGATATCGCGATGCTGACCGAGGGGATAAGAATAGCGCGGATTGCACTCAACTGTGGCAGCTGGAATGCTTTCAAGAATCTCCACGAACTGGGGGTATTCGTTGAAAATTTCCCTTCCCACGCTCGGAGCTTATGGGCGTTGGACAACTCGTCGGATACTTCTACTATCCTACTGGGAATCAGCCAAGCCCATCAGGCGCAAAAATTTGTTACAAGCCACCTCACCTTAGCTAATCCTGCGGAAGGTCTTGCAGGGGCTGGGATCAAGGTGCGTCGCGAGCTCGCTGAAGTCGCCGAGCTGGACCCGGCCAAGAAAAGCACTCCCGATAAACAAGCCACCACCAAATCGCCAAAAAAGGCGTCCAAAACGTTCAAGAAAAACCTCTTCAAGACGCTGCCTCAGGAGTCTCCGCTAGCTCAAACAAAGCTCGTTGCCACGGCATCAGCGAAGCTGACGTATCTGCTCGACCAAGTGGACCAGCTGCACAAGGAGGAGAAGATCATCATATTCTATGACAACAATAACTCGGCGTACTGGATCGCAGAGGGCCTCGAGCTTCTGGGCATCGACTTCCGTATATACGCTAATACACTGAAACCTGCACTCCGAACGGCGTATCTGAAGCTCTTTCGGGAATCGGAGGACGTCCGCGTCCTGCTCATGGATCTCCGGCAGGCCTCCCACGGCCTCCACATCGCCAATGCGTCGCGTGTGTTTATCGTCAATCCCATCTGGCAGCCCAACGTGGAAAGCCAGGCCATCAAGCGAGCACACCGGATTGGACAGCGACGACCAGTGTTCGTCGAGACGCTCGTTCTGAAGGATACACTGGAGGACAAGATGCTGACACGCCGGAAAGCAATGTCTGACATGGAGATCCAGCGCGCAGAGAAAGACCTCCTAGACGATCAGACGATGAGTTCGATCATCCAGGCCGAACGGTTCCTGCCTATAGCAGAGGACGAGGCGTCGGCGTCGGTCAAAGTGGCGTATCTGCGCAACCCGCCTGGATTCTTCGACCGACATAAACTTGCCCTTGCGGATGACTTTTACGACCAGCCGACCAATCCGACTGCAAGTTCGACATTAACCCCTAAGCGCAAGCGCGCGGTGGTTATCGACACTGATTCGAGCACCCCGGAAGCCTCCGATACCGTAGCCCCCAAGCGTGTAAGGCCGACTGTTCCTGTTGGATTTCTGTCTCCGGCGATGAGCTCCGGCGACTCTACTCCCGTACTGGACACGGAACGGGGACCCAAGCCAAAGAAGACCGTATCGATATTTGGGTAGCAATTTGTACATGTACTTTGAGTTTAGCGAGGATACCACCTAGTTCACGACAATGCAGGCACATGTTCGCGTATGGTTCGATCAGATAATCCGAAAACGGCAATCGATCGAAGGGTCACGTGGCGGGCCGGAGCTTATCTAGATCACTGCATCTCGGTCTCCGGTGATATCATACGAGACGCAGCATACGGAGTAGACACAAACAAACCCACCCCCAAGTCGTAAGAGATGCCCCCCACAACCAAGATAATCGGCATCTCCGGCCCCTCATCCAGCGGCAAAACCACCCTCGCCCGCCTGCTCCAAGGCATCTTCTCGCAACTCGACTCTCCGCACCTAACCACCTTCATCATCCACGAAGACGACTTTTACTTTCCCGACGACAAGTATGCCCCTACCCTCCCTCCCTACCTTCCCTCCAGCCCCCGAAACTAACCCCCCCAGAATCCCCTACACAACCACCGCAACCGGCAAAACAATCCAAGACTGGGACACCATCGCCGCGATAGACGTGCCCCTGCTCGCGTCCGCGCTGCGCTACGTGCGCACGCACGGCGCGCTGCCCCCGCGCCTCAAATCCATCCAGGACCTCAACGAGGCCTCGGACGCCGGCGTGCCGGCCGACGTGCTGGCCCAGCTGCGGGCCGAAGTGTCCGCGCGGCTGGCGCGACGACCAGCGACGGAGCCGTCGACCGTCGCCTTTCTGGAGGGGTTTCTGCTGTACGCCCCGCCGCCCGGGACCAAAGACCAGACGCATGTGCTGCGCGCGGTGCACGACCAGATCGATGTAAGACTGTTTCTTCCCGCGCCGTATGACCTTGTCAAGGCGCGGAGGGAGAGTCGCACCGGTTATGTGACTAGTGGGCCTGCGCCGGCGCCGCCGGCGGAGCCTGTGGAGAGGGCTGAGGAGGGGGTAGATGGGGCGGTGGATTTGCAGGGCGAGGATGAGCGGCCGCCGCAGAATTTCTGGGTCGATCCGCCTGGGTATGTGGATGATATTGTGTGGCCGCGGTACGTGCAGGATCATGCGTGGTTGTTGCTGCCGGAAGACGGGGCGGGGGGTGATCCGCGGGATTGGGTGCAGCGCGTGGGACAGGGGGTTAACGTGCGGACGGATGCTGGGGTGATGGTTGCGCCGGGGCAGGGCAACAAACCGATGGTGGAGTTGTTGAGGTGGGCTGTTGATGCGGTGATGGAGGTGATAGAGCAATAGAGTGGCGTTTGACATTTGGAATTGCATAGCGTGTCTATTGGTACCATCAAGACAAAGACTTGTATTGACTCATTACATACACATCAATCAATCAAGTAGATACACTGACACAGGAAGACTGTCCTATGAGAAAGAAAGCATTCGCTTATGAAGGGCAACTGAGATCTCGCAACTGTCAACGCACATTAGGCCCTTTCCAGCCAAGGAAATAATCAATACGATCTCTCAGGCTCAGGGGCGCGGCATGCATATCTCCCGTACGCTCCGTGTCTCCATTCTTGGTACCTTCGTCAGGTTCATCCAGCATTGGCTGGGCATCTTCCATCGAATCTTGTATAGGATCGGCGTCATTTTCTGTACGCTCGTTCTCGCGTAGCATATGCAGACTTCCATAGTGAGGACAGACACATACAGGAGACAGAGTGACGTTCCCATCACTACCGGACTCATGACCATGTGCAACTAGACCTTCGCCAGTGTAGTTACCAACTCCCATGTCATTGAGCTGCACACCTGGGCCTGTGATGACGACCGGGGAGAACAAACTGGATAGTATGAGACTGAATCCCACAATCAGGAGAAAAACCACTCGATCCACTCTTAGAGGTCGCCTCTCAGTCTCCTGAAATTCCAACTCCTCCATCATTCTCATCACCTCGGCGAATCTTTGAGAAAGACCCTTATCGGCTGATATCGGGTCTTCAGCGTAACCTTCATTGTATGTCTCCCTCGAACCAGATGACTCCACGTCGACTTCCTGTTCAGAAGACGGTTCCACGACTGAGTCAGAGTCCAGTCTGGTAAACGCATGCCGAAGTTTGGACCGCTCTAAACAGACGCTGGACAAGTCCGGGTATATCGAGGGAAGCCAATACGCTTGTTGTTCTTTTGGAATGGCAACTTCCCACATCAGACAGAATTCGTCAAACTCTCTCGAGGAGCAAATGATCTGGATCCGAGAAACACTTTCTGTGGTTCTGGACATGTCGGCAGACAGCTCTATCACCTGCAGACCTTCATCGATGGCCTCAAGAGTGCACTGCGAAAAGCTTTCTGGGCCACCTTCTACCTTGAGGAAAAAGCGACATCTCTCGGCGGCGACGTAAATGTTGCTAAACCTCAACGAGCATACCGCGTGATACCTCACTCGAAGACGTGAAATCTGCTCATCACTTCTGCGCGTAGGCATCAGGGTGGCTCTAATATCCTGATCCACAGTGAAGTCTTTGAGAGGGCCGTAACATTCCTGAGCATGGACACACATGGTCACTTCAAAAGATTCCGGGTTGGCAAATTCCGCAAAGAAACAGTTTTCTACCATATTGTATCTGTTTAGACTGGCGGTAGAAAACTCAATTACCTGACCTGGGGAGATCAAGAAGAGAAAGTATCCGTTCTGATCATCTTTCAGTTTCGGCAGTCCTGGGACAATCAAGGTGTACCATCCAGGCGGGTGCAGTGGACGGCCGATTCGCTGGTCCTCATCAAACATGGATATATTTGCTAGGATAACAATTTTGTATGCTGCCTGAAGAACATCTTCTGGACATTCCAGGTAGAGCAGTCCTCTTGCGCTCTGGACGATTGGTTCCACGAAAACGCGGGTAGGCGAAGATTGACCGGTTCTGCGCAAGAGCCGCGGGTTATCCTGGGAACGAATTTCCTCCATGGGGCCTGAGTCAGACATGTCTTCTAACACTGTGGGTGCTGGAGACTGCATTGTTTGACGTCCAAGATCCGTATTCAGGCGCTTGAGAACCGGGATAAAGCTGTTCGTTTTCGTCGGCTGTCTTTGCCTATCTCTTAAATTCTCCATTTCACTTGTGCTTTCGCCTTTTATTGCTCTCGACGCAGCGCCAAATAGAGAGTCCACGGACTCCCCACAAACGTCAGTGATTATACTCCTGAAGCCGCTAGTGAGACGTTCTTCCAGGTCACTTATTCCAGGAACGGAGGAACCTCTGGTATGCTGAGTCTTCAGCGGCGCATACTTGGTCGACTTCTTCGGAGAAGCAGAAGCTGCAGTTCTTCTGGTTTTTGGTAGGGATGTTGGTGCATCCCGCGCACCAGGCCGACTCCTTCCTGAGGTTCCCTTCTCGTCCTCCGAATCCGTAAGACAAGCAGTCCTGGCATTCCTTTTTCCCAAGTTCCGTGACTCCAGGTCTGTATCCACGCGCGGCGTAGACGGGATGTCTGTAGCTGGAACAGACGGCACGAGGGGCTCGATCGGTCCCAAGGAGGGCGGAGCCATTAAGTCAGATTCAAGAATAGTGAGATGGCGCTCGTCGGACGGGGCGAGCGTCCCAGGTTCAGATTCGACTTCAGTAGTGGATGTCGAGGGGACCTGCTCACTCTCTACACTAGCATCGGAAGCCAGATTCAAGAAAGCAAACAAAGGACTGTCAGGGTCGCTTGACTGACTGTCCTGACCGTGTACATGGACGAGAGGTGTTTTGAAGATTTTATGGACCCGAATAGAGGAGGACTGCGCGTCAAGGATCTGAACTACTGCGTTTGGTAGACATTGGACCTGTGATCGGTCAGAGAAGAGTCATTCTGCCTGGAAGGGCGAACAGTTCACCTCAACTGAGATTTTGATCTTGGCTGGATGACCTGGCACACCATCCCATGCCCCTCGCACCTCCAGACTGGTAGGTTCGAGGAGACCAGGCGGATGTTCAGGTGTGATCTCCCCGTCTGATGCCATACTGTAGGGTTTGATACCGGTGTGGAGCGGAAAATGAATGGCTTTATGAGCGTGGTGGAACTGGAGAGAAAGGCGAAGGAGGTAGAGAAGAGAGAAACAGATCGAGGGGAGACAGGAAACAAGAGAAACAGGGCTGGCCTTAGGCCTCTAGGGCAAGAACCAAAGCAACCGCCTCTCCAACATCCAAACACCCCAACAACATCACTCGTTTTCCTTCTGCTGACACGGCGTTTCTCCAATTATTAATAAAGTGGTGATATTTTGAAATCAGGGGGACAAAGTCGTCAGTCCGACGGCATATGTACAGGGGAAGTTCATAAAAGAGATATCCGGGTCACTAGGGTGAACAGGACATCCCCGCGAAAAACAAACGCATAGAAAAGAGAAAAAGGATAAACAGCACTCAAGCCCCGCTAAGACGGTTACCCTTTTTATGCCCCGAGGCGCCAGTGTATACCCCAGAGCCACCCATTCTGAGCCCATAAAACACCCAGTCTATACCGAACCCAAACCGAAGATCCCGCATAATCCGTCACATTCCCAGAACCGAACAAAAGGAAAACAGAAAACGTAGCAAAGTAATAATCAAAAGAAAAACACGAATGCCCAGACCAGGCTAGGCAGGTCTGGAAGTATCACCGAGGAGTTCCATCCGCTGAACCGGGGTGTTCATAAGCGGTCTGGCCAGGTGCTAAGCCATACCGTTCCGCTTCGTTCGTGCCAATGGGTTGCGAAGGAAGGATAGGTGTCGCCGCCTGCGAAGACTGGTCATAATACCCCCTGGTTGGGGTACCATTGCTTCCCTGAGTTATATTGCGACTTCGTTGCAGAGGAGGCAGAATGGTAGACCCCGTTTGGTACTGCCCTCGTGGATAGCTCTGTTGCATCATCGCTCCTGTCGCGTCTGCTGTCTGTCCCAGAAATTTATGGTCGTTAGCTTTTAGTCGGAGACGTGGGAGTCAATACATACAGGTGTCCCGGGGGCGTTGGCCATTCCGAAGGGCTGCATTGTCGCCTGTTGACTAGATCGACCATGTGCACCCGGATCTTGCATTTGCGGCACCTGCGCAGACATTCCATAGGAAAGCTACATAAAGTCAGCCAGATTCATCCCCAAGGGGATTCCAAAGCCTGAGTACTTTGGGTCATGTCTTCTTCGCCAGACTCAGGCTCTTCGGAACCCAACATTTGCCCAGGTGATAGACGAACCGAATAATCTGGTACTCCTGCGTGGCCCGTGGGGTAACCGGGCACCATGGGAGTCTGATACGCCCCAGGTGGATTCGAATACATGGCCGCAGCCTGAGGGTAAGCCTCTACTTGACGCATGCGACCATCTGCATCGTACACGCCTCTGGGGCCAAAGTCCATCGATGTGCGTTGACGCTTCACAGGATTACTGTAGTAACCGTAGTCTCGACCCGCTGCTGGATAGCCACCAAAGGCACTGCCGGGCATCTGCATGGATGTTCGGTCAGGAGAACGGGGGGGAAGTGGTTGAGGGTAGTCTTCTGGCCGCGGGACTTGACGTTTTCTGGCACAGAGAGTCAGTTGTGTTGCTGTGCAAGGGGGTCTCCAAGCTCACATCAACGTTCTAGGCTCTTTTCGAATCCTAAGCTTTACACCCTGGTCTGCAAAGGATCGTGACAGGAACGTCGACTCCGCCATTCCAGGGAAACTCTTCGGGGGCGATACTTTGATCGGATCAGCACCGTCTCCTCAGGTCGAACACAGGATTTCAAGGCTTCTTACCGGTGAAACGCTCTGAGATGATGGATTTCAAATAGTACACCATTTCTCTGAGCGCAGCCAAGTTAGTGACCGCGTTTTCAACGGCGAAAATACCGCTCGATTCGCTTTGCGCGTTGGGAAACGATAGGGCACTTACTTTCGCATCTCGAAGAGAGTGAATTTCAGCCGAAAGTCGCCTTCAATCTTCACGGACAGATCTCCAAATACGAAGAAGCCCCCGTCTAAACCCATGGAATCAGCCCAACCACTCTGGATCAAACGTGAAGAGGCTCCCAAACCAAGCTTACCGGTGTTATCCACATCTTTCAACCGATGAAGTGACGAAACGAGCGTCCCCGTCAAAGCTGTGGACGGAGGCACAGGCACTGGAGTGTCCTCTGTGGCATCGTACAAGCTGCAGCACATGAAGTAGTAGGGACTCTGGAGGTAGTGTCTACCGACGGCGGTCAGCCACCGGGTCTTCCGCGCGCGGGAGAAAAAAAATCGTCGGATGCCAACGGGGTCAACCTACGAGGCCAAATAGGTGCCATCCTCTTTCACTCGGATTTGCACAATCGGTGGGGGATCGACCGGCTTGCGTTCTGCAAGGCGAGCTCGGCCGCCAAACCGTCAGTAGGGGTTCGGGTCCGCGGGACGCACCGGTTCCCAGCGGTCACAACAGTCAGCCGGAAGGGAACCAACGCACCTTTCTCCTTCCCACCAGCCACGCGCGCCCGAGTGGGCTGCTGGCGGATGATCAAGTCAAATTCCGAACTGGGGGATAACATTGTCAGTGGGAAAGCCGGGATTGCTGAGAGGGGGAGACCAGTTAGAGAGCTAGTTGGAGGGGGAGGGATGAAGCTATCTCAACGCACCTCTGAGGATCGCGAGCTAGAGAGGCGTCCGAAAACGTCGACGCACTCATCAAGGCTAGATGACCGGAGACACCAGTTTCCAGACAAAGATAGCCAAAGAGAAGGTCAGGAAACGGGAGAGGGGAGAACCGTAGAAGAAGCGTCGCGGTGAACCACGTCTGAAAACCAGCGGGATCCTTCAGGGGAGAAGAAGAGGATCAAACCAAAGAGAATGGGGGGGAGAGAAGAGCGAGAATGGGTGGTTTTACAGCAGGACGGAACAGGTGAGAAGCCACGGGTCCGAGACGAAGGGAGCTGTGGTTCACAGAAGAGAGGACAGGATGTTGGAGGTAAGGAATGATACGTAGTGGGGTGTGGGCTGCGGATATGAGAGGGGATAAATTTGGGGTGGGTTTGGGTTAATGAGATGCTATGTTAAAGATGGGACACGACGGTATGATCAGGTCGTTTAGTCAGGCGGCCGGCTGTCCGCCCAGTGAGGGAGGGAGAGCAGAGCAATGCAGTCGTAACAGTGTCGTAGGGCGACGCAGAGTCAACCAAGGCGCGAACGAAACGAGACCTGACCAGACCAGAGAAGAGGGAGCTCTCCCGTTGTCTGCGTCCTTTACGACGTTCAAGTTCAAGAAGCTAGCTCGGTGGAGACGCCAGTGGAAATGGACGATCCAGAAGAGACGGTCGTGCACGATCGAGAGGAGTAGTAGTAGGAGTAGTAGTAGTAGTAGTAGCGTGCACGAGTCAAGCGACTGGAATTGGAAGCGCGCGCGCGACAGATGGAGTGGCAGTTACGAAAACGGCGCCTGCGGAGTGGAAAGTGGTAAAGGCTGGATTGGGATGGTGTCGTCAGAATGCAAGCGGCAACAGCGCAGAGCCGAGCACGGTTCCAGACAAACCTTAACCGGCTGAACAACGATCTTTTTTTCTGCCTCTTTTTTTTTATTTCTGGTTTTTCCTCAATGTAACCAGATGCGAAATTCAGCCGGAGAAAATTTATAGAGACGAAACTCGGAGGGAAATTCCAATGCGCTTGTCTGGTGTTTCCCGACTGGCGAAAAAAAAAAAAAAGAAAAAGATTTCAACGTCGTGGTTAATTGCACTGTTCCGACCGTCAATTCTGGTTCATCCAATAAGTGTACTCAGAGCAAGAATCTCACGATCAAAGGGCAAATTTCACCAAATTAACAAAAATAGAAGAAACCGGACAAGGAAAGTAAGATAAAATAAAAAAATAAAAAGAAAGAAAATAAAATAAAAAATGTAGAAAAAAAAATTCATTCACCTCAAGTACTTCCTCCCTCTCTCGGTGGCGGAATACAGCTCAGCCCAACGTTAAGATGGTAGCTGAATGATGGGTCAACTTTTCTTGCCTCTTGCCTCTGATGAGCGTGAACTCTGTGACCGACCTCTGACGCACAGTAAGAAAAAATTAAGAGCCTTCCAGTAATGAATAATACTAATCGGAAAAAGCTTTAGGGTCGAGAAGGTTTCTGGCAGGAAATATTTCAAGACAGCACCACAGAGCTGAACCAGAGTTGAACCACCAGCAGACGTGCCTACCGGTGGAGCTGTACCATAGCCAGACTCTGCGCCGGCCACTTTTCGCCCGTCAAGTGGTCGTTTCCAACCTGAGGTCGACCACGGTTGAAGGTCGGGCTAAGGGTGTATCAGTACTGACGATCCGACAGGAACCGTGGCGGCGTAGAGATGATGCGCACATTGGCAAAATAACGGGTGTAAGAAAAAAAAAAAGTTAAGAAAAAGAAATGAAAAGAAAAAATATGGAAGTGGAAGCCTGACAATCAAAAATTGAGATTCAACTTCGGCCACCTGCGCAAGGCTCCAAGTCTGTTGTCCGATTGACCGTGTCTAGGCCGATTCGCTGGACGAAGGATCGAGCTAATCAGAAAATCCTCCGCGTTTGATGGTCAAGCCACACCATTCGTATGCAAACTTCCCCTCGTTCGCAACGGTTTTGGCGTCGTGCACGCGGAGATGGTGCCGGCTATGCAGGTGATTAGACCCGTATTGGGGAGCCACCACGACGCAGGGTCCTTCCCGTTGTCCCCGTAGAATAGGGCGCGCAGTGCGTTCGTCTGTCCACTTCAGTCAGAGACCAGACCTCCTCGACTCCATCGGCAGCTAGTCCGTCGGCATCTGCCCTGCCTTAGTCCCCTTTCTCGTGCATGGACTTACTTGAGCCACCGGCTTTTGATCGTCCCTTTGTTGATAGTGGTTCCTCCCGAGGGCACGACCCTCATTCGTAGATCCTCTGTTGACTCGTTCCCTCGCCGTTCCTTTGTTCTTGCTCGACGTTCTCCTGACCCATCACCATCAGTATCAGCCTCACCATGGGACAGGCATCAGTGGATCGATTTCTCCCGATATCAGATCCCCCGTACCTACCTGTATCTGCCAGAGACCCTCTTTATGTCATCCAAGCCTTGGTTCCGTGTTCCAACCAGTTCCAACCAGAGCGATCCCAAGGGAGGCTGACGACGGTGAGCGCGAGAAACCAGGGCTCCAAGGTCCCACTCCAGCGCCGTTGAGCTCTGGAGGATCGTTAATAAACTCCTTTCTCCCCCGCAATGGATTCCGTCGTCCAAGAAATTTACCTCGATGAAATCTGGCGTCCGACTTTGACGGCGGGGGGCGTGCGAAATGGTCTTGACCGTCTGGTCAGACTGTGGTGCCCCAAATACCACGAACTGATGAAGTTGGGGAGGTGGGATAACGTGGGCTGTGTCACAAGATAGACGTCGCCGGTGTGGTCTTGCTCCCTCGCCCTCTGCGAATGAATCTCAGATCAGATCGAGTCGGCGCCTCTCCTTTCGATGGTCGGATATTCCCCCGACGCCCTTATCCTGGATTCGTGCGACGATGAACTGTCCGTCCTTTAATGCGCAAGTGCCGGGCCCCAGACGTACGTCCCACGATGTTCGCGCACAATGCTCGAGCTTCACAACAGGAATCAGGTTGAGAGGGAAATGAGATCCCAGAGGATCGCATTACGTGGGAAAGAGGAGAAGAAATTTTCGGCGTGCACCTCTGTCGCGCAGCAGGTTCCCGGAAACCGTCGTGCGTGGGTAGTCGGGCTCTATTTCAACGTGAAGTGCGGTCGTGGTGACAAGGTCTGACGGAATCGCCTATTTATTTTTCTTTTTTTATTAGCTGCATTGTCCCAGGATCTAGTTCGGTGGACAGATCACATCGACTGGCCAGAGAGGTGAGATGCAGGTCGCTGAGGCTGCGTACTCCACACGGTCTTTTCAGATCGTTGTTCTGCGGGGGTTAATTGGACCGACAAGGGAAACAATCCCTTCGCGACGGTGGCCTCTTGAGGATCGGATCAATCGACTGACAGGGTGGGTTGTGGCGCGGTTGGTATGCACGAGTCGGGCCCTGGGAAGGAGATCGTCAAGGGTGATGAATGGTTCCTTCTCACTGGCCTCGACAGGGTTCAAAAATGGACAGCTAACCCTACTGAAGGAGGGTTGGGCCATCTGGGTGGACTACGCGGTCTCCCGTGCTTCGTTCGAGGATCCCTGGACCACGCCGCCGTGCGAAAGCGCCGCTGAGAATTACGCTTCCTCTTTCCTTTTTCTCCCTCATCCACCTCATCTCACAGATCATCCCTTGTCCATGTTTGGCGGTTGAGGGCTGCAGCGCCCAACGTATACACATCCTGGATGTTCGTACGGAGTAGGCAATCTGCACCTAGCCGCATCCTTCTGCGAAGGAAGCCCACAATAACATTATCAGAGCCATTCCACAACAGCCATTGTAGTGGATGATTCCCCAGTGGGCTCGCAGGGTGGGATCCAGCAACTTCTTCATGTGAATCGGGGTGAGGCAAGTCAGTTCCCCAGCACGGGAAGAAAAAGGGAAAAGATGACGCGCCGTCGTGTCCCTCCGCGCCAACAGGAGCGACCGACAAAGAACCAGCGAGATATGGGTGATGACCATGCAAGGGAGCCACCGACCAACGACGGGATTTGTAAGGGTAATGGAGACGGCGATCAGTCCGGTCAGAAAACATGCAGACCACGCCGGTTTCAACCGTGGGAGAGGGAGGAATCATTCGAAGAGGTGAACGGCGACCAGAGATGGAGGGGAACGCCGCTGGTCTATAACCGAGTCCTTCGCACAAGCCCTTAATAAAGAGCTTGCAGTATAACTAACTACCTCCTCGGAGGCGGCGGAGAAAAGACAGATGCGACAAAGGGCCCGTCCGGACGGGTCTAGGATGGACCATGACAATGGCCTCTCGCAACCTCTGGTCACAATGATTCTTCATGCCGCGGCCTGTCCTGTCTGTCCGCAAGAATCCGTCCGGATGTTACCGTGAGTGTCGCGCGTCGAGAATCCTGCTACACCATGACCGGAAAACCAGTAAAATGCCACGTTTTCGCAGTGCAGTCGGCACGGAGTGCACCCAGTTACGGAAGGGCTTAAACTGCCTGGTGAAGCGCTGATCAACAGACAAAGCTAAATGTCTCCTTGTATACGATACCGGAAACCCACTGGGGTCGACCAATACCAGAAACATACCAAACCCGCCACCAGTGCAGGAGTGGGCGCTATTATTCCGGGCCAACAGGCTTACTGCAGTGGGACGTGTACAGGTACTCCGTATGGATGGGGATTTCGTAAAGAAATGAAGGTAACAATGTCACTACCTATCCCAGACTAAGGTAGGTTAGGCAGGTGGAGATGATGAAAAATTCCCGACATTGTGGCGTGAAGAAGGGGAAAAACCGACGGTGTCAGTAGTGGATTGGGGTTTTCTTTTTTTCTTTTTTTTTTTTTTTTTTCTTACTGTGGATGTGAGGATTGTTTTCCCCTTCGAAAATTTCCACAATTTCCCACCCGTCTTGTCTCTTAACGAGATGCACGATGAGGTGTTCGGCGAACCTTGCAGTCCGGTCCGCGTCGTGCAAATCCGGGAAACAAGAAGCGTCCACTTGGTTTTCCTGGATCCGATGACAGCGGCTATCTCCATGGCGAACCAGACTTTCACAGGCGCTTATTCTACGCTACGATTATGCTTATTTGGGACCTGGGGACGGGGTTCCGTGTCTGTGGCAGCCTGCGTTCCATGGTCTTTTCCAGCACCAAGGATTAGGGGGCCATCGGCCTCTGTCGATCCCGCTGTCATTTCGAGCTCATCATCAGACCTCAACAATCACATCCCATGACGATCATGAGGGTGACATCTCGTCATCGAACATCCCCTGTCCATGCTCGATATAGTAACACCCCCTGAGAAAAGTAATACAACAAATACGGGAAATGTGCCTGACAGATCATATCTCTTGAACACCAAACATACATACTCCGGAGTATGGAGTACTAGTACTCCTAGTAATGCCTCGTATCAAACTAACCGGGCCGGCCATGGTGAACGGCGGAGACTCCCAATCGGTTGATCTATCGCGATGGACCAACGGCGGACCCTTCAAAAGGGGTTACTTCTACGGTGGGCTCTTCACCGCCATTATTACGGAGTATTGTTGCCTTCCACATGGACCAGAAAATTCTGTTTACTATATTTTCATCTTTCTATTATGTTCTGATCGTCTCCTCGGTACTCTACTGGTACTCCTATCTACATATACCCCAACTCGTCTAAAAATACCCCGTGCAGTAGTACCGTCCCAGTACCAGGGATCCAAGCCGCATGATGCTCACTACCATCATCGCCCAAGGGAACTTATTACACCTCCCTCCTATCTAACCAGCAGCCGCAGATGCATGCTCCGCGTAGATGCATCTGCCCATCTGCACCGCCTATCTCGTCTGTTGCCGCGCTTTTCCGTGCGCCACTCTTTCCTTTTATCCTTGCCTGCATGAGATCCCGATGCATACCAACGCCTCCCGTGCGATGCATCCAGGAAGGACTCTGCGTCCGGTGGACAAACCGCGTATGTGACAAGCCACAGGGACGGTTAGAGGTTGAGGCTGCGTTCTGCACTCACAATCAACGGTGTCAACATTTTTATAGTGATGCGTATGTATCGCATGCGCTGAAGTCCGAGTCGATTCTCTCCTCATGGTCCGTCTCCCTTATGAGTCCGACAAGAACAACAGATGAAAGTAGAAAAGGGAAGCCCGATCGCCGCCGCGCATAACATCCCAGTCAAGGCCCCCCAGCGTTTATGAGAGGACCCATCCACGTCCGTAGTCAGAAATGATACATCGACAGTCGACGTCCTCTCCTCGCACCAGATCCACACGCCCGTTATCGATAGATCGTCCTCATGCAAGGAGGCACTAAACTACGTACCCACGACTGGACCAGCCAGAGCATGCACCCATGCATGCATGCATGCATCATCATCGGGGGAGGGAAAATCGACACATTAGGGCTAGGTCGACCCATCTCAACTTAATCCTGCGTCATCACGTGGGAGATTGAGACCTAACTTCGTGCAAATGCACTCACCCTCCATCTTTAAGCATTTACCTGTAACTCTTCAACATGTGATGCCAACAAGGGAAGTTTATCCAAGCCCTAGGCCTACCATGGATAGCCAGTATCCCCGCCGTCATCCCTTATACTAGAAGATTATTATGTCATTAATCGTGCAAGGCAAATATCGATCATTGTTCATGTCCATCACATTATAGAGCACTACCTGGATTACACAGTCAAATGACATGAAAGAGAAAAGCCCGAGGAGCTCCTCGTTGAACCCAAGATCGCATCGACAGAAACTACACCACGAAGGGTTCAAGGGATATAGAAAAGACCAACAAAGCAGATCAGCTTGTTAACAACAGCCATAACTCCAAGATTCCTCGCCCACTCCTTGCTTGATTGTAACATGAAAAACGAGATGTCGAATCAAAGATAGAGCAATCAAAACTGATTTATCCCATGCGATGAAAAGGTCCCGCAGAAAGAAAACGCGTAACGCCGACAAAAGCAGCAAGGATGCCTGCTCCCTCCATACTTCTCTATTTCTGGCTCCCAGTAAGACCTCAAGACCCCATCACTACATCTCCATCGGCGTCAGTTCCATTTACGCCGACAGAGTTCTCCCCGACCCCGTTCTCGCGATGTGAGACATCATGATCGTCTGCAGGAACAATGAAATGTACCTTCTCCACGAGAGATTTCTGCGTCATGGACTTAAACTTGGCTGCACTCTCTGCACCATTCTCTTTTGACGGCGTAAGTTGTTCCGTGACAGGAGCCTCCGTCATTTCGTTGCCACCGACGGGGGTCTGGCGAGTGCCGTTAGGAGTCCCCAGAGCCGTCTCGCCTTCCACATCATCTTGGCCTTCAGAGGTTTCCGGTTTCGCGCTCTCGGTTTGCTGGCCTGCAGAGGACCCCGTGTCATCTAGCGGGCGAATCTGTTCCACGTCGATACCATTGCTCTGCACGCTCGTAGGCTCCATGGCCGGCGAGTCTGTTGACATCGCACTGCGGCCACGCCGTACGCTTGGTGGATTGGCCGTCGGTGTGGCGGACGCTAACGTGGAAGATCGTCTTGGGGTATTGCGACCACTGGTTCGTGCAGTCGTTGGGGTGATCGAGATGCCTTTGTTGTGCGATGATTTGCTGCCAAAAGGTCGTCCTGGTTTTCGTCTGAAAACAGGTGCTTGAACAGGCGGCCAAATTTCAAATCGCCAGGCAGGAACATCGGTTGTAGGGTTCTGTTCAGTAGTCCCTGTGGACTCGTGCTGATGACGGAGGCCATGCGCATGGGTAAGGAGGTCCGTCGAAGGAGGCCCAGCAGGCTCATGGGGAATCCCATCCGAATCAGCGTTACCGCTACCATTGACCGTGGGACGAGCATGGCCATTCGCCTTCAGTGCACCAATATCCTGCAAATCCTCTTCGTTACTGGACTCTTTCACGTCCTCATCTTCCTCCTCCTCCTCCATACCCTCACGCGGGGCGACAGTATGAAGCGGCGCTCTGTCGAACTGCGACTGGTTGCTGCGACCCATAATATACGGGGTCCAGACTAAGGCATCGGGGTTCAGCGTCACATAGCCCTTGCTTTCCCAACTCTGTATGCACTCTTCGAAGTATTTGTAGTCAAGACGTAACGCGTAAGTCTTTGTCACTGGATCACGAACAAGGGCGCGCAAGGCTTCAAGGCCAGATACGATGTCGTCCGCTGTCATACCGGTTCGGTCCGAGAGATCCGCAATACTGACCGGCGTTTTCTGGTTGCGTAGCTGATATGACAGGATGAGCCTCCAGTAATTTCGGTAAGAAACCAACCCCATATCCGAAAGGGGCTTCTCTGGGGAGCCAGTCTTCCCTTCGATGCGTGTGAGCAGATAGGAGAAGTCGATGAGGAGGTTTCCGTAGCCTTTTCGTTGGTGAATCGGCAGAGTGAGAATGCAGGAGACATTGTTCGCGGAGCTTGGTCGCTTCTCTTTGCTGAAATATCCAACAAAGTGACAGCCAAGGTCGTCGAACTCGGTCATAACGTAGAAGAGAAACGGCTCGACGTCATAGTAGAGAGTCTTGGAGCCCAGAAAGAGCTTTGCAAGCAAGCACAAATTCTGACAGTATACAGGGTTTTTGCGCCCATCAACCTCGAAGATTGAAATCGAGCCATCGCGGTAAATTTCATCTCCTGGGGGGTGTTTTGCAGGGCACTTGAGCTTATGTCGCCATGCCACATAGTCTGAGTTCATGTACTTCAGGCAGAATTCACAGATGTATAGCACGCGATTGCGACTATACTCTTCGGGATATGGCGCCGCATACCATGTCTCGATTTCGTAGCCACCAAAGTTGATGTACTTGATTCGGGACGGCGGGCCGGAGACCTTCTGGGAAGCATGCTGGACGGGCTCTCCGCCGCTTTCGGCCTCCATGACCCGCCTTTGCCATTCTTCCTCGGCCTTCTGCCGGGCTATCTCGAATTTCTCCCGATCGGCATGCGTCGGCAGGGTCTTGGAGGTGTCGGCATCAGCTTCGGATAAAATTCCACCATAAGGCTTCGATTTGGATTCGTCGGTCTCGCGGTCATGGAAGGAGTAAAAGGGAGACATGTAGGTTGCGGGTGTGATAGGTGCAAAATGAGCAGGGCCGTCGCGAATCACGGGGGTTGGTGCTTTGAGGGTCTTTTTGTTATTCCGGGTTTGTAATGGTCGAGCACGCGAATTAAGGATCTTGGTCATCTTGGTCTCGTTGAGCTGAAAAGCCAGCACCAGTCTTCCAAATTGTTTCAGCACTACCCGGCAGCTTTCCTTCTCACCTCCTCCGCGGGTGCGACGAGAACGAGTCCGGACAGGCGACAGAGGGTCTGTCGAATCACCTAGCTGATCCCTCGAACCACTTCGTTCAGAGCGCAAAGGAGTCTGTCTCTGCCGTTTGCGAAGCACTGGAGTCTGTTCCTGTATGTCTGCCGATAGAGTTTTCCTCTTTCGTAGGGATCGTGAACTGTGTAGAAGATCGTCCACAGGGTTTATCGTGTTGAAAATAGAATGAAACCCTGAATTCTCATCTCCCGTGTGTGCGGGAAGAAGTTCCTTCTGCATGTTTTTTGGAAGCGATTTCCGTTGCGAGGAGCTGGTGCCTGCCGGGCTGGGCTCGAGCTTCTCCCTCACGCAAGTGGGACATCTCCACGGGGTTGCCTCTGGATAGAAATCAGTTGAAGGTCTGGAATGGATTCAGAATTAGCACATACCTTCGGCTTCGTTGAGTGCATTCTGCTCGCGAGCACATTGTCGGTGCGCTGTTTGGTTGTGGAGTCAGCATAACGAGACTTTACAAAACCATTGTTTGATGGGGCGGTAACATACAGTGATCGCCGCAGACCGCACATGTCAGATACTCTTCAAACTCTTCGCTTGGATCATTGTCTTCATCTTGGCCACAGAAACTACGTTTGACAGTGTCAGCATTTTGTAACAATGAAATCAAGTGAGCTCGATCCAGATAAGCACAAAAAGAAAGTTTAAAGAAACACTCATAAACAAGATGAGACACTCACATGCAGTTACCACGGACAGTGTTGTTATCGCCCTCTGCATCTTCGCGGTCGTTGCTTTCCCCTTCCCATTCCTCATCCGACTCCTGACTGCTGGATGAGGACCCTGACGCCTCTTGTTCGCTATCGCTGTGGTGCTCAAACGCCGGGTCACCATCTGCATCTTCGTTATCAACGGTTGGCCCGTCATCCGGCACTTTAACAGCACCGACAGGCTGGGCGTCCACATTTTCCCCAGTCAGGTCTAGGTCAATATCGGGTTCCCCCTCGGCGTCCAGATCCTCGTCGTCAGCGGCGTTGGCGGCGTTGGCAGCTTCTTCGGCCACTTCCCCGGAGTATGCCCGGTGCACCGCATCCTGGAGCTGCTGATCCATCTGGTAGAGGTCGGTTTCTTCCTCGCCTTCCGCATCCTGATCACTGTCAACCGCATCCGCGGGGGGTCTCATCTCTGTATCGTCGTTGGCCGGCGGCACGGTTGCCGGCATGGTATAGGTCACTGAAGTCGCCAGTTTGAGAAACTATCGATCGCCTCGAGGAGTTCGGGGTCGACGTGAGAAAAGGTGGCCGGGCAGTTGAGACTATTCAGGCTCCCCCGCTAAGGTAGACGATCATCTGGCGCCGCATGTAACGGGCATCGGGGACACAGAACAAAGGTCCGCGGCGGCAGATGATCCAACGACGACCGCGCAATCGGACGGCACTGTAGCTGGCAGATGACCGTTAGCGATCCGGGGCGCAAGGCAAGCCAGCGGGAAAAGAAAGGGGAAAACCCACCAGCTGGGGAAGCTCGAAAGGTGCTATTTAAGACGAGAATGGCAATCAACGCGTAGAATAAGGCAATGGAAGCCGTACAGCACAGACCAGCGGGTCGGACAGACTAGTCAGAACGAGATCCAACGCGTCGATGAGAAGCGGAGACGCCGTGCGAAGGACTATTGAGCGTCGAGAGCAGCCGGCAGCGGCCTCTTGCCCCTTCTCCTACCCGCGAGGTTGATAGACGGCCGCCGCTGAGTCAGCCGGCTGGAACCCCCCGACCCCGCTAAACTGTTTTGGGTCAGCCTCCAGACCTCGACGACGGATTCCCGCGGCCACCAGAGAATCGTCGACCGCATCTCCTCCGTCTTCACGCCCGACTTTCTCCCTCCACTTCGTCTCTCTCCCGTTTCACGCAATCAATTGCTCAAGATGGGTGTTCCTTTCGAGGCTCTGCTCCCTTACGGGATCATGATCACCGTGCGACTCCCTTCTCCTCTTTCGCCAATCGATTTCCCTCACTGACGACCGTCTGATAATGCAGATGTTCGGTGTGACTGGTGCTGGTCTCACTGCCGTCAAGTACTTCTCCAACGACGGAAAGAAGGCGCGTTGGAACCGGGATCTGTGGGATAGAGTGAGTTTCTTGACGACGTACTCCGTCAAACTGGGCAATTTGGCTAACCCTCTTACAGCAAAGTATGTGACCGATCGGACAATCGCCCGAACACCCTCTTCGATGTAGCTATTGCCAGTCGCTAACGTCCAAATTCAACACAACAGTGATGGAAAGAGATCTGAGAATCACGGGTACCCCACGAGGTCAGTCCGCCAACGCCGAGGCGCCCAAGGGTTTCGAAGTCAGCAATCCGTGGAAGGTAGGTTTACAGACTGGATTTCACCGTTTGTGGAATAAACGCTAATGCTCTCCCAGCTCGAGAAACGGATTTTCTAAGTCCGGCGCAATTGTCTATTATGTCTCCTTATATGTTCGCCTACAGTTTTTTAGATCAATATCCATGCCTTGATTCAAAGAAAAGAAAAGAAAACTATATCTATACGCTATGTACCAGTACACATATTTCCAAAGGAGCATGATTGGCAACGCAGTTGTCCGGTTGCGATGCTTATTTGATCTGAGACGGTAACCCGCGGACTCCCTGGACCTCATGTTCATGGAAATACATGCCGAAGTATTCGGCCATTGCGCGAACTCTATCCTCTTCCGTCTTAAACGATGCCACAACCTCCGTCTCCCCCCGGAGCGTCTTCTTGACCTCCGTCCCTGACAGGATGTAGATGCCCACAGGTTCCAAATGATCGTCTAGGATCACCCGCGTGCACACCAGCCGTTGGGTGAAGAAGCTTGAGCGGTTCTGACTGGTGTAGAAGTTGATCATGCCGAAGTCCTGCGGCAGGAGCTCCATCTCGGAGAACGAATAGTTGGGAGTCCAATGACCGCCGGGGGACCGGGCCTGGTAGACCCAGAACTTCTGAGTTTGATCCACACACTCAGCAAGGCTGGTCTTGATTAAGCGCATCTCTTCGGGTGCAATCAACGTCGCAGAGACGTCTTCCTGCAGCGGTAGCGGACTGGTAGGCGCGTTGCGGCCGAAACCCACGTCGACCTAGTGTATCCTGATGAGAAACTGCTTCCTTCAGTCTTAGCTCGAATACGTACCATATATCTCTTGTCAGCTATGGTCACGATGAGGATCATGTGACTCCTACGTGTCTCATCAGTTAGACAGGTCTTTCGCATGTCCCGATCTCACGAAGCGAAGTCTCAGTGGACAGTCGATACGTACAGATAGATGTAAGTCTCGTCAGTCGGATCCCCACCGGCAAGTGCATTGCTCACTCGCCCGCCAGTCGGGTACACCTGGTATCCCAAGGAGCATAGGACCACATAGAGGAGGTTGGTATTCTCCATACAGTAGCCATCCAGACGACGGGTGACCAGTTTCCTAAAGACGCAGGCGGGATGAGTTGAGATGGAATGATGGGTGGAGTAATGCAGCGCCGAGTTACCCCACGGGATAGCCGCGAGATGTCGTCGCTGCAGTTCCGTCAGGGCCGCCAGGGGGCTTTGAATGACAGCTTGCTGGAGACGATCTAGGCGGGCATCTCCCGTGGCGACGGCGTCGTTGGCATATCCAATGCGTTGGAGATACTGCTCCAGTTGTTCGGCGGTGAAGGTAGCGGGTGCACGAGTCATGATGGAGAGTATACTGTAGAGGAGAATTCTATGACAGTGGACGGGAGTTTGGAGAGGATGTCTATATTGTAGGTGGCCGCAGCCCGGATAATATCCGGAGAAAAGCACGAGGCCCAATAAGGCAAGAAGAGCAGATCGCGGGGTATCAAAGGCTGACTAATGAGGCCTGTCTCGACTCACTCAGGGTGCAACTATCTACGGAATTAAGGATCGATCAGTTTGGATTTCTAGAATATATCAAAGTCGCTGATGTCCTATGGGTTATTCCACCAAGATGGTGGAGATAATGGGAATGGTTGGCTGGTTCACGGCGAGATGTACGGTATCAAGGACCGACCACAACTGTATACTACCTGGTAGAACAGCAATTAAAAGAGCGCCCACAAATAAAGTCAACATGCTTAAGGTCTATTGTCTGTCTCACTTTAACATGTGGATGCACGCAGTATGTCTGCCGTTCCTGAATGATGTCAACACCACATCCTCGGTTATCTTCGCTTCTCACGGGATGCTCCGGTTCCAGACTATTAACTATTGCAGTATATCCGATCAATCGACCTTATCTGAACAACAGAGCACGCGTCTGATCATTGATCTCAATCTAATCAAAGCCCTGATATCTGTACTATCAAAACATCCCATTCATTGTACTAACCTCCGCTCCTCCGAACCTCCCCGCACCAACCATACTGAGCATCACATCGCATGGATATCCTGCCCAGGACCATCCCAAGAGCCCTCCGAACGTCTTCTGGGCTCCTCCCCCGTAGTACTTTGATCTCGATTCCTCGGAGCCAATTTGCAAGACGCACTATGACGACCTCCCTGCAAGAAAAGCTGAACGCCCTCCAGAACTTCTCGGCATGTGACGTACGGCAGACCTAGCTATACTCCTCGCCCTCACCACATCATGGCTCACAAAGACCCCATCATATAGATCTCAGACGCTCTACTCAAACTCCAAAAGGCCCCCGAGGGCACCGCCCCGCGAGCAGGCCATCTCGCAGACTTTGGTGCGCCATCCAGACCCAGCTCCATATCTACATACTAACCGTGCACAACCAGTCCCCTTCTCCCCCACCATCGGCCGAAACGCCACTGCACCCAAAATCATCGCGCCCGCATGGACCGCCAAATTCATCGCAAAGAATGACCCCGTCCCGGAGACTGCCGACACCCACAGCTTCCCGGCCGGCACGCACTGGGTCGACTGGGCTGAGCCCGGGACCGTCGCCGTGATCGAGCAGCCCGCCGGCCAGTACTGCGCCGTCCTGGGCGGCATCATGGCGGTGCGCATGAAGACGCTCGGCGTCCAAGGCGCAGTTGTCAATGGCCGCGTGCGAGATCTCGCTGAGATCAATGCTTGTCAACTTCCGGTTTGTCGAGGTTCCCTATTGTCAGACGTCCAAAAGGTGTTTGTTTGGCTAATGAGGAACTGAAACTGCAGGTTTGGGCTCATGGTACGTCGACGGTGGGTACCGGTGCGGAAGCCAAACCGGGAGCGCGGAATGTGCCTGTTTCCCTTGGGGGTGTGACTGTCTCTCCGGTGGGTTTCAATTTTGTTTAGAACTATTTGACCGTTTCTGACGCTATTTTCTCCAGGGTGATATTATCTTCTGCGATCCGCTGGAAGGCGTGGTTGCGATTCCGCGCGATCTATTGGACCAGGTTCTTGAGGTCATGCCGAAGCTGGTGGCCATGGACGACAAGGTCAAGGAGGCGGTGGAGCAAGGCATGAACGTGTTTGATGCTTTCAAGCAGTTCCGGACGAAGATTTAGGAGTCGCAAGCGGGCCCAGATGGACTACGGCTAGATGAACTACAAATGAACACGGTCTTGACCACAACAGGTATCTTCTCAATTCAGAGTCTCCTGCTCCCTTGGTATTCTGACAAGTATGCAACTACAATTGAAAACCCGTCCCATGTATAAGATCGCTGTACAATAGAAAACAACATAAGTAAGACAAAAGTGAAAGAATTTTAAGCCCGCGAGCCATCCTCTACTCGCGAACCCAGACGGCAGCCATGCCCATACCGGTACCCACGCACATGCTAGTCACACCAATCTTCTTGTTGGTGCGCTGCAGCTCCGTCATCAGCGTGCTGATTTGACGGGCTCCGGTGCAACCGAGAGGGTGACCGAAGGCGATGGCTCCGCCCTTGGGGTTGATCTTCTCCTGGGGCAGGCCCAGCTCGTTGACACACCACACGCACTGGGAGGCAAAGGCCTCGTTGATCTCGTAGATGTCAACGTCGTCCTTGGTGATGCCGGCCTTCTCGAGGGCCACCGGGATGGCCTTCCAGGGACCAATACCCATGAGAAGGGGCTTCACGCCGACCACACTGGCGGCAACGTACTTGCCCAGGATCTTCTGGCCGAGACGCTCAGCAGTGGAACGCTTCATCAGGAGGACCGCGGCCGCGCCGTCGGAGATCTGAGAAGCGTTACCAGCGTGGATGGAGCCATCCTTGGCGAACGCGGGACGGATCTTGCCCAGAGACTCGGGGGTGATGCCGTCACGGATGCCATCGTCGGCCTTCACGGTAATAGTCTTCTCCTCGCCGGACTTGGGATCGGTCCACTTGACCTGAAGGGGGTAGATCTCCTCGTTGAAGAGACCAGCCTTCTGGGCCTTGACGGCCTTTTGGTAGGAAGCAGCGGCGAAAGCATCCTGGGCAGCGCGGGTGACGTTGCGGTCCTTGGCCATCTGCTCGGACAGGACACCCATGGGCACCTTGCAGTTGGCGGCCTCCATGTGGTTTTCGAGGAGCTCGGAGAACTCGGTGACGGCACCAGGGCTAGTGCATTGTGAGTAAAGATCCAGAATCACGCAAGGCTTCTCGAAACGTACCCATACTGAGAGGACATGCTCTCAACACCAGCACCGATACCGACATCGATCATACCAGAGTTGATGGCGTTGGCAATGTCAACAATAGCCTGCAGACCACTGGAGCACTGACGGTTCAGACTCTTGACGGCTGTAGTCTCGGGGAAACCAGCCACGAGAGCAGCAGCACGGAACTCGGTGGCACCGCCACCAGGGGCAAGGACGGAACCGACGGCAACATCATCGACGAGCTTGGGGTCAATTCCACTGCGCTCGATGACGCCCTTGAAGACACCGGCGAGCAGATCCGCAGCGGCAGTGTCCTTGAAGCCACCCTTACCGCCCTTGGTGAGGGCAGTACGCAGGGCACAAGTCACAACAATATCATTGGGGTGCTTCTCGGTGATGGCGGCGACACCCTTCTTGCCGCCCGCGCCGAAGTGGGAGGCGACCTGAGTGAGACGTTGCTGGGCTATCGGCGGTCAGTCAGACTTCATTCAGCCCCAGTGATTAGCAAGAGTGGTGGCTTACCAGAAGACATGATGGTGATGGTATGACGTCAACGGAATGGGTATAGAAGAACAGGAAGACGAAAGGCAAGATGGATAGACCTCAAACACGGGGATGGAACGTGGAGAGAAGGTAGAAAGAGAGGAAAGAAGGGGATTTCTTTAAGAATACTGTCTAGGAGAGGAACCCCGTGGAGACGATGCTGTCAGTAATAAATAATGGTTGCCCCCGACCTGTGAAAGTACCGAGGTTCCCGCATCATCATTGTTCCGGGATGGACGGGGAAGTCACGGGATTCCCGATTGCCTCGTCAGTTTCATGTGAAGACCGCATCATCATCAGACTAAGCACGGTTTGATCTTGTGATAATGACACAGGATCATTTGCTCCTTACTATGTTTTGAGGGATTGATTGGAGTACCCGATATATAGCGTATACATCAATTCAAGCCACTCTTAGCTGTTCAGAGACAGGACTACGATTACTGTGACTGCGGCATTCAAGTGTCTCGTCGTCGGTATATACAATTCCGAGGCATACGGTAGCACTTGGGTAGAAAATGTGTAGTTTCGGCACAGATGATGTGAACAGTCCGAATATATATTTCGGTCTAGCCTCCCAATCACATTGCGCGTATATTGTTGGATACAACCAGACATCAGACTAAATCCAATTATACAGATACATTAGAATATAGAGTAAACACTGCACAAATCCTAACTAGACAGAGGATCAATAATCTTAGACCCGATATCCTTTAAACCGACTAATCTGGCTGGCGGAACAGTCTTGGCGGCGGAACTCCACGCTTATCGGGGAAGCTTTTTCTCCGTCCTCAACTCTATCCACCACCACCAGTCTATACACACCTTTGGCTGCACAAACAGATACAGCATCCAAATGTTTCGATTCCTGCTCCCACGGAGGTCTTCCTCCCTCCTCTCCTCCACATCCACACCCCGGTCCGTCTCCCCATGGACATCCCTCCAAGCCTCTCACGTACGTTCCCCAACCCCGAATACAGTCCCTCGACAAACCACTCCAACTAACAACCAACCCCCTAACCAGACTCGCTCGTCTCCAACTCCGACCCTGACATCGACGCGACCATTCTCCCACACATCCGCAACCCTCTCCTTCCCATTCCGTCTCAGCTCCAACCCCTCCAGCACATCCGACACGCACCCGCCCCTCGACGGCGAATACTACAGCCCGTATAAACCCAAGCGCCAATGGCCCCCAGATATGTCCAAGCTCTCCCCCAAGCACCAATTCCGCCTCGAGCGCAAGTACCGCCGTCGCGCGGCGCTCAAGTTCGCCCGTCCGAAGTGGACCAAGGCGACCAAGCTGGCTCAGTGGACTGCGATTGGATGTAAGATACCGTCCTCGTTGATGAGGACGATGTGCTGTGGTAGGATGGCGCTGATGCATTGATGCGATTAGTTGTTCTCGTCTATGCGATGCTGTTCATGGAGTGGGATGAACGGGGAAGTCCGTTCGACGAGGTGAGAGTCTTTCTTGCGAAGATAATACAAATACAAATTACGACTGACGCTGTCGCAGATTCGGAAAACCTTCTTTACGGGCGTCAAAGGCGCCTTCTCTACTCCCCAGCCGCCCCGACCTGTCGCTAAATCGGACGACAGTACCAAAGAATGATCGATTAACGATATTCATAGATGCATCTATGCATACGGAGTTTTATTGGTAAGAGATATGATACCAGAGGAAGAGCTTCCCGCTCTCCGTTCCTTTCCTGTCGGGGCATATTGTACATTATCTTAGAATCCGAGAAAATATCAAACTGGCAATCATGCTTAAATCAACTGTCGGTCTGGTTAACTACAATGCGGGACATCAGTCATTCATCGTGTCAAAGAAGGCGGAGCTACGACACGGCGGTCGGTGCAAAAGATAAGAATCGCTGTCTGACATGCACCTGCGACAACGTCAAAACTCGTCGTGTAAGGGGCCCATTCCTTCATTAAATCATCTCGCCATGCCCTTTCGCCAACGGAGAAATGCATCCCAGGACGCCCAGAAAATACCAACGCCGGGCCTCAATATCCCAAAACTGTAAGAGAACGTAAGTAAGCTGAATATGGAGTAGAAAAACAGGTAGGAAGAAAACGCCACAACATGTGTAGAGACCACGCTGATGCACGGGTTGAAGGCAAAGGTTGAACCGGAGCATCGAGAGCCAGCTACAGCCAATTGCCAACTTCTTCCGTCCGAGACACTCGGTTAGCAGGAGGGTCCAGCGCAAGCTCCAGTCTGGGAGGCTTTTCATCAAGAAGGCCCTTCTTCGGACTACCGCCTTTGATGGGGGACTTGGTGGGCGACTTAGGCTCCGGACGCGGTGGGCCTTCACGCACTGCCAGGTAGGGCCACCCGTCTTCCGCAGCGGCAGCCACCCAGGTGCGCAGACAATCATGGACCGAGCCGTAGAACTTCTCCTTGCAGGTTCTCAAGCTGCCGCCCATAACCTTCTCGAACCCGGAAGCTCTGAGCTCTGTCCTCAGCTGGTTCCGCTCTTCGGCCGACGGAAGGGACGCAATGAGCCCATTCACGAGATCCAAATGAGCGGCGAGATAATTGGTGGCATCCCATTCGACCCCACCGACATACGGCGCAGCTGGAACTGGAGGCCGGGGAGCTGGGAAATGGCGGGCCCGGAAGGAGTCCGAAGTAGACGTTTCATTCTTCACGATCGGTATCACGTTCAAGTGATGCAGGAAGATCCAGAAGACTTCTTTCGTCACGTTCGTAACTTCTTTGCACCAAACTCGATAGGGCCGCGACTGGTAAATATTGGCAATGAATGACAACGGCTGGTTCTCCACTGGTGGCGAAGGGTCCCGCAGGTAGGAAAGGATGCGAGCAGCACGCGACGCTGCATCCCTGTCGGAAGTTGCAAAGGAAAGTTGGGTGAAAATCAGGTTGATGATGATACCGCGCGTAGTAAACTCGCTCGGCCCTTTCTTTTCCTCGTCAAACAGCATCTTAAGCAACGCCGGGAAGAGTTCGGATTCGATAGCGGTGAGGCCCTGTAACGCCTTGGAAGTCGTGCAGAGTGCTTTCAAACACAGCAAGGTCTCGTGGAGCAGATTGTCCTCATGTTCTTCCCTTGGGAGGTGTTAGCGTGTATTTCCCTCTCGCAGTAAGATCCAAAACGCACCTCCATTCAACCTTCATGATCCTGTAGATTAACTGTACGATCTCATCCATTCCTCCGTCCGCGATGAAAGTGTCAACCCAGCTGACGGTCTCGTTTCGCAGGAGGATCCGAAGCTTATGCATCTTGCCTATCTCGATCATCTCCGGCTTTTGAATCTCTCTCAGGTAATGAACGAAATCCGAAGGATCCGCGGCGGTATCACGGCACGCTGTCGCAGATAGAGATGTCGTAGATGTCGCCGGGGTCAGTATCTTAGAAAGTCCTGCCGGTTGGGAGAGATCAGCAGATTTGGGACGCCGATATGATATCCCGATCTCAGGCCGCTGCTTTTTTGTGGGAGAGGAGGTGCGCTTGGAAAACGTAAAACCCCGACTCCTGGACCGGGACCGCGAGCCTTTCCCATCCTGACTCTGCTGCTCATCCTTTTGGTCTTTGCGGCGTCCACGTCGGCCCGTGCTATCGTTGGCAAACGTGGTGGTGTTTGGTCCGGCACTGAGTGGAGTACTCTCTGCTCGATCTTTTTGAATAAAATCAGCCTTGATGTTCGTGTCTAGTGATCGCATCTTATCTCTCATGTTATGAGGGATGTTCCTCGCGTCCTGTTACTCCGTTAGCCCCAAGCTACGCCGCCATTCACAATGGGTACTGACCAGAAGCTTTTCGAACTCGCTCTCGAGATCTTTTGAGTTTAGTTTCTTCTGCAACTCGGCTTCCCTTTCTTTTGCGTTGAATGCCGAAATGGCCGCTTGGACGCGGGAGACCCTCTTAGGGCTTTCTTCCTGCCTCTGCTCAGGCTGTGGGCAGGGTTCGGGCTTCGACAGGCCTCGAGGTCGTCCTCGCGTCTTCGACGAGGAGGTATCAGGTTGATCCACAATCGACAACCTCTCTAGGGAAATATTCTGCAGGGGACCAAAGAAGTCCTTTACTTTGCGATTCCCTGAGAAGATATTGGACTTCGGGCGTGGCTTGGCCGCAGCTCGGTTTGTGAGGGAAGGCTGCTGGTAGTCACAGAAATTACGTTGTTGGTCCGGACCATACCCCTTGGGAGTATAGAGGGACACTTCTTCTTGCAGGGTCCTGCGCCTGTTGTGAGAGTATGGCATGGCTTGTTGATCGCTGAAAGGTTCTGGTGTGTAGGGACCCCAGAGAGGGGAAGGCATGCTATCGACGAGGTCGGTCGGACTGCGGTTTTCCTTATCACGGCCATCCTTTGAGCCATCACCCTTCCGTCCTCGTTGAGAGCGTTTCAGAATGGCCGAGAGACTGTTGGCTGACTTGGCCTTCTTCGGCTTCATGTCGGCGGACTCCTGGGCGGGTTCTTCTGGTTTTTGCTCTTTCCGTTCCATGTAGTTCCTCAGCGACTTGAGGGAGACTGCACTTTTGGTCTTTTTGTGTAAGCCTCCTTTCTTCTGCTGGGTGGGGGCAGGATATGGACCATCGCGATTGGGGGCGATCTCGGCCAGAGGCTGTTGATTCAGAGTAGCGTAGGCTTGGTCGATGGGAGATATGGAAGAGCTTTCTGAAGGCTGACTTTTATGGGATGCCTTGGAGGAGATGGCATCGTCGGTGGAAAGGTTTCTGCGATGGGCTTTGGAGGAAGAGAGGAACGCTTTGAAGACGGAGGGTTTGGGAGGCAGCCGGGTAGCGTCGTCGAAAATGGCGGGAGCTTGCATGTTGGAAGCCATCTCTAAGCCTTTAACCTGAAACTATGGGTATGATTAGTGAGGAAGCCAGGGAATAAAGAGTGAGACATGGGACAAAGGAGATATGGAGACCGACAGGGACAGGAAGACTTACGGGGAGACGAGCTTGATGCAACGGCAATCAATGCAAGGACGAGTGATGCGAGAGAAAAACAAAAAGAGCAATGCAGACAACAGAGCAATTAAGAACAGCAAAAGGATAACGAGATGTCTTTGCGAGAAGCCAAAGACATTGAAAGGACAACAGAGACAACGAGATGCGATGGAGAAGAGCGAAGTCGAAGACGAAAGAGGAAGAAAAAAGATGACCGATCACGAGAATCCACGACTGGAGGGCATACCGGACATTTGAAGAGGGCCGACCTGCATCGCCCACAGGCTAAAGATCGACTAAAGAGCGCCGTCTAGGCCGTTGCGGAGGAATGATCGCAGTCTGTCTGGAGTGGAGGAGCCCACGGCATGTAAACAGAACGCCGTCATCGACGTTGCTGGGGGCAACCCGCCTCGGAGAACAATGGCCGCATTGCAGTCGCATCCTCTGCACTTTATCCATCAAATGATGGGCCTTGTTGTCTGTCTTTGCTTGCTATCTGATCTGACAACAAAGGCAGAAGCCCTCTGACGTGGTGCATTGGTTGTCGTCGGGAGAAACATCTACAGACTGTCGGATTGTTGCATGGGATTCCGTATTTAGTATGTAGTGGACGCATCCGTCTCTACCAAGATCTGCCCCCCCCCGCCAAGGCAGATCCTCTCTATCAGTTTCTTGGATCGTGGGGGTGGGCTTTATCGATATACTCCCTTCTTATAGAAATACATTCGCTTTAGAATCTTGAGATATGCATTTCCATTTGATTCTTTCCCTAGGATCATCTTGACGTCCTCCCACTGCATCATGATAGGGCGTTTTCGGGTTCCTCCCGAGAACAGCGAATGCCGTCATGTCATGGTAACCTTATAACCATGTCTTCCACCTTCTTACCTCACATATTCATTCTCTGTCTTCTCCCTTCTCGCATCTCAATGCCGCGATGTGGGCTTCATAACAATTTTTCACGATAATTGACTCATCGCATCCTGATCTTACCACTGCACAGTCCTTCACTGCAGCGATCGTCGACACAGTCGGGCGGTTTCGGTAAGCGTCAACGTGAGGCCCCCACAAGGTTCTCTCCCAGGCCACCAAATTCTCCATCGCGATCAAACGGACGACGAGCGATCTTCCTGTCCACTCCGTCTCTCATGTCACAGTACTACCGCTGAGACTTCGCCCTGTCAAATCCGCCATGAATTGCCCCTCCCGCACCGACGACACGCTCGAACATCCCGGGTGGAATCAGAACCCTCCCGCCCTGAATGCAGACTTGACCACCCGCAACGATTTCAACGGAATCGCCAACTCAAAGGTGCACAGAAGACATGCTTCAGGCGTGGGAGGCACTTCGGGGGAAGGGATCGCAACCATGCCATCGCAACGACCTGAACAAGACGACAACGGAACCGAGATTGAAAAGAAGACCCCAGGCGAAGTGGTCGCTGCGACCCCCGGGTGTGAATCACCTGGGGACAACAGACCACCTCGCCGATCTTTTACGACCTTTACGTCTTCACTTTTTGTTCGCATGGCCCAATCCATTGTCAAGTTCTCCCGCTTCATTGGCCCCGGTTTCCTGATCGCCGTAGCCTACATTGACCCCGGAAACTACTCGACTGATATCGCTGCCGGCGCCGAATTCCGCTACGCTTTACTATTCATTGTTCTTCTATCCAATCTTTTTGCCATTTTCTTGCAGTCATTGTGTATCAAGCTGGGTACCGTGACAGGACTGAACCTCGCCGAGAATTGTCGAGAACATCTACCCAAGTGGCTTGTCATCATTCTCTACATATTCTCCGAATCTGCAATAGTCGCGACCGATATCGCAGAAGTAAGGCCCCTCCAATCTTGCGTCTATTCCGCCGCAGTCCTGATGTTTGTCTAGGTTGTGGGGTCCGCCATCGCTCTCAATTTGCTACTCAAGATCCCTCTGGTCGCTGGATGCGCCATTACTCTCGCCGATGTCCTGTTCATTCTCATCTTCTATAGACCCAATGGCGCGATGTGGGGATTACGCTTGTTTGAGCTCTTCGTCACGGCCTTGGTCCTTGGGGTGGTGATCTGCTTCTGTATTCAACTTTCCCTTATCAAACACGAGTCGATTGGGGACGTCTTTCGGGGATACCTGCCATCGTCTGCGATAGTGCAATCCAAAGGGTGAGAAGATACACCGTCATATGCTTTTTCTGATATTTAGCGCTAATCCTCGAATAATAGCCTCTACCAAAGCTGCGGCATTCTCGGTGCTACCGTCATGCCTCACTCTATGTTTCTCGGAAGTGGAGTTGTCCAGTCTCGGTTGAAAGAGTTTGACGTCACTCAAGGCTACGTAGACCCTTCCGTCTGCTTAGGGAGTACTGGTGGAGAGGTGGAGTATAGACCGAGTATCCATGCGATACGCGGCTGCATGAAGTATTCTATCATCGAGCTGACTCTGTCCCTCTTCACGTTTGCTCTTTTCGTCAATAGTGCGATCCTTATCGTCGCCGGTGCTTCCCTCTATGGGACAGCGAGTGCGGATGATGCCGATCTCTGGGCTATCCACGACCTTCTCTCCAGCTCTATTGCTCCTGCAGCCGGCTTGATCTTTGCATTGGCATTGCTCCTCTCCGGAATCTCTGCAGGTATCGTGTGCACCATGGCGGGCCAGATGGTGAGTGAGGGAATGCTGAACTGGAGCATCCGGCCTTGGCTTCGCAGACTTATCACCCGTTCCATCAGCATCATTCCCAGTATCATCATCGCCGCGGCGGTGGGGAGAGAGGGACTAGACAAGACCCTAAACGCCAGCCAAGTTGTGCTGAGCGTCATCCTTCCGTTTGTCACCGCACCTCTCGTCTACTTCACTTGCCGCAGCAGTTACATGACTGTCCCCGTTGAGCGAGTCAGCTATGGCGAGAACGATAACCGAACGGAGGGGGTGAAGATGAGAAACAATTGGTTCACCACTAGCATCGCTATCATTGTGTGGCTAATTATCGCAGTGATGAATGTCGCTCTACTTGTTCTGGTTGGACTCGGTAAGGCTTGAAGCCGAGCCTGCCAATGCTGTGAAAAACTCGCACGGGGGGACTTGATGTGAGACCTGGAAACGTTGAAGAACAAACTGGAAGCATTCGCATGTGGCATAGGCTAGAAAAACGGATAGAAGAAAGAAATAGACAGATAGTGCATATAGAATCGACCCATATACTAGACTCAAGAAAGAAAACCAACTCCAATACTGCCATAATCTCAACTCCATATCATCATGAAGAAAAATCGTTAACCCAGACCACTGGCCGGCTCCTTCACCTTGCCCTGCTCCGGGGGTTCGTCAATAAACTGCGGCACCGACACTTCATCCTGCATGAAGCTCGGCATGGCGCTCTCGCCCATGGAGCTTTCCAGCATGGTCTCCTCGCCAAGCGCCTCAAGCTCCGCATCCAGCTCGGCCTCGTCGACGTCCTCAGGGACGTCATACGCGCGCGAGATGCTCTCCTGGATCTCGTTGCCGACCTCCATCAGATCCGCCATTTCGTCCTGCATGCGCTCGATCTGGTCGACGTCGATCTTGCCGTACTGCTGCTTGAGCGTCTTGGTGGTGGTCTTCATGGCGTCCACGGTCGTCATCACGTTCTTGAGGTTGTCCTGCATCATCCCGGCCTGTTCCATGTTCCACGACTGCTGCGCGAGCTGGTCTCGCTGGGCCTCGTACTGTTTCCGCCGCTGCAGGACTTTGAGCGCCTTCTGCCGCAGCGCGTTCTTGCCGGGCCCGTCCCGCATCTTGGAGATCTTCGTTTGGTAGGTCGAAAGTTCGGAGTTCAGCGCCGCGAGCTTGACGTCTATACTGGAGATGCGGTTGTCCACCTGCGAGCCGGATGTTAACTATCCTTTGGTCTGCCATGCGAGTGATGCGGGGAAAATGAGAGGAGGAGGAAAAGGGGAATGACTACTTACATTGGAAATGGCACTGTCAAGCGTGGGCTTGGGAGCGGTGCTCTTGGTCCCGAACAGGCGATTCATGGTGTCGTTGCGCTGCGGGAGATGGACGTGGGGTAGGTGGCGGTGATGTTTAGAAGGTACGACGAAGTTGGGTGGTGAGATGACTGCAGGTGGGCTAGCCAGTGGGTATCATGCGGGTACGATCAGGAAGATGGCATCACCGGGATGGTGTGGAGGGAGGTGAAGGTGCGCAGAGGGGAGCTCCTTGGGACCACAGGAGCTTCTAGGCAGAAGACCTACGGAGTACCAGGTACAGGTAGCCTAAATGGGACAGTGGTGGATTACTGATTACGGTATGGTTACTAGGATGCACGTGACGCCATGGTTAGGGAGGACGAACTACTGAATACATACTTATCTGCCTTTTGTTTGAAGGAGACGGTCAAGAAGAGCTTTAAAGAGATTAATATATTGTACGATGGCATTGCGTCTGACCAATCTTTCTCTGAAGGTTAAAACAAGAGTGCTACTGCTAATTCCGACTCTGCTCCGACATTATCTTCTAGCCTATAGTTGATAGGTATTTAGTTGGATTTTAGCTGCATCGCTGCGCTTTGAATAGTGGAGTAATGTTTTGCCCATACAGAATTGAGATGGTAAAAAGACAGTTAATGATGTTGGTTTACTATTGGACATGAGGTCAACGGACCTTAGACCACTCGGCCATCTTATCTGTCAGGCAAGTATCGTCTTGGATATACGGTTTAATAGCCTACTACTCCTTGTCTGACATAATCGCTATAATTCAACAACTAACACGGCAGTGAGATAGAATTATATGAGATGATATTGCAGGATTTAAGAGCTGCTATAGATATAGCAGTTCCTACACAGACTGCCCAGACGTGATTAAATTGCAGTCCTTACTGATACAGTATTTATACATATAATACACTCTCTTCATAAGCCAAAAGTGGTTAAAATCACATGACTTGACCCACATTGCTTCCCGAAAGGTCGTGCTCACCTGTACTCCGTACGGAGTAATCTGTAGCTGGCTGATCGGAATTAAAACGAAGAATGGGGAAATTCGAAACAGATGACAAGATCACCAGAGATGTAGACAGGAGGCTGTTTGTTTTAGAATCGTAAATGAAATCCATCGGAACAAATACGTAGGATTATTAAAGCACTACAACATAACTAACTATTCACCCTGAAACGAGTTTTCCCCCTTCCCCTCTTTCGTCTCAGCTTTGGTTAATTTCCTTCCCCGCCGCTCATCGGGCTTAAGGTCGTTGGGTATTTCCGCCGCCTTACTCCCTGGACTCTTGCGTTCGTCAGGGATCTTTGCCGGCCGATCCAGACGCAGCCCGCCCAGCACCTTACTACTACTGACTACTGACTGACTGTTCTAACCTACCTCACTGTACCAACCTCTCGCTCCCTCTTCTCCCCACCCCCACTCCCATCACTCTCAACACTCCTCGCTCTCATACCTATCCCTCCTCCAGTGACTGTGTGCCCGATTGAACTGTCGCATGGACTGACGGACTGGTTTCGTCTGTGCTTTTCAATCAACCCTTTTACCCTCGACTTGCTCCGACCGACGCCTCGGACGGTGTGTGCATGTGTGTGTGATTATCACTCCGTCTAGGCCCCTACCCCCCTTGTCAAGGAGTCGTCAGGGACTATTTCCCTTCATCGTCATTCCCTTAGGTCTGGAAGGTATGTATAAGTGGAATTTGGATGCTTTCGATCCGATCCGTGGTGGTCTCCACTCCCTCGAACTCGAGCGTTTGCGAGGCTCGGACTTGGGATGACCCCTTCAGCTGAGGCTCCCTTGGGGGCCAGCACCACCACCCCCGGACATTACATCAGATGGCTAACAGAACCCCCCCTCTCTTTCTAGCGCTCGGTCGCTCCGATCATATTCTGCCCTGCCTTCTCTTGTCATCGCTGGATGATCCGAATCGATTTGCATATGACGACCGAATTTACCTTCTTGGGAAAATAGCCTAATATCCAGACGCCACGCATCATCGCACGAGGATCCCACGCTGACCTTCTCCGCTCCCTCCTGCGGCCCTTGTACGATAGAGACGCTCTTCACCGCGAACTCTCATCGGCGGAGATCAGCCTCCTCTCCAAAAGTGCTTGTGATACCTCACTTCCTTCCATGAATATTTCCGCCCAATTATATAATCCACCATGTTTTGGCGTTTCGGAGGACATGCAAGTATCTCCACCGTGGATACCCTGCTGGATAAGCCCGATGTCAGCCTGGAGGAACTCCTGGACGAGTCGGAGCTGATTCAGGAGCTAAAGCAACATAATACGAAGCTCATAGAATATTTACGCGATGATAATGTCTTGAAACGGCTTATGGACTATGTGATCGCCCCTGCCTTAGTGAACGAGGACGAAGACGACGAGGACAATGAGAAGAACGACAGCACCGGTGACGATAAAGCCGAACAGAACAACAAGGATGCCTCCACCGAGGAGAAAGATCATGGGGATTCGCTCAAGGACATGCTGGGCCCTGAAGACCTGGACAGGGCGGAAAAGGATCGTCTCCGGCGTGCCTGCATTGCGTGCGAGATCCTCTCATCCGAAGTGTGGTCCATCGTTGACTCCATCATGCTCAACACCGACCACTTGCGAGACTTTTGGGACTTCCTCCGAAGGCCGCCACCTCTGGACTCGGTCCAGGCTAGTTATTTCACCAAAGTGAATGAGACGCTATTCGATAAAAAGACGAGTGAGATGCTGGACTTCTTCAAGTCTGTGGATGAGGTCATCCCGGCAATCCTCCAACATGTCGATAACCCCATGGTTATGGACCTGCTGCTGAAAATAATCAGTCTGGAAAAGGTAGAGGGAGGTCAGGGAATTGTTGATGTAAGTCTGACGCTCGCTTTGTTTCGCGCAACCGACCTAACCCAAGTTATAGTGGTTAAAATCGCAAGACCTGATTCCGACTCTGCTATCATTCTTATCGCCTGACTGGCCTGCTTCTGTGCAGACTTCTGCAGGCGATTTCTTGAAGGCCATCATTACGATATCTGCAAATGCCACTCAGAACGATCAGTCGTGCATTGGACCCAACAGTCTAACGCGCCAATTGGTCTCCAAGCCATGTGTGGAAAGCCTCATCAAATCCATGTTGAAGGGTGGGAACCCCTTGACCGTCGGCGTGGGGATCGTGATCGAAGTGATTCGCAAGAACAACTCCGACTATGACCCGGAGACTTTGAATGGCCCCGACTCCATGCCCACCACATACGATCCCATCTACCTGGGCAATTTGCTGCGACTATTCGCCAAACATATACCCGATTTTATGGCCCTAATCCAGAGCTCCAAACATACCATCAGCGAGGGAGGCACGGTAAAGTGCGTCGAAAGGGGCCAGCTCAACTCCGCTTGGGGCGGCAAGATCGAGCCCCTCGGTTTCGACCGATTCAAGACATGTGAGTTGATGGCAGAGTTGCTGCACTGCAGTAACATGGGCCTTCTCAACGAGCCTGGAAGCGATGATTATGTACAACAACGCGACGCTGAACGCGAAAGACTGGTGCGTGAAGGGGTCTTCGACCATCATAGGGATGAGTCTTCGGCTTTCGATGGAAACGACTCGACTGTGGATCTCGTAAATGGCTCAGTACTCGCTCCTGAGTCTCCGGAAGACTCCAGGACCACTGAACCTGTGAATACCGGTGAGGATAGCTTTGAAGACGTTCACTCATCGGGGGTGCTCGTCGACAAGGAGAAGGACGACTCGGATGAGACCCAGACGCCTTCTCAGCACACCGCGGCTCCACAATCTCAAGACACTTCGGAAGAGTCGCCAACGGAACAGGCTGAGGAGGTCCCCCATGGTGAAAAGGAAGAATCGACGGAGACGAGTAGCTCAGCTGAAGCGCACACGCCGCCCTCCGATCCGTTGTCGCCGACGGGTCTCACGCATCGAATCGGTGAGGTGTCTCTCAATTCAACTGAAACTCCAAAGGAGACTGAACCGTCCGCTCCGATGTCTTCCCATCCAGAGGCGGTCCCTGCACCTCTCTTCGCCGCAAAGCAGTCGGGCCAAGAGTCCAGCGCCCCGACTTCAGGCGCTGCTGGAGAAGCCAACGCTGCATCTGATTCCAGCGGTTCAGGTGTCGAAGAGTTGCCTACACCAGAGGAAACCAAGGCCTTCCAACAAATGCATCCGGATATTCAGTACGACCCAAACGGTCAGCCTGTTGTAGGTGATTATTTGAAGCTTATGTTTGTCGAAAATCGGGTCGTCCCCACTATCCTGGTAAGTGCTTTTTCAAGTCAAGAGTCGGACGATTTTGTTAACACACTTGTTAGGATTTCTTCTTCCGCTTCCCGTGGAATAACTTCCTCCACAATGTTGTGTATGATGTTGTCCAGCAGGTCTTCAATGGACCGATGGAACGCGGATTCAACCGTGCATTGGCCGTCGACCTTTTCGAAACTGGTCGGATAACGCAGGAGGTCGTTGCGGGGCAAAAGCGTAGCGATGAGACGCAGCGGACAAAACGAATTCGCCTTGGTTACATGGGACACCTGACCCTTATCGCGGAAGAAGTCGTCAAGTTCAGTGAACGCCACCCGCCTGAGCTACTCTCTCAGACCGTCATGGACAGCGTGTTGAACCCTGAATGGATTGACTACGTTGAACAAACCCTTTCGGAAACCAGGGAGCGCGACAACGCGATCCTGGGTGGAGTGCGCCCCGACATGTCCATTGGGCACCGCCAAGGCATGCTGAGCTCCGGTCAGAGTATGAATACCTCATCAGCATTGGCTGAGGCAGGATTGAACGGTGCAGCTGGAGGATCTGGCTTCCAAGGCTTTGATATGATGAACCAAGGCAGCGTCTCCGGCGGAGCTTTCGGTTTCAGTGGCGGCGGCAGCTCTCTACTCAGCGGCTTTGCAAGCTCCAGTGACGACGAAGACGAAGAAATGGAAGACCAGGAAGACAGAAACACCGGTGAACAATCCGCTGAAGGCGGCTCTGACGATGTAGGTGATGATTTTTTTGTTGATGTTGACATGCATGATTCGTGATGACCTGCTCGGTGAGCTATGCATTCTCCCTTGATACCACTCTTGTTGCCGATATTCTCCCCATTTCCTTTGCCTCATTGATACTTTTCAATTGCATGTCAAACGCTTGCGAGGGTTTTGTGCGTGTGTGATATGATGGAGACAATGGCGGCGGCCATTGAGGGCTTGGCTCTTAGCCTGGTTCTTGAAGAACTTCTTGTGCATATATGCAACCGTCCTGTGATCTCTCCAAGGTCCTATGCCACTGCTCCGGATATCAAGGACCCTCGCCCCTCGCATGCTTGTTAGTTCCGAGTAGCTTGGCTTATGTGACCTCTGTTTTTGTACACCAAGAAATACCCCTTTTCTAGCGAAACTTCTGTGCCTTGTTTGTACAACATTTCAACATGGATGAATACAGACCGCTAACCATTCATAACCATAGGCGTCTTCAAGCTCTACAAGCCAACCTATTCCTATCCTGCCCCCGCCACCTGCTCCCTTGAGTCTCGGACCGTCACGGGCACGGCGACAGCTGGCTGCCCGACTTGCTATGCAGAAGCAGCAAGCGGCCGAGAATGCAGAGAATAGCGAAGAACGAGGTGAAGACGGCAACCAGGAAACGGCTCACGACAACAGTAATTCCCAGTGGCCTAGTAATCCGTTTGTGATCGCAGGCCTGGAGGACGACGGTGATGGGTCAGGCTCTCCTGCCCGAGCGGCCTTCCCGTCAACCGACTTCAACACTGGGCACAAGAACGAACCTTTGTCGTCTCCTACATTCCCGGAATCAGGGTTTAGCCCGCCAGATTCGTTTTCTAATTCTGATGAAGGCGGAGACGGCCGGATGGAGGGTCAGCGACGGACTGAGCGTGTTCCCCTTGAGATTGACGAAGACGAGGACGATATGGGCGAGATGGTCGGCCCTTCTCTCGGGTCAGGGATGATGGACTCGGATGACGAGGATGAGGCCATCATGAACGAGTCTTTGGGCTACCCAGACCTGGGACCTGGACGATACAAGAGCTTCCGGCAGTCCCGCATTGGAGGATCGCCCTTTGGAGACGACGACCAGAACGACAGCAGTGACGGCGAGGACGACGGGCTAGTCGAAATCTTGGTTCCCGGAAGGAAGTCTTGAGCATGATCGCGGTCGTGTGCATGTTGATTCCTACCCTTTCTGTCACATTCTGCCTACCTTTCCGTTTATTTTGTAGGACGGTGATCGCGCTTGGCCATTATTCCGACGAGACTCATCCTCATGATGATGTACACTATTGATTGCATTGCATTTGGTTCATGTTGATCTTTTGGAGGACACATGCCTGGATACGAAGAAAGGCGGTTAGACTGTGGATGGGGTGTTCGCTGAGGATGATATACGTGGGTTGATGGATATGTGAACGATCTATGGCGTTCTCTTTTGCTGCTTTTTTCTTTCTGTTCATTGACATTTTCTGGGATTTTCCACCTCTGGGTTGCGCCAGAGACGTGTACGATAGCCGAGGTAGATGCGCAAATCATGTTTACGTCAATTACTTTCAATTGAATTGGATCATGTGTGTAGAGGATATCATGGAGGCTTTTGTAAAGGAGAGCAGGGCAAAATGCAGATTCCACACGTCACCGCAAAAAGCGGATCATTATTCATCATCACAATTGGCGGGAGATTTCTGCCTTCGTTCCATCGCATATCCCCCACTTCCAATACATACATTCAGGAAGTAAATACTAGACGTCTTGTCTTTCAATTGAAATCCGGATACTGGCGTCTGTCAAACGATGGATACTTCCAGGTAAGCTGTGCCCTTATCAGTTCAAAACACGGATCAATTCCTACCTACCAAAGCAATTCGGTTACTGATCAGGACAGGCCTAACACTGACTCCAGCCTGGAGGCCTACACCACGCTGTTGGAATGGATGTCCAAGCATGGCGGCCACATTCATGAGAGCGTACAGATAGCCAAGGATGAACGTCGCGGCGTCCACTTGCAGGTGAAAGCTGATTGCAGAGATGGGCTACCCAGCAGTACGAATGTGATCAAGACTCCGCTGGCCGCCACACTGTCGTACTTCAACGCCATTGAGCACCGCAGCGCTGCCACGGAGAATGAAAAGGCTCCCGTCTCGTTCTCCGCACATGGGCTTCACTTCCCTCGGAGTTTTGTGGACGCTGCTGGCCCGGATGAGACGGCGATATTTTTTCTTATTGGTCAGTATCTGCGCGGGAGCGAGGGCTTCTGGTACCCTTATATCTGCACGCTGCCTCAGCCAGGCGATCTGACTACGCCTCTGTATTATGAGGGGGCGGATCTGCGGTGGCTGGAGGGGACGAGTCTGGCTCCTGCGAGGGAGCAGAAGGAGTCGTTGCTGAAGGAGAAATATCAGAGTACGTTTGAGGAGCTGCGTAAGTCGGGTTTTGGAGACGCGGAGAAGTATACATGGTGAGTTGTCTCTTGTGCTATGCTTGTATCGGGGAGGGAAACCTGCTGACGGACGAAGGGAGCTGTATCTCTGGGCATCGACGATTTTTGTTTCGCGCGCATTCTCTGCCAAAGTGCTGGCGGGTGTCGTTCCCCATGCGGAACTCCCCGAGGAAAATGTCTCGGTGCTTCTGCCTTTCATTGATGTCTTGAACCACCGGCCATTGGCCAAGGTGGAATGGCGTGCTGGAGAGCGTGATGTGCTCTTTGTTGTTTTGGAGCATGTTGCCGCTGGCGAGGAGGTAGCGAATAATTATGGGCCTCGAAATAACGAGCAACGTGAGCGCCTGATGATCCAATCCTTCCCTAGTCAACGAGCTGACGTGCATGCAAGTGATGATGAACTACGGTTTCTGTCTCCAGAACAACCCGTGTGACTATCGCACCCTCAGCTTACGGGCGCCCCCGGGAAGTCCCCTGCAGGACGCCAAACAGGCCCAGCTGGAGATGTTCCCATCCCGAGAGAAGGACGATCATTATTATGTTTTCAATATCTTCTACCCTTTGCTCGCTCCAGACACGTCAATGGAGCACGCGATCTTCTCCCCGGCGCTGCTCAATGCCGTCTCGGTTCTGGCTGCAAACTCCCGAGAGTTGGAGACACTGGAGGTCTCTGAGCACGAGATCCGACTGACACAAGCATATGCACGCACGAGGCCCATCCTCGCTGCTCTGGGCCAGGTGATTATCGAATTGATCACGCACATTGTAAGGCTGAAGGCCTCCGCGGATGGCCTGGACAACCCGACGAACCTGAAACAAACACACGCGAAGATCTACCGCGACAGTCAGATCATGCTGTCCCAGACCGCTCTGGTGATTGCGGCGTGGACGCTCAACCGGGCTCTCCAGCATAACGTCGGCAGCTCCTGGGAGGAGACCAAGCAGCTTCTTGCGGCGCACATGGCCCGTGTGCCCGCTGGTCTTTTCCCCGAAGAAGTGCGTTCGAGGATTCAATTCCGGATCCTGGAGCGACCTTCGCTAGTGAAAAATAACGGAGAGCTATTTACTCCAGGGGAATTGTCTGGGCTGTTCGCGGCAGACATGCAGAAGCCGTGCAAGGCCTTCATCGACGCCGCCACTACCGCGGGCTGGGAGGGACAACCTGGGCCATCGCCCTTCGTGTTTCCTATATTCCTTTGTTTGGTTGTGGGTATCCATCGCACTGATACAGGCGCAAGCATGCTCTCACCCCGGCTGAAAACATGGGTCAGTTTCTTGCTGGAGAAATACGAGTCTCTTCCGCCGTCGTCAGAGGAGCTACTCAGTCTACCCGACCCCGAGGAGGAGGAACTCCTGACCGGTCTAGACGAACATATCGAGCGATGCAAGTCTGATCGCAAGTGGGTTTCCCTGCTGTCTGATCTGGAGGCGTATACTGGAGACTGGCGGTCCGTGGACTGGTGGCTTTCGCCCAACTCCTTGCGATGGGCGTGGATGGTGGTGCAGGAGGAGACGGTGCAGATTCCGGAGGATCCACTGGGACTGCTGGTGGCCGCAGAGGCGGGAGGATCGGTGCAGCTGGCGACGGAGAGTTATTTGTACGTTGCAGGGGAGGTGTAGCCAGCATACAGTCTACAGGTAGAAGTAGGAGATGCAGTTATGCAGACTATTGTATATTTTATGCAATGAATAATGAACATGACTCAGCAGCCCCACGTGACGAGACACCCGCCAATCAGACAGCGGACAAAGGCGGATTCTCAGCAGCCAAAAGCACCTCCATCAACTTCGACGCAACTTCGTCCGTTCTTCCCCTTCTACGCCGTTCTTTTCCCCTCATCCTCCCCCCCATTGCTGCCAATTGGGCCCTCCGCCACCCGTCAACATGATATCTCGAGCGGCCGCTCCCTCGACTTCCTCCCTTTCCTCCCTCTCCTCCCGTTCCGTCCGAGTCCAGGGCCAGGCTGCCCGTTCGTTCGCGACCGTCCAGGATAACGCCCACCCGGTTCGGCATTACGGAGGTCTGCAGGACAAGGACCGCATTTTCACCAACCTTTACGGACACCATGGCGCGGATCTGAAGTCGGCAATGAAGTATGGCGACTGGTACCGCACCAAGGATATTGTCTTGAAGGGCCATGACTGGGTACGCCTGTCCACCACCTTTCCTCGAATTCCGGAATTGCGTCATTCGATGTCTGAATGTAGAGAGAAATACGTTTTATTATCGAGAATGCTGACGGTTTTTGGTCGATAGCTCATCTCCGAACTCAAGGCCTCCGGTCTCCGTGGTCGTGGTGGCGCCGGTTTCCCCTCGGGTTTGAAATACGTAAGTGCGGACTGTTCCGGACAACCTCGCGACTTTCTAACACCATGCTTCTCAATGATAGTCTTTCATGAACTTCAAGGACTGGGACAAGGACCCTAGACCCCGCTACCTGGTCGTCAACGCCGACGAGGGTGAACCCGGAACCTGCAAGGACCGTGAGATCATGCGCAAGGACCCCCAGAAGCTCATCGAGGGTTGTCTGGTGGTGGGCCGTGCCATGAATGCCAACGCCGCCTACATCTACATCCGTGGTGAGTTCTACCACGAGGCTACCGTGCTCCAGCGCGCCATCAACGAGGCCTACGAGGCCGGCCTCATCGGCAAGAACGCCTGCGGCACCGGCTACGATTTCGACGTCTACATCCACCGCGGAATGGGTGCCTACGTGTGCGGTGAGGAGACCTCCCTCATCGAATCCATCGAGGGCAAGGCCGGCAAGCCCCGTCTGAAGCCTCCGTTCCCCGCTGCCGTCGGTCTGTTCGGCTGCCCCAGCACCGTCACCAACGTCGAGACCGTCGCCGTCACCCCGACCATCATGCGTCGTGGCGCCAGCTGGTTCTCGTCTTTCGGTCGTGAGCGGAACTCCGGAACCAAGCTCTTCTGTATCTCCGGCCACGTCAACAACCCTTGCACCGTCGAGGAGGAGATGTCCATCCCTCTTAAGGAGCTGATCGAGAAGCACTGCGGTGGCGTCCGCGGCGGCTGGGACAACCTCCTCGCTGTTATCCCGGGTGGTTCTTCGACCCCCGTCATCCCCAAGTCCGTCTGTGACGACCAGCTCATGGACTTCGACGCCCTCAAGGACTCTCAGACCGGTCTGGGTACCGCGGCCGTCGTCGTCATGGACAAGTCCACGGATATTGTGCGCGCCATTTCCCGTCTGTCGACCTTCTACAAGCACGAGAGTTGCGGACAGTGCACTCCCTGCCGTGAGGGCAGCAAGTGGACAATGCAGATGATGCAGCGTCTGGAGACCGGCCAGGCCCGCGAGCGTGAGATCGACATGCTCCAGGAGCTGACCAAGCAGGTGGAGGGCCACACCATCTGCGCTCTGGGTGAGGCTTTCGCCTGGCCCATCCAGGGTCTGATCCGCCACTTCCGCCCCGAGATTGAAGCCCGCATTCAAGAGTACTCCAAGGAGCTCGGCCAGGGTCCCTACGCCGGTGGCTGGCACCCCAACAGCCGCGCCGAGGGCAAGCTGATTTCCCCGGGCATGTAAAACTACGTTTGTGAATATCATGTCTGTTCCGTTTTCTTTGATGAATAGGAGGGCGGCAGAGAGCCAACCGAAAAAGAGTCATTTGGTTTCCTCCTTCTTTTATTGCCTAGAAAGGGCGTCCGTCTCTGAGCAGGGGTGTTCTTTGCTTGTTCTTAATGTTGGTCCTCATGTACAGTTTCATACAGTTCTGGTAGCAATTATTTCTTTTGTTATTTGCGTTTAATAGTAGGACTTGAAGGAGAACCGAAGGTGCACTGCCGAGAATGTCCTGGACATAATAAAGGTCATGACGGTCATCATTCATCTCTCATTAATTGCCCACCCATCTTATGCCTTCCGTTCGTCCCCGGAAAAGCCACTCTCGGGTTTATCATCACGTCTATTCGCCCCCGACATCTCAACATCCTCTTGACCACGCTGGGACGGCGACCTCTGGGGCTGTACTTCCTGTAGCTGGTGCGACTGCTTCTTCCGTCTCTTTTCCTCCAATCTAAGGAACCGGCGTTCCCGCCACCGCAGCCCATATCTATACTCCAGAACCACCACACCCACACCCAGACAAAGCACCAACCCCCAGAACGTAAAGCACCATCCAGCCCCCATAGCATTCAACATGTAATCAATGACCGCAGCGCCCACAGCGCCCAACCAACACCGGACCAGATTACTCGCGGCGGACGCGGTAGCAGGCCGATCCGGAAACAAGTCCACGAGCAGGGTGGACAGGGAGTTATTTGCGGCGATGAACGAGAGCCCAATGAAGAACTGCAGCACGAGCGGCACGGCCAGATGGGTGCGCTGGTGCAGCGTCCAGCCGTATGGGAGGAAGGCGGCCAGACCGACGGCGATGATGGGGAAGAAAGACTGCAGACGCGCGTGCTCGATCGGGAACCGGCGCAGGTCGTCGCCCTTCTTGCGGTCGATGGGGAAGCCGTGGGCGCGGGCGGCGCGGCGGTAGCTCCAGTCGAGGAGTTTGCCGTTGAGGCCGGCGCCGATGCAGGCGCCCACGCCTAGGGGTCTGGGGGCGTTAGATGGCTGGGTGAGAGGGGAGAAGCGTGATGGGTATGTGAGGATACGTACAGGAAACACAGACCGATCTGGAGGGTGTTGAGTCCGTAGAGCCGGGTGAAGAGGTTGGGTGTACTCGTCATCAGGGCGATGTTGCCGAACATGATGAGGCCGACGAAGGCGATGATGATGAAGGCGTCCGGTTCGAGGAGGACGGAGAACGCCTTCAGCGGGTTGGGGAAGGCGAGTCGCGGTGGCCGGGGGGAGGCGGCTTCGTTAGGGGGTGACGATGGCTCGTCTGCGCTGAGAGGACGATTCGCACGGTGTTGAACGTACTGCACGACGGACATCCTCCACCAGTCCTTGGGCGGGAACTGACCGTCTCCGACGACTGCGCGGGCCGTCTCAGGCATCGTGAGGGTGTACAGAGCGAGATAGCCGCCGCTGATGATCGTGAGGAACCAGAACACGCTGCGCCAGCCCAGGAACTCGGCCAGGAGTCCGCCGATGATGGGGCCCAGCGCCGGCGCAACCATCACACCTGCGGCCATGGGACCGACGTACGAGCCGCGCTCAGCGGGGGTGGCGATGTCCGCGACGACGCCGTAGCCGAAGGCGATGGTTCCGCTGCTCCCTGCGCTCTGGACGCATCGCAGGACCATGAGGGCCGCGTAGCTGTTCTGCAGGGCGAGCCCGATGTTGGCTGCGGTGTAGATGGTGAACGCGAGGATGTACGCCGGTCGACGGCCGCCGGAGTCGGCGAACGTGCCCATGAAACTTGGGGCGAGGCCCTGGAGGATCATGTAGGTGGTGATGGTGAGGTTGATCAGGCCAGTGGTCAGATGGTAGTTGTGGACTAGGGTCGGCATGACAGGGTAGTAGATCTGGCCCGAGAGCGGGGAAAAGAAGGACGCCATGGTGACCATGAAGACGATGAAGTGTTTGGCATTCTGACTGAAGGCTGAGTAGGCGGGCGCGGACTGAGAGGCCTCGACGTCCATGGTGGATGTGGTGGAAAAGGGGAAGTTAGGGTTGGGATTGAAGGTGATATGAAGTCATTACGTGTGGTAGGCCTTACCCTTCTGGGAGCCATGTACTTACGCTGGCACAGAGATAGATGCACAATTCGTTCATATGAGGCTAACTAACTAACTAACTACCACTCAAGATGGTTCAAACTATCCGCAAGAATGTGCTTCTCAACGTCGGAGAGAGAAATACAACCTAGGATTACAGGAGGGACATGGACAGAGACATTCCCCGAAGGGTCAACAACATCAATCAAAACATGCAAAGGGGGAGAGTAAGGGGAAAACAACACTGATACATTAGATTTTCATTTTTGTTCAATAGGCACCGGCCATGACCACTCCGTAGTAGCGGCGGCTCATCTCCGCCGTCTGTTGGATGCGTGCATCGCCTGTCAGAGGCAGTCGCAACACACTTGACAATTCCACTCCCTGTTGAAGTCCGTTAGAACACGCTCCCTCATAGATACTCCATATAACACTGACCTTTCCATCATCGTGCGCCGTCCACCGAGCGACCGCCTTGCTCATTTCCGTAAAAGCCACCCGCTCCTCCAGACCTTCCACCCCTGAAGCCTGCTGGATCGTCTTGCCCATCGTCACCAGCGCATTAACCAGCCGGTTGAGCCGACTAGCATCGCGTGACCCGCTCGGCGCAGTCGCCAGGTGCAGGAAGTCCTCGTACACCCCGCCGCCACTTGCCCAGCCCCGAACTTTGCGCTCTGGCGCGTCGCCAAATCCAGTGACCAGCTTCTCCAGGGTTGCGTAGTCCCGTTCGATCACCGCAGTGGGGCCCACAATGCGACAGAGGGTAGCGTGGGCGTCGTTCCAATGCTTGCCGCGAATCAAGCAATCCACCTCATCGGCAGCATTACCAGTGTCGCGAGCGTACAGAGCCTTGGCCACCCAAATCCACCCAGCAGGGATTTGCAGGTCGACGGTCAAATACTGCCAATTGCTGTCGGGTGTGCCCGCAGGAGTAACCGGGCCAGGTAGCTCGGACGCAAAATGCGCCAACGTCTCTCTGACAGCCTGTTCACGATCTGATGCCTTGGACAGATGCAAGAGTATGAACAAGGCGCGGTTGAGTTCGCCACTGCAGCTGAGTTCCCAGGCATAGTCGCGGACCAGTTGGTCTGCCCGTACGGTATCGATTTTCAGGCGGTGATGTTGACCGACGGTGGCAGCAAGGAGTTGGTGCAGCTGGAAGGACAACCGGTTGGATAACTTGTCTCCGCTGACAGACTCAGGAAGCAACGCGGCAGGGAATTCCAAGGCAGGATGTTCAACATCGGTACGGGTGCCCACAGTTGCAGAGTACGTCTTCAGCAACACCCACAGAGGAGATTCCCGCCCCAGGATATCTGCAGATGTATGCATCACTCCCCGCGAACCTTCTTGGTGCAGGGGGTAGGGGAATGCCGGCTCCTCGCCGCGAGTAAGGTCCTTGATGAACTGAGCAACAGCAGCTTCAATCGGCTCTTCATCCGTAATGCCGTACCATAGGCGGAGACCAAATGCTTGGAACCAATCCAAATCAAACCGTTCTGTGAAGGTGAAAGTAGAAGCGCGGTCTTCCAAGGCTCCGCCAGATTTGCCCTCGCTGCGAAGGGCATTACCTGCCAAAAGCTCGTACAAGGCACGGATGGGCTCGCTCATCTCGGAATACACATTGTGCTGACGCCACATCTCAACTTGCTTTGCCATGTCCGCGCGGGTCGTAGGATCCCGGCTGATTTGCGAGAGAAGGGTAGCCAAGTGGAAATCCTGGCCTGTCATGAGAACGTTACAGGCCTCTTCGATACGGTGTGAACAGAGGAGGTGAACAGCACGCTCTTCAGCCGAACTAGCCTTGCCCAAGTCATGGGCATGCTTTTCACGGACGATCTTCTCCCACAGTCGGCTAAGGCGATCCTTCTTGATGCGATGCATGTACTTTGCGCGGAGTTGCACTGGAACGCCGGCTGAGATGTCATCTTCGATCTCATCATTGAAGAGTATGTTGGCGAGCTGCCACACCAGAAGCTCTTGGTTTGATCCTGACGAGGCCTGCGCAAAGTGTCGGAAATCTGCCCTTTCCAAGCGAGCGAAGGGAACGCCATCCACGCGAGTAATCGCCGAAAGTTGCCTCTGCACATCAAGCATCTCAAGGGAGGATGCCTTTTGATTCAACGACAAGAAAACAATGTCTCTGCCTTCGCTGGTAATAGAGAACTTTTGCTCCCAACGACCATCATCAGAAGACGCATCTGTGACATCATTCTTTGCAGTGATAAGGGTGTCGAGGCCCCATCGGGGCTTGAACGAGTGGTGAAAGGCAATGTCATCACCACTCAGTTCATTCGATTCGCCTGCAAAGGTTTTGGGTTTCTTGTGATAGGGCCACTCAAAACCTTTAGGCTGAGCACTCCGCCCTTTCGATGGGGATTGACCTTGCTTGCGCGGTTGTTGGAAGAGGGAATTCATCAAATCAATGCTAGTGGCAAAACTTTTCTGCTGGGCATTGGTTGACGACTGCTTAGGACTGTCATCATGAAGGGGTCGGTCGGTGAAGGCATTCGCTTGAATCCCACGTAGGGCATCGCGGTCTTGTTTGCGAGGGCTGATAGTACGTTGCAGCTGTTCGGCCCAATCGCCGGTAAGATCAAGACGTGCCTTGGGAGGGGTGTTCCATGGCTTCAAGGTGGGCTGGGAATCCTCGACGGCGCTCTTAACGCCATTTGGCTCCACGGTAGGATGAAGGTCAGGAAATGTACCCGCCATGTCCATTTCCTCAATCTCATCCGATTCAACTTCTGAGTCGCCAGACTGCTGGCTCTCGGTGATATCCTCACCGTCTTGCTCAATAGTTGAACCCGTGGAGCCTTCCTCTAAAAAAGACTCCTCCGAAGCCGACTGCCGATCATCTGCCATCTCCATTGCCTGGTTGCCAAATGATCCAGGAACCAGTTTCCGTTTCTTGAAATCAAAAGTGTCGTCCTCGACCCCGGCCACGGAGCCCAAAAAAGAGTCGTCAGTTGAAAAGGTCGACATCTGCTCCGAACCCATGGTGTTGTCAAAGTTGGATAGCGATTGGGCCTTCGCAGTTGGAGTGTCAGGACCAGCACTCAAAGTGCTCTGGTTAAGGCTCTCACCTTCTTCTTCCTCGTCGCTATCGTAATCAAGACCGTAGGTGGTGTAATGGGGCACCTTGAAAACCCAGGTTCCCGTGCCCTTCTCATAATCGATGAACTCGGTGTTGTGTACCTTCCTCAGGCGATCGACGTGCTTCTCGAATAGAGGACCGCTGGTGAGCGGAGACGGGGACTTCTTGTCTCTACCCCGCGGCCAGGAGTTCTCGATACGAAGGATAGAGGGCACGTTCAATCCCTTACCACGAGGAGGTTTGATGGCCTCATCTGGGTACACAGTGATCTTGCGCACACCGATCTCCACCAGACCACCAAAGATTTGATCCAGGTCGATCGTAGTCAAGTCCACGGGCTCGTCGAATGTCACTTCACCGCAACGTTGACGGCCGACGGTGAAGCCGGTAACATGTTTCAGTTGCTCGCGGCTCATCTTGTTGAGCTCCGCACGGGTCGGCCTCATCCAATACTCGCCAGGCTGGGGGTCGCCGCCAGGGACGAACGGAAGCCTGGAGGGAACCTCAGCAGGCGTTGTCTGTTCGGCGTCCTCGGGAACTGAAGGAAGGTCCTGAGCACGGACAGTCTCCATTTCCGGCCGAGTGACATTGTTGGTAGTCGCGCTGATTCCATTGATACCGTTCACAGTGCCACTCTTACGAATCGAGCGCAAGAAGCCCAATTCCTCCGGCGTGGGCTCAGGGCTTTCCGATTGCACTGGGACGATTTCGGCACCCGCGGTCGTGGTAGATGAGGCGTCAAAGCTGACCTTCTTCTTCATTTTGTCAGTGGGAGGGGTCGATTCCTCGCCATTGGTGATTGCCGCAGGGGTGCTCGCAGGACGAGCGAAGAGATCATTTCTCAGACTGCGGTCGATGGTGAGACGCTTCAAGCTGCCACTTGATAAGCGCGAGGGGCCAGTCGCAAGAGCTCCAGGGGAGAGAACGCTGTCAGTATCCGGGTCGAATGTCTTGCGCAAGTTGCTAGTAGAGAAGCTCTTGCTAAAGCTAGTACGGCCGAGGCTGCCGCCGGCGACACTTCCGCGAAGGCTGCCACCAAGAAGACTGCCGCCAAGGCCAGTGGGTGTTCCGGCGCTGCTAGAAGGAGACCCGTAGGTCGAATAGGAGAACCCGTATCCCTGGCGCTTGGGAGGAGTCACAAGACGGTTAGCCGCATTAGGTGTGATCTTGTAGACAGGCAACGGGGTCCGCTGTTTCTGTTTGATGGAGCTTGACAAGGGAGTCGCTAAAGGTCCTGGGCTGGATGCGTTGGGGGCCGGCAGTCCAGAGAAAATAGACTGATTTCCATAAGGGTTTCCTTCCAACAGCGAAGCCTGCAGACTACCAGGGGTCGGCTGCTGGGCCTGTTGTGGCTGCTGGGGCTGGGCTTGCTGGGTGCTACCACCGAAGAGACTAGAGCCTCCTAGGCCAAGACCTCCAGTCTGGGGTTGCTGGGTCTGGGTACCACCAAAGAGTGAGGAGCCGGTACCTTGAGTTGCCGTGTTTGTGCCCCCAAAAAGAGAGCCTCCGGTGCCGGTGCCACCGCCGAACAGCGGTTTCTGTTGCTGTTGGGTCTGGGTACCGCCAAATAGACCACCGCCCGTTCCTGTCTGCTGAGTCTGCGTACCTCCAAATCCTCCGAAAGCACCGCCAGTGGTGCCTGTGCCCGTGGTACCGGTGCCGAAAAGACTCTTCTGGCCCTGTTGTTGATTCCCACCACCGAAAAGGGAGCCTCCAGTTCCGGTCTGCTGGCCAGTGCCTCCAAACAAAGAGCCGCCAGTCGCTGGTTGTTGATTTTGTTGGGCACCTTGACCAAAAAGAGAGGTGCCGGTCGTGGTGCCTCCGCTTCCAAAAAGGCCGCCGCCGGAAGATGGCTGTTGCTGCTGATTCGTCTGCCCGAATCCGCTGCCGAACAAGCCCTTATTCTGAGTCTGGGCCTGTTGCTGGTTCTGCTGGCCAAACCCGCCAAAGGCGCTTGTTCCTGTTTGCTGCTGTTGGCCACCTCCAAATGGAGACGACGTAGCAGCAGTGCCGCCAAAGGGAGTAGAAGTACTTGTGGCCTGTTGACCAAATCCGCCAAAACCGGTGCCAGTGGAGGTAGTGCCTGATCCAAACAACGGCTTGTTCTGCTGTTGCTGCTGCTGTGTGCCGCTGCCAAACAGGCCCCCGCCAGATCCGAAACCACCAGTAGATCCAGAAGTAGTGCCGAAGCCGCCAGTGGTTGAAGTGTTTCCACCAAAGAGACCGGACTGAGAGGTGCCTGTAGTTCCACCACCGCCGAAGAGGGAAGTAGCCGGTTTGGAAGCTCCAAAGAGAGGATTGCTAGATGTCGACCCGAATCCACCGGCAGTCTGAGTAGTGCCAAACCCAGACGGCGCACTGGTGCCACCGCCGAAAGGCGAGGAGGTGCTTCCGAAACCAGTGGAGGGCTGGTTGAACCCGGAGCCTCCGAATGCCGAGCTACCGAAAGCACCAGCTTGTCCGCTTCCATTTCCAAACCGCCGACCCTGGTTGTAGTCACCGAGACGCAGCTCCTCGAAAGAGTATTTGCTGTAGGGCTGCATAAACGAGATGCTCTGGTAATGGTTGGTTACGCTAGAGGCCCCATCTTTTTCGGTGAATGCACTGAATGGTGTGCTAGCGGTGCCATCGGAGGGAGGAATTGCCTGCTGGAAAGCGGTTCCCGTCCCGCTACCGAAGCCCGTACCACCACCACCACCACCGAAGCCACCGCTGGAGCCAAATCCACCACCAGGGGTTGTTGTTGTACTACCAAACCCTCCTCCAGTCTTGTTTCCGAAAAGCCCACCACCAGAGCTTCCAAATCCGCCCCCGGTGGCTCCAGAGGATCTGAAGCCGCCGCCGCCGCCGCTACCAAAGCCACCACCACTTGTAGCGCCACCGCCGAAAAGGCTTCCACCAGAAGATGTTGCGGTTCCAATCCCGTACCGGTGCGATTCTGACCGCCGAAGAGGGAGTTCGACTGTTTTTTGTGTGTTGGATCCGAAACCTATGATAACTCAAGTCAGTAACGTGCACAAGGCTGCCTATGTAAGCTCAGTGAGAAAAGCGAATAAGACGCTCGATGCCGAGCATGGTATCCAGAAAACCGATGTGAATACGATGACGGATTCCTCTCTTCCAATATGGCCAACAAGTAGTCCCTGGATAGAGGTCGACCTTCCGGGCAGGCAGGAAACACGTCTGGTGTAGTTGACTTTACCCCATCCGCGAGACAGGTATGCGCAAAAGATGGTAGGATCCATATCCGGAAGACACGCAGCAGGAAAGAGAAAGGATCGCCGAGCTCATGAGGACATCGTCGTTGAGCACGTACCTCCACCGGAACCAAAGCTACTGGAAGTATTCCCAAACAGGCCACCACCTGATGTGTTGCCACCACCAAAAGGGGACGATGTGGATCCAAAGCCTAGATGACGGGGATGATGCTGTCAGACATTGTACTGGAAGCTGCGATCCCTTCTCTTGTTGCTCTGCTGTATTGCTCTAGCGTCGATAACCTCCGCGGGATAGTAACGAGGTCGAGAAGTCGAAAGAGAGGAACCGTCGCGGGTCGACGTCTGGAGCACCAGCATGGGCCGATGAAGTATCAAGAGACGAGGGATAGAAACAAAAGTCGAGTAACAACGCTCAAGGGCGGGTGAAAAGCGATGACGGGATGAGGGATGAAGGTCACCTACCTCCGCCAGAACTAGTTCCACCGAATCCAGAGCCGGTGCCGAAGCCGGAGCTCTGCTGGTTGTTCTGTCCGAATCCTCCGAATCCGAAAGACATGATGCTGTTCGGTGTCCGTTGGGCTTATGCGTTCATCCGTTCGAAGCGGGTCGAAGACCGCGAAGTAAACCGGGCGCTGCGAACGTGCGAAAATGGAACGAGAAGCTCGTTGTAGAGATTAACTGTTGGATTAAGCACCGAAAATGGATGCGCTCGCCCGAGATAGAAGCTAGGAAGAGCTGTAGGTCGAGAGGTAAACTCGACGCGCGCCGCAAGGAAAAACTGTTTTGATTTTTTTTCTGCTCTTCTGTTAGAGAAAAAGGAAAGCTCACACCAGCTACAGACGGAGAAAGGCCGCCAGAGCTAGAAGTGAACAAAGAAGGCAAGGTAAAAGTGAAGCGAAACAGAAGGAGACGGCGAAGGCGAGGAGAGGGAAGAAGAAAGAAACGCGACGGTGAAGGAAAAGAGAGAGGGAGGTTTGGTTTAGGTTCGGGTGGTTAATTACATACCACGTCGTCGTCGCTGACTCATCCAGCTTGATGGCGGCCCAACAGGAGAATGGTCACGTGGGTGTAAGTTTGGTATGGAAACTGGTATTGCGATCGTTTTCATGAGAGGAGTCACGTGGAGTGCCGCCTCCAGCAGCCCGAAATCCCGTCCGGCATCATCCTTACGTTACGTTGTATTGTTACTCGAAAGAACAGTGGGATATGGGTAAGTATTGATGATTATACATAGATCAACTAGGGGCATCATCGCTATTCAAATGAAGACATCAAAACACGGGAGTCACAAAGCGGATGGCATCTGCAAAACGAGCAATGGAAGTCGGCCTCGAGCCAAATCCAGTCGAGTTCATCGCATCATATACTAAGGTTCCATCTTTTCATCAATTTTTTTTATACTTCTTATTTATATCCCCCTGTCGCGGGTCATTATCATCCATATATGCTTTATTTGCCACGGGCAGCATGGACCGTTTGGATGATCTTGTCGACAACGGAGGGATCCGACAGCTATAGTCCAACGTCAGTATCATGACAGCAGGGAATCATTGAGAAGGGAATTCATCTTACCGTCGAGGTGTCACCAAGGCTGTCCTCCTCGCCACTCAGAATCTTCCGCAAAATACGGCGCATGATCTTGCCGCTACGGGTCTTGGGGAGGTCATCGACAACGAAGACAGCCTTGGGGGCAGCGAACGGTCCGATCGACTTGCGAACCTGCATCACCAGATCCTTGCGGACCTGCTCGGTCGTCTCATTACCCTCCTTGAGGGCAACGAAGGCATTGACGGCTTGGCCCGTCAACTCATCAGCAATGCCGACGACGGCGGCTTCGGCGACCATGTCTATGGGCATAGATTAGCGTCGGGATCACACGCGCGATCTTCACCGTGTCACTTACGGTGCTCGAGAAGGGCAGCCTCGATTTCAGCAGTCGACAGACGGTGGCCCGACACGTTCACGACGTCATCAACACGACCACGGATCCAGTAGTATCCCTCGTGGTCACGGCCAGCGCCATCACCGGTGAACTATGATTGCAGCGGTCAGTCACGGTTGATCGTTTTTACTCGGTTGCGCAGGGGCCACTCACATAGTATCCCTTGTAGACATTCAGATAGGTGTCCATGTAGCGCTTGTGGGCACCCCAGACAGTGCGGGCCATACTAGGCCAAGGCTGCTTGAAGGCAAGCACACCCTCAACATCGTTGCCACTGATCTCCTCGCCCGAGACGGGGTCAATGATGGCAGGCTCGATACCGAAGAAGGGCAGGGAGGCACTGCCGGGCTTCGTGGGCGTGATTCCACCCAGAGGAGTGATGACGTTGGAACCAGTCTCGGTTTGCCAGTATGTCTGGTTGACAAAGGTTAGATCTTTTAGACTATCTCGCGGGAGACAATTACTTACGTCGCAAATGTGCGCCTCTTCCTTTCCGACCTTCTCAAAGTACCACTTCCAGACCTCGGCAGCGATGGGTTCACCGACGGAGCCCAGAATACGCAGGTGGGCCATCTTGTGATGGATATGCTCGTCGCCAGCCCGCTTGAGCAGCCGCAGAGCGGTGGGGGCGACGTAGAACTGCGTGACCTTGTGTTTCTCGATAACATCCCAGTAGCGGGAGAAGTTCGGGTAGGCGGGGGTACTCTCAAAGACCACTGTGGCACATCCCAGAAGCAGAGGGGCGTACACCACATAGGTGTGGCCCGTGATCCAGCCGACATCACCACCGCAGAAGTAGCGGTCATCATCATGAATATCAAACACGTACTTGCCGGTCATGGCAGCACCCAGGAGATAACCGGCGGTCGTGTGCATGACACCCTTGGGCTTTCCAGTGGAACCCGAGGTATAAAGGAGGAAGAGAGGGTCCTCGGAGCTCATCGACTCGGGCGCCAGGTAGTTGGGGTACTTCTCGACCTCTTCGTGCCACCAGATGTCACGACCCTGGGTCCAAGGGACCTCGGCGCCGGTACGCTTGTACACCAGAACGCTCGACACGTCGGGGCACTGCTTCAGCGCCTCATCGACGATGCGCTTGGTGCCGATGATCTTACCGCCACGCTTACCCTCGTCGGTGGTGATGACGACCTTGGAACCAGCGTCGAGAACGCGGTCCCGAAGCGAGTCGGAGGAGAAACCGGCGAAGACGACAGAGTGGACGGCACCGATACGCGAACACGCGAGGAAGGCAATGATGGCCTCGGGAATCATGGGGAGGTAGATGGCGACGGTGTCGCCCTTCTTCACGCCATGCTGCTTCAGCACCCAGGCGACGCGCGAGACCTCGCGCAGGAGCTCGCCGTAAGTGATGGTGCGGCCCTCATTGGGCTCGTCGGCTTCGTAGATGATGGCGACCTTGTCGGGGTTCTTCAGGGCATGGCGGTCGACACAGTTAAAGGAGGCATTTAAGCGACCCTCAACGAACCAGGCATTGTCACCGTTGGCCAAGGAGCCAACGTGGGTCGTCTGGAAGTCCTTGTCGAAGGTGAGCAGTTCCCGGGCCATGCGGGCCCAGAAGGTGTCGGGGTTTCGGATGGACTCCTCATAGAGCTTCTTGTATTCGTCGAGATCTTTCAGATGAGTCCCGGTGGGGTGTTTCTCATAGAAAGCCTTGGGAACATGGAAAGTGTCGACTTCGTGGGCCTCCACCACCTGGATTCAACAAAAGCGATTCAATTAGCGGGTAGACCGAAAAATGGCCGAATTTGGACCTGATGGGTGGGGAGAGGGGGCCCCTCTTTTTTCTTTCGCCCATGGTGTTTTTCCCTCTTTCCCTTCAGAAAAAGGGAACAAGGATTCAGAAGGATAGAACCTACCACGGAGGACTTGGGGGGCATAACGTTGCCTTCGGACATGGTTGTGAGCCCGGGGGGCAGTCAGAACGACTCCAAAAAAAAGAGAAGCGGCAGAAAAGGTGCGAGGGGCAATCGATCGATTGATAGAGTCCGACTAGCTGTGAGGATTGCGGGGATACGAAGTTAGCTCAACGCCTCAACATGCCCCAATGGAGAGTGGGAGAAGGAGGAAGAAATGAAGAAGGAGAAGAAGTAGAAGAAGCGTATGGGAGAGGGAGGATTATTCAGGGCTTCTGTCGCGGTCGAGAACAGGTGGTTCCCCCCCGACAGTGGGGTACAGTAGCAGTAGTAATAGTAGTAGTAGTTAGGGGGGGGTGTCATTTACCTACCGGATGCGGAGGGTACTCTAGGGTATCTTCGGGAGGAATGTATAGCCAAGGTAGAGAGGAAGAGGTAGGAGGAGGAACAAGAACAAGGGGAAGAAGACAGAGATCGTAGGAAGCAAAACGACCCGTCGTCCGATGGGGGAGACTGAGATATTTAACCCCGTGAACTGGATGGGTCCGCGACGGCTTTAGTAGGCTTAGCAGGAGGATTATTTAATTATTATTGTTGTTGAGAGAGACCGTCCCGCTCTTGTTTCCCCCCGGGCGGCCGGTGGACACCCTGCGATGGTTACGACTCCCTCCGACTCCCTTGGGTCAACCACCTCTTCCGGGCGTCCGTCTGCACAGTCTTGGTTCGGTATCTTGACTGGATATCCCAAGAGCTCTCGTCTTGTTCCCCGGGCTTCTACGAAGAGATACTTAGACCTCGGATGTGATGTAAATTCCCAGAGCTTTCTCCACATGGTCCGCCTACGGGTGAACCCAGGTGTCTCTCTACCAGGTCAATACAGACACATGTCGGACGGATTCAGGCAGTAGTTGTTTAGAGAAGCCAATCATCAACTGGAATGCTGATGCTGAAAAGGGAAGAAAAGATGATAAATATGCAATTTCTCAATTATACTCTGTAGTGTTACCGACAACCGCAAGTAACCCATAAGTACATACAGTGAATTACTAGACCCTGTCTATCCACGGAATAATAATACCTAATACCTAATAGAACATACAGCAGCAGAAGGATGATCCTCCCGGCAGTACCTACTGCGAGCGAGACTGGGTGGAGGCCGCTACTCTGGTGGCCCGAACGCGTCCAAAAGCAGTTGGGCTCGGCCATGCGGGGCTTGACAGGTTCTCGTTTCCGTTGCTCCGGGGAAAGATGGCGAAGATCCGTCTGTGAGACTCCCTCCCCTGGGTAACTATTATTATGGGCAGAATTTCAGTCCTTATGTACTATACATGCAAGTTCCACCTGGCGGTTCTTCGGGCCACTCAGCCTCTTCGTTTCAGCATCGTCGGTTGTACAAAGCTGCATTCATCCCGTTTATGCGATGTACCTGCTTCCCTTCAGCAAGGAGAGTCGAGAACGAGATGCAGATGATTCCAGCCATCCACCGAAATGGACCCTCCCGCCCCCAGACCGACCAAGACGGGGCAGTCAGCCATCACAAGAACAGCGGCCAAGAGGCGGTAATGGAGGGGTAGCCTCGTAACTTGCATCATTGCCGTGCGGGGTCCTACCTACATCCCACCTTTCCCTTGGGAAGATTCCTTGGGGCCGGGCGATCGTGTACCGGAGGATACAGTCTTATCGTACCATGCTTAGGGCCAACCAGGAAGTCGGTAGAGAAGAACCCAAGGCTGGTTGGCCCAATGACCTCGCAGCTAATCGCTGATTCAGTGACCTCCATTGTCCCGAACATGAACCCTCCAGCTTACAGGTGGCCTGTTCGTGCCTGAGGTTAACCCTAAGTTAACTGGGCACTACGGAGTACATGGCAAGAGGTCACTTGCCTCGCTGGGATGGCCAGGCCCTGCATCACAGGCAGAAGGCAGGCAGAAGAGTATCCAAAAGGGAATTTCCGGAACCACCAAGGGATGAGGAAACCCACCTACCACTCTCAATTTAACGTGGCCCGGATCGGACTCCGCGATAATTTGTCCCCAATCGGCAGGCGAGACAGCCTAAATGGAGTCTGTTTAGGTTCCGTCATTTTCTCTTCTCTACTGTACTTACTCAGATGGGACTAGGCGCTCTCCCGACCATCTGGTGGATATGATGACTGGCTGGGAACCTTCAGCCGGCCACAGGGCCGTATAGAGTATGCAGAGACAGTTACACAAGGGTATTGTATGGAGCGCTTAGGTACCTAAGTAGTACATATATGAGTCTTAAGCCACACTCGTACAGCAGCTCGATAGCTTTACGATCGGATGTCGGCGCAGACTTCATGCCTCGCATATCTTTCGCTCTCAGGAGGCTTCCTCAAGCTTCACGCTACGCGATACGACAAGAGCCAAGATCTCCCCACGCTGTGAGGATTGTGGGGAGAATCGTGGGAGGGCTCTACCACCCGAGGACAAGACCTAGAATTCATGTTCATACTATAATATTATTTCCTGTAATGGACGTGACTGTCGATATTCTCCAAATATTGGAGCTTAGTAGCTAATCAATCCAATAGCCCATGCTACTACCTACCTAGATACTGAGGTACACAGCAAGGGCCCGGAAGGGGTGATGGATTATAGGCCTGAAATCGCAGGCATCTACCCACCGGCCATACGGAAGCTCGGCCCTGAGTCGATTCACCACCGAGGTTATGGCTCATCGATGTGCACCCTGTCTGGAACTATATATCGGTTCTCGGTTTCCAGAAGAATGCTGTTCTTCCCTTCATCCCGGACCTAGGTAAGACCTAGGAGCCCGCCTACTCTCTCTCACTCCGAACGTACCGTTAGGCCGACCGACTCGGTTGAGCCATCGTCTCATCCATGCTGCTTTACGGAGTACCTACTATGGAAGATCGGTAACCCCTCCGTGCCTAGAGTACCTTACGGACTGTTGATCCTCGATGGCCGCCCTTGTCCCTCTTAGTCGCTCAAATCGCCCCGTCCATGCGTTAGCTGACCCTCCGATTATCCCTCCTTACTCCTGAATCCACGATGCAATGCATAATCCGATTATTGAGGAAACTCAAAAGACACCGACGGTGGGTTCTGTTCCCGACAACAAATGCGACGTGCCGCTACCACTCCCACCACCGAGCCGTCGCACTCCAAGGTCGCAATAACCACCCGGCGGGACCACACACCCAGTGCGGACGGACACTCATTCGTGAACGGATCCTTCCGACGCTGTCTTCCACACATCCAGCGCGGACCAACTGCGCCTCAGCTCCCGCTAATCTTTTAGTGGAAAACGCAGCGTGCATTCGGGATGCCCCTGCAATCCATATCCACCACAACAGCAAGCCAGGATACCCCAATGCCTACCTAGCCTTTTAGTTCCGCGGATGGGTCAGCGACGCGCAGTAATCCTGCCGACGTTATTCTAGCGTCTCTTAGCGTTGCTTAACCCTTCCGCTCATCCGTTGCTGCTGGTCTGAGCCTATCGTCTTCAATTCCTCTTTCTTCTTGCGGTTCCTTCGAGAAGCAATTGGGTATTAAGCGAATGCTGGACAGTATCTACTGGAAAGCCTCTTTGCAGACTGAGCAATCGATTTGCAAGAGATACTTACTCAGGTCTGGCCGAGACTTGGTTCCACAGGACTATCACGCAAGACTCACTACTCGGTGTACGCAAACTCCACCGATTGACACTCACGGAGGACTCCGTGCAAGCCCGATGTCAAGGTACGAATAACAACAATACCATTCGGAACAGGAACCCACTTGTCAGAGGTTGATCCACAAAGACCGCCTTGAAATCGACCGGCCTTTTATAAAGTTTGGCCAGCACGTCGTTCTTTATTTTGACCTTTACTCGATGCGGTAGGTCTCCGGAATACTATCCGCTGGTTACTGTCTGCGCTTGTCGGTGCAGACGGGACATCCGGATCTTGAAGACTCTTGTTGTTCCTGGCGTAGTACATATCATAGGATGCGTATTCAATCACAGTTGTTGAACCAATGTAAGCGGATGATGAATACTAGGTAGATAACAATCTACAAGTGTTGGTTCTCGTGCAACGCCTTCGGGGGAGTAATGAAAACGGCCGGAGCCTTGGGCCTTGTTCGGACACATGCCGAGTAACAATGTAGTGTTGTTAAGCTATCTATAGAGACTAAGTGGTCCTACGCAACTAACTTCTTGTGGCGACGAACATACTCTGTAAATGAGTGACAAAGACACAGGATCGGGATCACAGCATCAGATAGTACTCAGAGCCTGTTCTTTGCTCAGACCTGATATTCCATGCTATCTCTAAATCTGAAGCGGCAGCAACAGTACCTCCATGACCTGTCTAGTTTCACATCGAATGCATCCCAGTGACAGGGGCTTCACAGCTACCCCGACTATACCTATGACAGTCAGATGCAGCCGACCATTCAGTCGGTTCATAGCACCCATCGCGCCGCCTATATGAATCGTTCGCGAAACATGGATACTGCGTCGACAGGTTCATGAGCAGCGGCACAGTAAAGTCCAGACGCATTATCGCTTGATGCTTTTCACGACCGTGATCATAACTACCTGTATCTAAGCACAAGTCCATCACCTATAAACCGTACCCTCAATCAATTGACCATCCAATCACGATGCCACCACGCGCCCATCCCCAGCAAAAAGACCACCACGCTCCCATCACGGACCACATCCCGAAACAGCTGCAAGTACAGCCCCGGTCCCGACAACCCCCCATTCCGGCTCTTAATCATCACCCTCGCGCCGGTCAACAGCAGCTCCCCGGTGGTGAAATACAAGAACGGGTTCCGCGCAGTAGCCGGCGGCGGCGGCGAGCTCCCAAACGTCGCAATGGACGACCCAATCACAAACAGCAGATACACGCCGACGGCGATCGCAAACACCACATGCAGCGTCTTCCATACGCGAGCCGCTCGCTCCTCCGCTGCGGACTTGGGCTGCGTCGCCATCCCCAGCATGCTCGCTACGAACGGGGGCACCCCCAGGGTCGCGGCCAGATCTGCGGGCGACATCCCCGGCGCGGCTGGGCCGTTTGCGCCTGAACCTGCGCCTGTGCCTGCACCCTGCTGCTCGCCGCCCGGCATGCCGGCCATGAGCGAACCGAGCAGCTTCATCATTGGGTCGTCGCTGTCAGGGCCGGGTTGGTCGCCGGACGGGGCGGATTGCCGGAGCAGCGAGCGGATGAAGTCTTGCTGGGCCTGGAGATCGTCCGGTGGGGGCGGGAGGTCGGCATTGGATGGTTGACGAGCGAGAGGGGACGGCGAGGGTGCTTGAGGTGGCGTCTCTGGGGCGGGGGAGATCGAGGCGGGGGGCTGTGGTGAGGGAGAGGGGGAGGGGGAGGTGGCTTCGCGGGCTTGACGAGCGTTCCAGTTAGTTTCTGTGCTTCGTGGGTTTGGAGTTGGGATGAGAGCTCTCGTACCGGGTTGAGGGGTGCGGCCGCTCAGACTGGTGATTTTGTCCAACCGTGCAGCACCGCCCTCTTTGATTTTTGCTTCGCGACGCTCGCGTCGGAGACGAGCGGCTTTTTGGGCGGGAGATTCTTCGGGGGACGACATCTTGGTCGGTTGTTTGGAGGTGGGTGAAATTTGGGGGAGGAGGATCGGGAATATCTGGCGACGCCGCGTCGGGGAGTTTCCAGTGCGGTCACGTTTTACATCATCTGACCGCCCAGAAGGCTCTACAGAGTAGAACGCGAATTGTCAAAGGTTCAGGTCTTGTAGTTCCTAGTTCTAGGTTACAGTCTGATATCTTTATTTAAGAATACCTGTAGAACAAGAATTGGTATTAGTTGGTGGGAGGGGGGCCAACAATGGATGGACATGTCACTATATATCGCCGGATCACGTATCTATTGCACTCTGTACACAGCGCAATGGGGCACTGTTCTATTAACAATACCCCTACAGGCAATCGGAATTATTCCAAGATATCATCAGACACAAGTCCAAGTAATGTAGAATGATCATCGCAGGTGGTTGTTTACTCGAATTCAAGAACCATCGGGTGACATCATCACTTGCATCTGCCAAGACCTCCCACAAATTGCTTCATGATGAGGAGAGAGTGAGATTCTACTTTCTCCTTGGAAAGATGAATCAATCTAATTGACTGTGATCTTTGTATTGGCTTGACCCTGAAAGACTATCGGCGTGTTGGGTCAGTTGGCATCCAGTCCATGGGTGGAATGGGGAATGGGTCAACTCGATTGAGGTAGTTAAATATGAGGTATGTAGTATGCCTGGACGGGCACCAGTTACTCTTAGAATAGAACGAACAAGTTGCTGACGTGCAAGCCGGCAGTCTGAACCGGGGATTGGAGCGTTTCCTCCACAATGACGTAGTCCCGATGCGGTAGGGCTGGCGGCCCCAAGTCAAGCTTATAGACTTCTGACTTCATCAGATCTTCCAATCCGTGAAATACTTTGGTGTCGTTGTTTCTTCCTCCATTGAAAAACTGGAGGTGGCTGTCTTCCACCATCGCTAATCAGACACCCATTGCATCAACAACAACATCCCCCCGGTTCTCTTCCCAACACTTCCGGCCGCTACAATGGCGCCCCATCCCCGAGGCATGGGAGGGTCCGAGTCCCCCAGAAACCGCCGGGTCGGGGAGCACTGGAGCGCACAGAATCCGGTGCCAACCATCCATCGGTTCTTGGAGCGTATGGAGCAGGACAAGGAGGCGCGGAAGGCCCATGAAGAGGAGTTGGATGCTCAGGAAAAAGCTAGAGTGACCGAGAAGAAAGATGCAAAGCCAGAGGCTATCCCTCATCGCCCACGAAAATCAAAGGGAAAGACCCGCGTCGTGACGGATCCTACGACGGGCCGCGATATTGAGGTCGAGGACCAAGATTCGGACTCCATGGACGCCGTGAAGAACGCAAAGGTAGACGTCGGCTCTTACAGTCCTTCCCGACAACCATCCAGCTAACGCCTAGTATAGTTGGTTGTTCCAAATGCGAATCTCGGAAAGCCCACGGTAAGCATGCATTGGATGTATTGTTATGGGACTGGCCTTACTGACAATTCATAAAGCCCGTCAGAACCGATCCCAACCAGAGCTTCGATGAATACCGCGAAAATCAGGATATCACCGCCCCTCCAGATCCTATTGCCGAAGGCACAACATCGGACGTCCCCATCCATGGGGAGGTAACCAATATCCTTTTCCACCCAACCCCTAGTGTCACATACAAACCGATGTTTGACGCCTTGGAACGACGGGGCATTGGTCTCTGCATAGGTATAGTATTTGGGATCCTCTTTATTGGCCGATTATTTGGCACCTCAATATGGGCGCTTTTCCTTCTGGGCTTTTGCATTGCAAGTGGCGTATGGCTGTGGGTGGAGGAGGTAGTCCGGAGCGGCCGCGACATGGAATGGAGCAACGAACAGCTTAGAGGACAGACGGTATACCCCCGAAAATGTCCCGCGCTTCTCCAAAGTCTACTAACAATCTCGTCTAGGCCACTGCCAACCTACTGCCTGAGTCCGTTGAATGGATGAACACCTTCCTTGGTGTCGTGTGGGGACTTGTGAACCCTGAGATGTTGTCTCCCGTGGCGGACACAATCGAAGATATCATGCAGGCTTCGGCTCCCGGTGTGGTCGAAAACGTCCGCATCGCAGAGATCGACCAGGGGAGCAACCCCCTACGCATTCTCAGTCTACGGTCCCTCCCCGATGACCACGACCATGTCCAGCAGCTAAAAGACAACATCCGTGAGGAAAACGAACGGAACAAGGACCCTGATGAAGCGGCGGCGATTGAAGAAGGTGGAAGTCACTACAATCTGGAGGCATCGTTTGCATACCACGCAAAACCAACGGGCCAGTCCACCTCGGCCAAGGCACGCAACATGCACATGCAGATTGTGTTCTACCTGGGCATCAGAGGTCTTTTTGGCGTCCCTTTTCCAGTATTCGTTGAGCTGAAGGAAATGGTGGGAACCGTCCGTCTCAGGTTCCAGCTGATGCCAGAGGCACCCTTCATGAAGGACATGACGTTCAGTCTTGTGGGAATTCCCCATATCAGGGCTGGCTGCATGCCCATGGTCAAAGGGGGCGTGAATATCCTGAACTTGCCATTAATCTCGAACTTTGTCAACTACGCAATCGCCACCGCGTGCGGCCTGTTCGCAGCGCCCAAGTCCATGACAATGGATCTCAGCATGATCCTCAAGGGCGATGACATCATCAAGGAGACCCAGGCCCTGGGAATCATGTGGGTTCGCATCCACCGTGCTGTCGGCCTCAGCAAGCAGGACCGGCGTGGCAGCTATGGTGGCGGCAGCGACCCTTACATCAATCTTTCGTTCTCCAAATACGGCAAACCCATGTACTGTACTCGCGTCATCTGCGACGACCTCAACCCGGTCTGGGAAGAGACGGCCGCGTTGCTGGTGACGCCGGAGCTGATCAAGGCCAACGAGAGCCTCAGCGTGGAGCTCTGGGATTCGGACCGCAACACCGCCGATGATATCGTGGGCAAGATCGAGCTGCCCATTCGCGAGATGATCCAACACCCATGTCGTATGTACCCCCAGGTTTCCAAACTCCAAGGCCTCAGCGAGGGCACCGAGATGCCAGGCGAACTACACTGGGAAGTTGGCTTCTTCGGCAAACCCAAGCTCAGGGCTGAGCTTCGGACGGACGGCAAGAAGAAGGACCTGCCTGAAAACTTCAAGAATGTTCCCGAGTTCCAAGACGAGAAAGGCGTCATCAGCAATGAGGAAGAGGATGCGGTCGTTCACACTCCCCCGGATCCGCTTTGGCCCAGTGGCATCCTGAGCGTGGTGGTCCACCAAATCGTCAATCTGCAGCTGGCCAACATCAAGGGCAGCAATGGCAACCGAAAAGGCAGAGAGTATGAGCCCGCCAGGGAGTACGGTGAAAAGAGCGAGGAAACGGGTTCCGACTTGCCCACAAGCTACTGCAAGATCATCCTCAACGACCAGTTGGTAAGAAACAGCCATTGGCCCCATCGCGCGGCTACCCTCTAACCAAATTTACAGATCTACCGGACTCGGCCAAAAGCTGTCAGCTCGAAGCCGATCTTCAACGCAGGAACCGAGCGGTTCGTCCGCGACTGGCGCTCCGCCGTTGTCACCATCACCGTCCGTGATCAGCGGTACCGCGAACACGATCCCATTCTGGGCGTCGTGCCGCTGAAGCTCTCCGATATCTTCCAGACCAGCTCCCAGGTGACACGCTGGTACCCGCTTGACGGCGGCATCGGATACGGACGGATCCGCGTGTCGCTTCTCTTCCGCCATGTCGAGACCAAGCTCCCGCCCAACATGCTGGGATGGGATGTGGGGACGTTCGAGTTCGCCTCGGACAAGATCACCGTGCAAGACTTCAACCACAAGGCCAAGATCAAGCTGCGCACGGGCGGCAGCAGCGGGAAGATCTCACGGCACGCCTGCACGGTCCACGGAAACAACACGACGTTCGACCTGACCCATTCGTCCGTGCACGGCAAGGTCCGACTCCCCGTGAAGCACCGCTACCGCTCCCCGGTCGTGATGGAGTTCCACACGTCCGGCAAGCACGGCGTGGCGGCTTACGCGATCCTCTGGCTGCAACACATGATCGACAACGAGGACATGCCGATCGACATCCCGCTGTGGTCGACCAAGAACGGCAAACGCCTGACGCAGAACTACATCACCGAAGACAACTGGCAGGTCAAGCGCGAGCCGGGGCTGGAGGACCTGCAGATCATCGGCCGGGTGCAGTTCCACGCGCGGTTCACGCCGGGCATCGACGAAACGCACGAGCAGTACGTCGTCGACGACCACTCGCGCGAGACGTTTGAAACCTGGGAGGCGTGCATTGCCGAGGGCGTGCGGTCGCGGAGCATCTCCCTCGAGGTGCCTGAGGACGTCGAGCGCATGCACGAGGAGTCGCTGGTCAACGGCCGCGACATTCTCAAGCACGCTGACCCGCGGGAACGCCGTCAATGGATCGACCGGCAGGGACAGGACTGGAGCGGCGCGTTCGGCCAGGACCCGGCGGCTTTTGTGGACGAGCAGGGCGAGAAGATCGCGGAGCCTGGAAGTGACCAGCCGGTGCATGACCCCGTGAACCCCCCGGCTATCCAGGGGGACACCACGGCGAGGTTCCAGCACCAGCAGCATGTACGGCAAGAGAGCAATTCCAGCGCGTCGTCGCATGATTCCACTTCCACGGTTGACTCGGAGCAACAGGAGCAACGATCTTCCTTCACCAGCTCGCAGCTGGACTCTCCGAGCAGCAGCCAGGCGGGGCCCAGCGAGAGATCCACCAAACGGGCGAACCGCCGCAGCGACCAGCGCCACCAGCGGGGGATGATGCAGTGGAAACCGGCTCGGAACGCGGTGTTTGCGCGGGACGAAGCCAAGTATGCGCTCCGGAAGGTGAAGAATCGGTTTTCCGGGGATTTGACGGGACGAGAGCCTGACCTGGAGACGGAGACGGGCAATTGATGACTGATGTATATTACTTGTATTAATATCTAGTTTGGCGATCAATAGTGGAATTGTTTCATGACAATCTAAGAGCGATCTATAAAGTAGACTTAGTAGATAGAGCGTCGTAACATGGTACATGAAGCCGTTTGTGGTCCTGTCCTGGAGAACCGTAGTATAATGGAAAATATGCCGTCGAATTTATGGACCATTGTCCCTCGATAGCAAGCCCGAACACACTATCCTGCACCTGAGGAGATAAAGTAATTGATGGCCCCTTGCAATCCGATCCCAAATTCAGTTACACGCTTATCTTCTACTTCATCTGCATCATTGTGAACCACAGTCAGCTGGTAGTCGCTTGATGATATCAAATGAGATATATACTATGAATTAACTGACTATTATCAATTGAAAGACCGAAGGGAAGACGGTGTATATCAACCTTCTCGTTCCTCGGTGTCACTTCTTCATCTACTGTATCTACAGTCTGCGCACTCTACAGAATCAAGTAAGATTCATGCCTATCAGACTGGATGCCTGGTGAGATTTGTGGATCCTTTCACGCAACAGCGTATGGGTTTCGATGGGATAATTAGGACTCCGTCGAACAGAGGGAATGCTCTATATGATGGCTACTGTAGGATGAGCGTTGGCTAATATCAGTAGTAATGGTCATTGTGTTCCCATGAGTGATGCGCAAGATCAGGCGCTATTCACGGAACGGTGTACCATGGATGATATGCAAGGGACGGATCGACACGGACACGGGGATGTGGAGAGAAGACTCCACCCGTTTCTATATAAAGTCCCGATCAGCACAGACACTCGTATTCGTGTACAGAGTAATGTATTAATTAGGTCGAAGAATGTCTAGCGTCTATCGCAATGCAGAGGCTCTATTAAACAGCGGTGTAGAATATGTACCGGAGAAGATGGGAGAAAATGCAAGTATGCCAGGTCATCATGTCGCCGCCAGTTCGTGTCAAATGCCGCTCTCGAGGGACAGAGATCCAAGAATAGAAGATTATGAATATAAACCAAGTGCACTGTGGGGCGAATCCGTCATCTATATGCATAAAGTTCGTAATCAAAAGGAAACAAGATGCGTCGTCATGCATAGATTCGTCACCGAGCGTCATTCGGTCTGACGGCGAGACACGCGGTCAATCTCGTCGGTCGTCGTGCATTCAGTGGGATCAGGGCTGTGAGGGCTCCCTGAGGAAGTATCAGACGAGTTGCAGGACGGTTGGCTCGTGGCTTCTTCCTCCGGTAGGGCGGTCTTCGTCGTCGGTTCTTGCGATGCGTCAGACCCACCCCGTAGTTCCAGCGGGCCCAGGGTCCATCGCCATTCGCAGCGACGCTTACTACGGGACTGGCAAGGCGTCTGAGGGGTCACAGAGTCGGAGCTATACTTTTCTCCTTGCAGCCCGTCCATCAGGGCCACGGCGCGCACCTGCCTGTCTGCGCCATGGTGCTTTCGCTTTTTGCCCTCGCCCCGGCGTTTTCCGTCGACATCATCCTCCGACGTACTTGCGTCCGAGAGGGTTAGGCTGGCGGTGGAATCCGAGTCCTCGTCGGAGCCAGCTTCGCGAGGGTCGGGATCCGACTCCGCGGTAAGATCGGAGTGCCGTGCAGTATAACGCACCGTACGGATCTCTTCCTCCAACGGCTGGCGATAGCTCACTTGTTTCTTGGCTGGGAAGAAGACCCGGCGCGGAGGTTGTAATCCGTTGGGAGTGGTGGCCACAGAGAGGGATCGACTTCGGGTGGTTGGTTCTAGCGGAGAGTTGCGAAGGATACTCTTGACCCCCAGAGGAAGCTGATAAGGGTTATTTGATGGGTATGGGGAGGATGGCTTGGTGAACCGGTGGTTGGTGGATTTGGAAGGCGAGGCGGTGGCGGAGGAGGGGACAGGGACATCGTATGCATTTTTGAAGGTGTTGCGAACGGTGGGAGAAGCGGTAGCCCCTCCGGCGAGAGAGAGCGACAGACCGGTCGATGAGCTGCCAAAAGATCGGGGCAGGGAAGATGTTTGGAGGGTAAGTTTCGGTCTTGAGACTGAAGGACGTCGCTGAGATGGAGTCGTCGCGGTGGCTAGAGGACAGGCCATGTTGGAGTGGGAGACGGCGGAAGGGGACTGGGTGGAAGTTGGTAACGTGGAAGTCATGACAGCGTGCGAGGAGGAGGCATCTTTATCCTCAGCCGAAGACGAAGAGGGAGGAGGTGGACGAGGGTAGTGCAACGAGGTTTGTGGGGGCATGAGGGACACGAGCATGGCGACTGAGACCCCAAACCAGAGAAATTTTCCCGAGATGAACGGGAGAACACGAGAGAGGCAGAAGGAGAGGAGAAGAAGGAGGAGGGAGAAAAGAGAGATAGAATGAACTGCGCCTCCCCGCACCAAGCGTGGATATCACTGAGGCGGACTCGAGAAAGTGGAGTAGATGCAGGGACCGATTATTGATTGAAGCGCATATGGCGATCGACAGGACTAGAGGGATTGTTGGACGGTTCTGTTGGGAGATGGGAGGAGAGAGAGAGAGGGCGAGAGAGAAATAAGAGAGGAATGTTGATGGAGATGCAGAGGCAGAAGAAGAAGAATGATGGAGAAGAGGGGATTTCCTATTTTAGAAACTCCCACGATCGATCGTCATTCTGATTGTTATTATTATGATTCGGTATGCTCATGGATCCCTCCAGAATAACCAGATATCAACAGGAGGCAGAAGAATTCTCAATCACCAGCTGTTCCAGTAGTCGCCACGAAGAAGAATAAGAATAGACGCGGAGGGTCTCTTGTCATAGAGAAAAAAAAAAACCTTTAGTTCAGCGTCATCGGGACTATTGACGCCGCAGCGGCGACTATGTCTGGTCTGGACCCGTGCTGAGAGGATCCTTCTTACGCGGCCGATCCATCTGATCTATTCTTATTCTTTGCTTTTTCTTCGACTTTGCAAGAAAAGAAGAAATAAAATAGAAAAAATATATTTATTCTATCTATCTACATCTATAACAGCCCTCAAGTAAAGAATGGAAAATCCAAGAAGGCGGCCACCTCGTGTCTTAATAATAATAATACTGCGGAGTATGTATGAGAGTGGAGGTATTTTTAGCACTCCTATAAAAAGAAACACCAGATTTACCTAGTTAAGCTAGTTACCTAAGTTATGCCATGCTGCTGAAGTAATTATGCAGACACGCTTAGTCACTCCCGCCCACAAGGCTGCATTAGCCGTCATCAGTTCCTCTGCAGCCCTGTAGCTCATCTACTCCGACTCCATTCATCAACAACAACCACAAGGAGTTCATGGCGGTTCCCCCGACCAGAGACGATCAGCGCATCATCATTCACTTTGTTAGTCCCAACCAACCTGTCTGATTGAATATTATCTCTTGCTTAGCCAGCGTCCACCCCACTAACCACTCACTGCCTCATCCTTGGACCCCACAGGATTATGACTGCTTCTATGCTTCCGTCTTCGAGGTCGAACAGCCCTTTCTCAAGTCTCTACCCTTGGCCGTCCAACAGAAGCAGATCGTAGTCACCTGTAACTATGAGGCCCGTCGTCGAGGCCTCCGCAAGCTACAGTTGATCAAAGAAGCCAAGCAGATCTGCCCCGATGTCGTGATCGTCCTGGGTGAAGATCTGACCAAGTTCCGGGATGCCTCCAAGGCTCTCTATCTCTTCCTCCGCCAATTCGTATGGGGTGAGAAGGTTGAACGGCTAGGGTTCGATGAGGTGTGTTGATCGTGTTCTATTTTTGCTTTCCTTCGCGTCCCACCGACTTACAATACTGCTGCCTCTACACGGAGACCCACGAGTCTGTTTCTGATGATCCACGATGCAGGTCTTTCTGGATGTCACCGACATGGTCGCCTACAACGTGGAGCTTCTGAACGAGAACGACCTGCAACACTCGTTCTTTCATCTTGACCCGCGCGATCCCACCGCCGGGTTTGTCTACAATGCCACGCAAGTCTGCGGTCCAACCTACCCAGTGGGCTCTTCTGCGTTGGCGGATCCGCCGTCCGCATGGCTGTACACCCGCCTGTTAGTCGCGTCCCATCTGGCCGCGTATCTTCGGGGCCAGCTTGAAGAACAAAGAGGCTACACTGCCACCGTGGGCGTCTCAACGTCTAAACTGCTGGCTAAGCTAGTGGGTAACGTGCATAAGCCCAACAGTCAGACCACACTCCTCCCGCCCTATACGACTGCGCCCGAGAGCACGGCCCAAAGCAACGTGTTGGCCTTTTTGGACTCCCATGACATTCGGAAAGTTCCCGGGATCGGCTCGAAACTGGCCCACAAAATTACCTCGTATCTTGCCCGGTCAGCGGCCCACTCCGGCACCGCCTCGAATGCCCCAGATGATCTCCCGACCACCCAGGTCACCGTCCGTGATGTGCGGTGTGCGCCTGGGATGGGTCCCGTATTGTTGGATAAATTCCTTGGGGGCCCCGGGTCGCCGAAGGATATCGGAGTGCGAGTGTGGAGGCTGATCCATGGCGTAGACAACGCGGAGGTCCTCCAGGCGAGGGACTTACCGACCCAGATTAGCATTGAAGACTCCTACGGACGACTCGATACTGTGGAAGGGGTCAAGCGGGAGTTGCTGTCTCTGGTGTCGAGTCTGATCCGCCGTATGCGGACTGATCTGACCGAGAAGAAGACAGGAGATGCTTCTGAGGCTGTCTCCACGCGATGGGTGGCTTATCCGAAGACGTTCCGTCTTTCCACCTGCCCTCGATCCTCCACCCCCGCAGACGCCCACAAGGTCAATCGCATCTCCCGCTCCGCCCCTCTGCCCTCGTTTGTATATAATCTGGCCGACGGGGTGGATGCGCAGGCTGAGCGTCTGGTTGAGGAGCTGGCCATGGGTATGTTTCGCAAGCTGCACCCGCCAAAGTCGGGGTGGAATCTACGCCTGCTGAACGTCGCGGTGACAAATATGGTGGATGGAGCGGGGGATCGCAAGCAGAGCAGTGGACGGGACATTGGAAAGATGTTCCAACAGCAAGGAGATCGCTCGGAGCAGGCTCTGGGCCGTGAGATCGAGATACCCTCCTCTGTCGAGCATCCCCGTAGTCGTGCGTCAGAGGACGACGGAGATGGTGCGTGGGAGGAAAGTGAGGACGAGCCAGACGATGACATGGCCAGCGTCGCGTGCACCGTCTGCGGTGTTTTGATCCCGCACTTTGCGCTGGTCGCGCACGAAGTGTATCATGCTGCACCTGATTGACGCATGGCGGGAGGAGAGTACCATGGTTGGGGGATGGATAAATAACTCCGCATGTATCAGGACGAGGTAGAAAATAACTCTGGCAGTCATTTCCACCATGCGAGCTGGTGGACGCCATGGTCCGCCATAGTGTGCGATAGTCGGCCCCTACGGCGTTAGTCGCATTGGCATTCCGCGGTTGGGCCTAGTAGGGCTGACCATCCGGAGACGGTAGTAGTTTAGTAGTAGTAGCAGTCGTATTATTATTAGTATCTTCAGTGGGAACTGGAAGGATGTAGCACTATCGAGACATCCTCTAAAGTACAAGTATGATCGAAAGAAGAAAAGAAAGTATCGATGCAAGTAATAGATAGTTACTATGTACTACTGTGAGTATGTAAGTACTCCGTACTTTGTACGCGCGTTGCCGATCCTTCTCTTAATAAGAACTGTCCGAAAGGGTCCAATCACTCCACCACGATGGACCCTGAGACTTCAACTTCTCTCTTTCATTCATTCTCTCTCTCTCTCTCTCTCTCCCCTTCATCCTCTTTCTCTACTCTGCGGAGTACCTCTCCTCATCTCTCGTTCCCCTCATCCTCCTTCCCTGATCTCTTCTCCCCTCCTCTCGCTCCCTCACCTCTCCAAGACTCCAGATTCATACTGCGACTGCTGCGCCCCAGCGGGCCTCCTGCATTGTCTCAGTCACCCACCTTCGTTGTCTTCAAACATCAGATTGCCCCCTCGACGTGCATCCTGCACCCCCGTCCTTATTATTAATTGCATCCGGGCCACCGAGACCGACGGATCCCTCCCACTCGATCGAACTCCACTCGGCCAAGATCTCCAGCGCTTCCATCCGACTTCCAAGGGGTTGGCAGTCTTATCGCTGCTGCCTGATGTTATCCAACGACCACGCCCGGTAGACTCTCTTTTGTCGTTCGTTTTTTCTCTTCCATCGGCCGATCAAGTCTATTCTGGCTGTCATCCTCTCTACTGGCCATGAGGTGGTTAAAATCCTCCTTGCCGTTCCTCGCAAGCGCCCTATTCTACTTCGCATCTGATGTGCATGGTATGTTCTCTCCCGCTCACCATGATCTGTTGATCTCCTCTAGGACCTTGTCTGACACCCCCTAGCCCGGTCTCAGGAACCGAATGCCATCCAACATGTCACCACCCTAGACCATCCCACCATCAGCGCCCCCTCCAACCGTGTCGATCACCTATCCCACTTCGACATCACCTTCTACCTCCGTGACAAGAGCCAACGCGTGAAGCTTGAGCTCGAGCCGAACCATGATATCCTCGCCGAAGATGCATATGTTCAGTATCTCGACGCTCACGGAAATGTCGTGCACGGAGAACCCATCCGACGCCATGAACACAAAGTATTCAAAGGACGAACCCTACTCGGCAGAGGGAAAGCTATGTGGGATCCCGTCGGATGGGCGCGGATTTACCTGAAGAATGACGGCCCGCAACCGCTGTTTGAAGGCGTCTTCAGCGTCAATGGCGATAACCACCACATCGAGTTGAAATCGACATACCTGGAAAAGAAACGCGCCCAAGATATCGACATCCCGGACCGGAAAGGCGACTACATGATCACCTACCGTGACTCGGACATGATCCGGCATCTTCACACCGAACTCAAGCGTTCGCTCCCTCTTTCTTCCTCCTGCGAGGCCGACAAACTCGGGTTCAATAACAACCCCAACCATCCGATCCTCCAATCCTTTGACAACGGGAATTCCAGCACCTGGGGCGCCATGTCCCTCAACTCGTTGTTCGGACTCAGCAAGCGCCAGTCGGACATTGGTGGTGTCTCCGGTAACGCCGGAGGTGTGAATCTGAAGTCCACCATCGGCAGCACTGCCGGCTGCCCGAAGACGAAACAAGTCGCCCTGATCGGCGTTGTGACGGACTGCTCGTTTACCGGATCGTTCGAGAGCAAAGACGCTGCCCAGAAGTGGGTCATCAACACCGTCAACAGTGCATCCAACGTGTACGAGAAATCATTCAACATCTCCATCGGCTTGCGGAACCTCACCCTCACGGACAAAGAATGCCCGGACACGCCGCCGTCGTCCGCCCAGTGGAATATGCCATGCTCCCAGAGTAATATCACGTCGCGGCTGGACCTCTTCTCCAAGTGGCGTGGACAGCAATCGGACGACAATGCCTATTGGACTCTGATGAGTGATTGTCCGACCGGCTCTGAGGTGGGTTTGGCCTGGCTTGGACAGCTGTGCAATTCGAAGGTGTCGGATGATGGTTCCAACTCAGTGAGTGGGACGAACGTGGTTGTTCGCTCTGCCGGTGGTGGATGGCAAGTCTTTGCCCATGAAACAGGACATACCTTTGGCGCAGTGCACGACTGCAACTCCCAGACCTGCGCCCAAGGACTCGAAACCTCGTCGCAGTGTTGTCCCCTCAGCGCCAGCTCGTGCGACGCGGGTGGAGAGTACATCATGAATCCCAGCACGGGTACCGACATCACTGAGTTCTCGCCTTGTACGATCGGTAACATCTGCTCGGCCTTGGGTCGCAACAGTGTCAAATCGACGTGTCTGTCCGACAACCGCGGAGTCGTTACCTACACTGGTGGCCAGTGTGGAAACGGCATTGTGGAGTCCGGGGAAGACTGCGACTGTGGCGGGGAGGAGTCCTGCGGCGACAACCAATGCTGTGACGCCAAAACGTGCAAGTTTAAGTCGGGCGCCGTATGCGACGACTCCAACGACAGCTGCTGTTCGAAGTGTCAGTACACCGCTGCTGGTACTGTGTGCAGGCCCAGCCGCGGCGAGTGCGATCTGGAGGAGACGTGCAGCGGAAACTCCAGCACGTGCCCCTCGGACTCCTTCAAGAAAGATGGCGAAGACTGTGGCAGCTCGGGCAGCGGCCTGACCTGTGCCAGTGGCCAATGCACCAGTCGGGACTACCAGTGCCGCACGGTGATGGGAAGCCTCCTGCACAACAATGACACCTACTCCTGCGATGCCTTCTCCGACTCGTGTGAGCTGATTTGCACGTCGCCTGCCCTGGGTCAGTGCTACAGCGTCAACCAGAACTTCCTCGACGGCACCCCCTGCGGCAGCGGCGGGCACTGCAGCAACGGCCGCTGCGAAGGATCGAGCGTGAAGAACTGGATCAACGACCACAAGGACATTGTGATTGGGGTGTGCTGTGGTGTCGGCGGTCTGATTGTCCTGTCAATTCTGTGGTGTCTCATCAACCGTTGTCGTCGGGCGCGTCCAGCTGCTAAGATGCCACCACCACCCCCGCGTGGTCCGTACGGGCCTTGGGCTGCTAGCGCTGTACCCCCTGGCCGCCCTCCCATGGCTCAATGGCCGCGAGGATACCAAGGCCTCGCAGACCCTCCGCCGCCGTACGCAGGGCCAGGGTATGGCAACGGCCCGCCTGGGGGATACATGCCCCGGTATGCGTGAATATTTCTTTGGACATTCTCTTTCCTTTTTATACATTGTGTTTAATTCATGATCTGTTACTGCATGATGACTTGTCTGGCACCATTGCATCCTACAATCCTTATATTGACGGCGTCCTCTGGTTGGGTTGAATTGGTAGGCCGGATCTCCGGCCTATGGGTTGGTGATATGTATGGTCTTCGTTGATAGGACTGGCTGTGTCGCAGCCTGGAGTAAGGCATATACAGCATCTCAAGCATCCATCTATGTAAGCACTACTGTGGAGTTCATACTGTCCAAGCAGACCGCACCGACACCAACAACCACCCGGATAAGACGTAGCAGTAAACAATCACGACAAAACAGCAAACCGTACAACAGGCGCCCACCCAATGCCCAAACCAAACAAAACACGATGCCAAGCAAACAAGCCGTCGATTCTCGCAGAGATAGACACAACAGAACGAAAAAAGAACCAAGAACCCAGCCAAAAGAAGCAATAACCAAGCGAACCAAACATATACAGAAAGCGCATCGGCGCCTACTGCCAACAAATACTCACAAACGCATCGCGGGTGACACCACCCACACCCTCCAAATCAAACTCCTCAATCATGGCGCGCAGCTCCTCCTCCTCGAGGCCCGTCTCGCCCAGCTCACGGGCAACACGCCGCAAATCCTCCAGATCGATGAACCCCTTCCCGCCCTCGTCGAAGAGCTCGAACGCGCGCAGGATCTCCTCGCGCGGGTCGCGCTCGAGGATCTTCAGCGCCGTGATGGTCTGGAACGACGACAGCGGCATGAGCAGGTTCGAGGGGTGTTGCGGGTTCGTCGCGGGGGCGGCCTTTGCGGGGGCTTGCTGCTGCGACGCGCCGCCGGCGGACTGCTGCTGCTGGACCTGCGGGCGCGGCACGCCGTACGTCGTCAGCAGCGAGATGAGCTCCTGCTTGGGGAGGGTGAAGCCCAGCGCGCGGAAGGCAACCCGGAGCTCGTGGTAGTCGAGGTGTTGGTCGCGGTCGAGGTCGAAGAGGGTGAACTGTCGTCAGGGTGAGGATTAGCCATGTGTCTGCTGTGGGGGAGGAAGGGAATGAAAGGAGGGAAAGGGAGGGAGACGTACGGCTTCGTTCACCTCCTCGCGCTGCTCCTCTGTTAACCGGCTCAGCGGGTTCTCTTGCGTCGAGGGCGCGTGGGCCTGCGAGTGCATGCCGCTGGCTGCAGCCTGCTGGGAGGATTTGGCGGGCTCAGCGGCGTAGTCGGCGGGGCCGGCGGCGCCCAGGCGTTGACGCGAGAACGACGAGGCGCTGAAGGGGATGGCATTGGCGTTGACGGAGCGGTCGGGCAGTTTGCCCGAGTTGTAGGAGCGCGTGCCGAACGGTTGCGACATGGTGGTGGAGGTGGTGTTTTGGTTTGTCGCGATGGGGTGTTTTGGGACCGCGGGTGGTGGGACGGGGCCAATGAAGGCACCACCGGACGGAGACGGAACGCGAGATAAGTTGGATGTTCCGTCGAAGGTAGGAGGAGTTCTTTTCGTGGTGATGGCAGGTCGGAGGTGTGAAGTGATGAGAAAGAGAGGTTGAGGGGATTGATTATCGGCGGGTCTGGAAGCGACGCGAAGCGGTGGGCGGAGTTGGTTTCTGCTTGGGTACGCATCAAAACATGCTACAATCCGCCATCAGAGGGTATGCGTATTGGGCATGATTGTAGATGGGGATCGAATTCTAGCATTTATCCATGTCATATATTCATATTAAGGGTAACCAAAATCTAGGTCAATGGTATATGTTCCCAGTAACTAACGATCTATGTATACAATGCTACCGTTCCAAATCTGGATCGACTTGAGTTCCCAGATCGTGGTCCTCCAAGAACTTGCGACCTCGTAGTTGTTCCGGTAGATACTCTTGAGCCACCTCCCCGTCCACATAATTAGGATTGTACTTGTATTCCTTTCCGTATCCGAGCTCTTTCATCAGTCGAGTGGGAGCGTTCCGAAGATGAATCGGTATGGGCAACCCGGCGACGCCCGGTTCCTGCAGGGCAGCGAACGCATTGTTGAGACCTCGATACGAGCGCGTACTCTTCTTGGCTAATGCCATGGCGACCGTCGCGTGTGCAAGATTGATCCGCGCTTCGGGAAGTCCAATCTTCTCGACAGCGGAATGGGTGGATATAGCGAGCGTCAGCATGCTATTATCCGCTAGCCCGATATCCTCAGAGGCGACCACAATCAGGCGTCGAGCGATATACAGCGGATCTTCCCCCGATTGAATCATACGTGCCAGGTAATATAACGCCGCATCCGGATCGCTCCCTCGTAAGGACTTGTGAAAGGCAGAAATGGTGTCATAATGTTGGTCCCCGGCGCGATCATACACGAGGGTCTTTGTGAGAGAACGTTTCAGCTCCTCTTTGGTTATATCCGGACGCTTCGACAGGTCCATCGCCAGTTCCAAAAGGTTCAGGGACGTCCGCGCATCGCCGTCCGAGAATTTGGCCAGGTACGTGATCAGTTCGTCGTCTACCAGAGCAGAAGGCGAATAGTTGGGCCCCTCGACCTGCAAGGCGCGGTTGAGAATGGATTTGACATCCTCGTCGGTGAGCTTCGCCAAGGTAAACGTTCGACATCGGGACAGCAAAGCACTCTGAACTTTGAACGACGGGTTCTCCGTGGTAGCCCCGATGAGCGTGACCTGTCCGCTTTCTACCGGTCCCAGAAACACATCCTGCTGGGACTTGGAAAAACGATGGATCTCGTCGCAGAAAATGATTGTTTTCCGGCCCGTCAGTCCCAGTTCGCTTTTCGCTTCAGCGAAGATCTTCTTGCACTCGGCCACCCCAGTGCTAGTGCTGTTGATTTCCACGAATCGACTTCCTACCATCGAGGCGATCACCCGCGCAATGGTTGTCTTTCCGGTACCCGGCCCACCCCAAAGCACCATACTGGGTACCCGGTCCTGCTCGATCAGTCCCCGCAAAACGCCATTTGGACCGACCAGATCTTGTCCGCATACTTCGTCCAACGTTCGAGGGCGCATGCGCTCTGCCAACGGGGCAGCTTTTTGGAAGGCATTTGGCCGTGATTTCTTGGCCGGCGGCTCGGCCTGTGTTTCGTTGTTCTGGGATTTGCGATTCACTTCCGCGGCATTGGAATCGGAGAAAGCCGCCCTTTTGCGTGTGATGTTCTGTGAGGGCGAGGAATCAGGCAGTGTGTCCTTTCGCACCGTCGGTTGGGCGGCTGCCTTGCGAGCCGACGTCGGTTGGAAGAAGCTGGGAACGGGGGCCTTCTGGGAGGAGGACGAGTCGCCCGTGCTGGAGGTTGGTTCTTCAATGAAGTCGTGACAGTTGGAATCGATGTGATCGTTGATTTTCAGGGAGGGGACGGAATTCCCGCAGATGGGACAGGAGACCATGCTGGACGTGAGGCTTGAGAGATGGGATGGTGGAGATTGAGCGACGAGCGATGTGAAGTCATCAGAAAACGCGTCGACGCGTGACACGGGCCATTAAGAAGAAGAAATTATAGGAGCGAGCTCTCCTCGCCTGATCAACTACCGAAGTAGTGCATAGTACATGGCTTGGTAGCCATAAGGACTCTCCAAATCACTTCGATCAATTGATATGGACAGATAAATGGTGATTCTATTAAAGTCGTCGTGGTAAATTGTTTTAAGCATTTGATTCTCCCCGCATTTGTCGATGCAAACCAGGCAAATAGTCTGCCTTGGTGCCTGACAAGCACGCAATTGTCATTGGAGCGAGGTCCTTCTTCCTCCTCATCTCCATCTTATCGCATCCTCTTTTCTCTGTATCCGCTCTCTATGTTGTTCGGTTACCGGCCCTCTCTGTCGCATACCCTTTCTACCCCCCTCAAACTCTCCTCCAACTCCTTGTCTTCGGCATTTCGACTTGCGCCACCCCGCTATCTAATTCCCCGCGTTCGGACCATGTCGGCGAGCTCCCCCCGTGCGGACCCGTTTCGGCCGGCCAAGAGAGTTGCCGGTCAACGCCAGGATGTCTGGTAGGGCTTCGACTGCTGAAGCTGTTGCGATTGTGATGTGCTGATGGCTAGTGCTTAGGTCGATTGTCAATGAGGCCGCTGCTGCCTCTCCGGTCCAGCCCATCGTGAACATGGGCCAGGGCTTCTTGTGAGTGCGGGGTTGTCCGAGTCGCAGAGCATTATGAGTCAATGGATTGCTGATGGCACGCCTGGTGCAGTGGCTATAACCCCCCAAAGTTTGCGGTGGACGCTGCGAAGGATGCTCTTGACCGAGTGGAATGCAACCAATACTCCCCGACCAAGGTGCGCATTGAAGGATGCCATTGTAGGCCGAGCCCATGCTTACCCCTTCTATAGGGTCGCCCACGTCTGAAGAAAGCCATCGCCGATGCCTACTCTCCTTTCTTCGGCCGCACCCTGAACCCCGACACGGAGGTCACTATCACTACCGGAGCGAACGAAGGTAACGTCATACTGGACGTTTGCACAACCCTGGGACCGAGCTGACTGTAGCGAAGGAATGCTCAGCGCTTTCATGGGATTCATTGAGCCGGGAGATGAGGTCATCATCTTCGAGCCCTTCTTCGACCAATATATTAGCAACATTGAAATGCCCGGCGGTACCATTCGATATGTCCCCCTTCACCCTCCCAAGGATGGTGCGACCAGAACCTCTCCTGCTTCCGAGTGGACGATAGACTTTGAGGAGCTGGAGAATGCGATTAACTCGAAGACTAAGATGATTGTAAGTGTCCTTACGTGGGCCTTTGTTGAACGACTCTGACTTTTTAGGTGCTTAACTCGCCGTAAGTAACTCTTGGCTGGTGTCGCGCCAATCGACTAATCAATATCTCCACAGCCACAACCCCGTGGGGAAGGTCTTCTCGCGCGAGGAGCTTCAGCGTATTGGTGACCTGTGCATCAAGCACAACCTCATCATCCTTTCGGATGAAGTCTATGACCGCCTCTTCTACGTTCCGTTCACCAGAATTGCTACCTTGTCTCCAGAGCTATATGAGCGCACTTTGACTGTCGGTTCCGCTGGAAAGGCCTTTTACGCCACTGGTTGGCGTGTGGGCTACCTCATCGGCCCAGAGCATCTGATCAAGTACGTCGCTGGCGCTCACACTCGGATCTGCTATAGCAGTGTGTCTCCTCTCCAGGAGGCTGCGGCGGTTGCGTTCGAACAGGCGGATAAGGCCGGCTTCTGGGATGAAAGCCGTAACGAAATGAAGCAGAAGATGGAGCTCTTCTGCCAAGTGTTTGATGAACTCAACATCCCGGTGCGCAGCCTTCTCATGCCCTTTATGTCGCTTTGCAGTGCCCACTGACTAATTACCTAGTACTCTGATCCTGAGGGCGGCTACTTCGTCCTTGCGAACATGTCCTCCGTCAAACTTCCCGAGGACTATCCCTTCCCTCCTCATGTGGCCAGTCGCCCGCGCGACTTCAAGCTTTGCTGGTTCCTCATCCACGAAGTCGGTGTCGCCGCGATCCCCCCGACGGAGTTCTACACCGATGCGAACTCCCACATCGCCGAGGATTACCTTCGATTCGCGGTGTGCAAGAACGACGACGTCCTTGAAACCGCCAAGGAGAGACTGCGCGGTCTGAAGAAGTATATCGTATAGGGAGGTAATATGTGTAGAGATTGCAATGCCCTCATGAGATAGAATGCTTGAGTATAAAGCTGGAAATTGAATGAGCACTGTATTGGATAGGTGCAGACTAGTTGAACTTCTATCTTCAGTAGGTACATGAATCTGCCTTCCAATCCCAAATAGACACCGTTCAACACTCTTTCCCCTTCCTGGCAGCAACCTGACAGTCGGAATCATATCCGTCCGTACATGCCTCGCTCGCCAGCGACAAGACCCTACCGGCCGAAGGAAACCAACACCAAATACCGCCGAGAATGAGAATAGAGAACAGGAACAAAATGAGGTGACAAGCGGAAGGAGCCAGGGTTGTGAAAGGCCCTGCATTCTCCAATAAACCAAGGCATGTCCAACCGCCAAAGTCCCAGAAAGTGAAAGAAACAACAAGACATCCTCGACTAAGCATTGATGCCCTCGATCTCTATCTTTCCAGTACCGGCACCGTCCCACCCTTCACCACGACGGAACACTCTCCTATCTTCTTCGGCAACTTCGTCAAAGCCATCCCCTCTCATGCGCGCAGTCGCGTCTTTCACATCGGGGTGCGTAGCCCGGGCTGCGCGGAGGATCCAGTAGCATCCCTCTAGGTGGTCAATGAGCTGACGATGGCCCTTCCCACCCAGCGAGCCCAGCAGACGACGATACTCGCCACGGCACACGGGATCGAGGCAGCTGCGGCGGTTTCTCCCGTCCCAGTCGGTGTCGCATGCGTGTCTCTGACCCGTGATGATTGTCTGGATGGTCACGGCAAACTCCTGGCGGAACTGGTACTGAACTGCGGTTTCTAGCTCCGGGGGAGCGCCTTCAGACCGCAGCTTATCGCGGATCAGCCGGTAGAGATAGTCGACAAGCTCGGTCACTTCGATGGTCACTGGAGGAGATGGGTTAGCTTTGAGACAGACCATCGGTGACGGGTCGGGACGGAGGTCTTACTGAAAAGACAGGTTGCGAGAACACGACGGAAGCGGTCTTTCTCTTTGGCGTCGTCGAACTTGATGATGTACACCACTCGGCTGGAGCAACGGAGAGCCACGTTGTTTTCGGGGAATCCTGCCTCGAGATTGTCGGCCCAGTCAGAGAAGATGAAGTAATCACCAACTTTGCTGTTCATGTTAAGAAAGACCGCCTGGCGATGACGCTCAGGTGTGTCGTAGGGATGAAGACAGGGGACAAAAGCCGGTCCGTTACGGACGTCTTTCGGGATGGTTGACTCTTTGCATGGGTGCTGGAAGGTCATCTGCTCGCAAATGGACCAGTGTCGCTTAATACTGTTCAGAAGGTGCTCTTTGCAGCAGTAACGACACTCGGAGTATGGGCCACAGCGAGGACAGATGACGGTTGCGCCGTCCCAGAGATTGCAGCGTTTGTCACAGCCTTCCTTCGCACAGGGAAATCCGTGACTGTCAAGGTTCCACCAGAAGCCATCCTTTTTCTTGAATGATTTGGATTTCTTTTTGCTTGAGGTTGGTCCTTGGTTGCCCCCGTCAGTCGAGGTTGGCGGATGTGCATGGCTGCCACTCGCGTTGCCATTGACCTGGATCGCTGAGTCGGTTCGGGTGCTAGTGGAGTGCTTTTGAGCCTTCTTGTTCTTTGTTCCCTTCAGCTGGCTGTCATCAGTGATATCCGTACGCGGTGTGTTCTGTTGGGAAAACGCATTCCACGCAGAAAGTCCAGTGCTGGTCGACTTTGGGGTACATGTGAGGCTCTGGTTGCTTGCAGATGGGCTAACTTGGACCGAGGAACCTCCGTTGTCTTCTGGCGATGCTTCTAGTATAGCAGGTAGCTTTTCTTTCTGGGTTGCAACCTTGCGAGAGGACTGATGAGAGCCACGGGGAGACGATTGAGACGATGGCTCGACCGTTGAGGGACAATCCGATCCATCATCACAGGTCTTCTGAGCTTTGCCCCCACTGACATTGTTGGATGCGCCGTCCAGTTGGGTGGTCTCGTTGGGTGTGAAGGCGTATTTGCTACCGGTGGTGGAAGTCTTTCCGTCACCGGTCGAATTGGGAGCCTCATTGCACGTATTGAGCTCCAGCTTGTCCATGCCACCAGCTAAGACGGCAGCAAAAGACAAGGCCGGAGGCATTTGAGACGCGGTGTCCTGCTGAGATTCTCTCTGGTCGGCGACGACCGCATCTTCGTGCTTCTCGGGACCAGATTCCTTCGCCAGCGCGACAGGGTTGGACTTGTCTTCAATATCTGCATTGGTGGGAACTGCATCTTCCAGCTTGATTGATACAGGGTTGTCAAGTACAGGAGCAGACAAAGGAGCTTGGGTGTCCTGCTCATTGTTGATCTCGGTGTCCAATTTCTTCTCGTTGGCTTCATCAGGAATGTCTAGGCCCGAGTCCTTGTTGTCCGGGGACTTGGAGACATCACGCCGTTTGGACTTTTGTCTCTTGGACTTGCTCTTGCTGGATCTTTTCTTTTTAGGCTTCTGAAACAAGTCCATGAGAGATACTGGCGGGAGATGAGACTCGGACGTGGGAGGAGGGAGACTGTTGTCGATGGCCATGTCTGCTTGGAAGGATGCTTCTGTTGGGGAAGAACGAGTAAGAGTCCTGGCGCGAATCAAGGTGATAGCCTCTGAACGAGTCTTGTTTTCACCAGGGACATTCTCGTCTCCTACTTAGATGACTGGGATCAGCTGCTGTTCGAGTCGTGGGACGCTTCTGAAAGGAAGAGGTGAGAGGTATCAATTTACCTTGATGGGAGTTGTTTGTGTGAGGAAGATGAGGGTTCATGTTGGCGGATGGAGGGGAGAGGGAGGCGGGAGGGCTGTTGCTATCCGGAGTGAAGGGTGCAGTGGGAAGTGAAAGCTTCGAGTGCTTCAGCAGTTTCAACATGTGGCCATCCTCAGAGGGATTTTCTGTCTCTTCACTTTCCCCAGCCAAGGCATCTGCCAGGTCAGCCAGAAAGGTCACATCACCCTTTGTGCACGCAGTCTTCACGGCTTCCTTTGAACCAGTGAACTTGTGGTCTTTGAGTGAAGTAGGTCTCTCCAAGGAATCTGCCATGTCGTCGACTTGCTGATATTCCGTAGCCCAGGCAAAAAGAGAGGAGACTGAAATCAGAAAGACTTGATTGAGAATGTTTCTCCAGAGGAATCAGTCGTTTTGGGGATATTGAAATGGAAAAGAGATATCCATTTGTAGAGGCTAATATCCTCCTACCTGATGCTTGCGAGATATCCCCGTCGTCTGGGATGGAGGATAGGAGGCCTGGGGGCAGTGAAGGGAGATAGGGAAGAAGACATTTCTGAAATCCTAGGTCTCATTCACCAGAGTCACTGTGGTTGAGATCATGGTCCGGACTAGTCTATATGGTCTTCTCTCTGGCTTCCGTTCCTTTCTGTTAGGGCTGGAAAAGAGGTATAGAATATTGGTTAACGGGCACTACCAAATGCTCTTTCTATAGTTCACTATGGTCTAGCCAGTGTGAGACTGACGGTTTGCACTGACAATAAAGACAATGATAGAGCTGTATAGTGGCATACATGGACAAAGATATACAGCGTAGTGGCATGTTCTTTATACCTCGTCGTTATGACTGAACGGAGTAGATATTTGATACTGACTAAGACTGCAAATTAAGGCTCCTATTTTCTCCACATAAATATTGATACTCTCTTATTCAAGATGCACACTATGTCTTATAAGAGCAGCATACAATTGTAGTTGAATGAAAGATATCACGTGCCTTCCCCTCTATGTACAAACGGCATTCTTCATCATTTCTCTGCCTCCGCTGCTGCCAACAACATCGACCACTATGCTGCATCACACTGCACATCCCTGTCATCTATCTTCAGGATTCTGCACTTCTGCACCTCATGACATGGTCTTGCCTTTCTGCATGGTCTTCCCAGCATCTGATCCATAACCCCAGCGCTTCAACGCCAGTGGACATGAAGCGCCGATGAGAAGCAACAAAGGCCCTTTATCCGTCATGACTGGCCTGATCCCTCACTCGAAAGATGGAAAGCTTTAAATAGAATCTGCATCGCGTGTTTTGTCTCCAGCGTCCTAAAGCAAAAGGATTTGATGAGAGCGCTTGCACGCTAAGCGCCGACGAGAGGCTATATTTGGCCCGTCCACGCGCCGACGAAAACCACTGAGAAGAGGCGCCTACGATGATCTCGCGCCAGCTCAAACGAAGCGCCTGCCCAGATCTCCGATTTAGTGCTGGATCATGGCTAGCTTGTGTCATGTTGGTGGCCGGGGGACCGTCCAGCACTCCCTCAATGGCCACCTCTGTTTATGCCCAAAAAAGAGCCCCCGTCTTTCATTCATGAGGGAACGCAGCCGCTCTCTGCAGATGTCAACCATAAAGTCCGACGTCGCCTTCATTGTTGCTCTTCTCCGACGTCTATTGTTCGTTTCTTTCTCTTTCTTGTTCCCCAGACATTCGCGCCACCCCTTCGGTTTCAGCGTCAATAGATTCGATTATGTGTTACACTTTCTCAATAATCTATATTATCTTTCCTTGAAACGCTGCCGGTCAGCTTTTCTCTCCTTCTACCTACTGTCACTGCATAGAACGACCTAATCCTCGACACTCGAACGCCTCGTTCGTACCGCCTACGTCCATAGGGACGTGTTTTCTTCGCTCTGATTTCCATCCTTCTTTATCTGCAACCTTCACCTCAGGATGCTCTTCTCGAGGCCTGGTCGCTCGATCTTCCCTCTCCTCCCGCCATACGGGGCGCACGATCCCAACGGAGGTCGACGGATCATACCGCTCAACCCCGATGGCATCACTCCCTACCTCGGGCTACGGTCCCGGCTATCGCAAGTATGGCTCAACCGCTGGACCATCCTACTCCTGCTCGTTCTGGCGCGCGTCCTCATAGCGGTGGCGGGCATGCAGTCCGACATGGGATCCGCCAAGCGCGAAGCCCTGTCGGCCTGTACCAGCGTCGAGTCCATGGGAAGTGCCATGGTGTCCATGCCGCATTACCTGTCGCAGGGAGTCAATGAGTTGACCGCGGCCGGGGTGGAAAAGGCCGTCAGCGCGCTCAAGACCATGCTGCTGCTGACCATCACGGGGGTCGAGGAGTTGATCCTGTTCTTCATCAAAGTCATGTATCAGACCTACCTCTGTCTCTTCACCATGGTCGTGCGCGGCAGCGTCCACCTTGCCCTCGGTGTCGTCGAGGACGCGGCGGACTTTCTAAACTCCACCGTCAAGAGCATCGGACAAGACATCCACAAGTCTGTCGACTCCTTCGAAAGCAGCCTCAACAGCTTCATCGATGACATCAACGGCATTGCCAGCGCCCTGCTGGGCGAGATCCCCAAACTCGACATCAGCGACAAGCTCGACAAGCTCGACTCCCTGAGCCTCCCCAGCTCCATCGACTCCACCATCGACAAAGTCAACAACTCCATCCCCACCTTTGACGAGGTCGACAAGTACGTCACTAACATCCTGCGCACCCCGTTCGAGGAAGTCAAGCGCCTCGTCAACGGCTCCCTGAGCAACTACACCTTCGACCGCTCCGCGCTCCCCGTCCCGGCCAAAGAGCAGCTGAGCTTCTGTGACGGCAGCGACGGCATCAACTCCTTCTTCGACAAAGTCGCCCACATCACCACCACCGCGCGCACCATCTTCATCGCCGTGCTGATCATCGCCGCCGTGCTCGTCTGCGTGCCCGTAGGCTGGCAGGAGATCCGCCGCTGGCGCACCATGAAAGAGCGCTCGCAGCTCGTCCACAAAGACGCCCACGACCCCATGGACGTCGTCTACATCGTCTCGCGCCCCTACACCGCCGCCACAGGCGTCAAGGCCGCCAGCCGCTTCAGCAACAGCCGCCGACAGATCCTCGTGCGCTGGGTCATCGCCTACGCCACCTCCCCCCCGGCGCTCTTCGTCCTGTGCCTCGCCCTCGCCGGCCTCTTCTCTTGCCTCTGCCAGTATATCCTCCTCAAGGCGGTGGAGCGCACTGTCCCCGAACTCACCTCCGAGGTGGGCCAGTTCGCCGGCAAAGTCGTCGACAAGCTGCAGGACACCTCGGCGAAATGGGCCGCCGACGCCAACAGCGCCATCGCCGACACCAACACCGACCTGAACAAGAACATCTTCGGCTGGGTCAACACCAGCACCACCGCCGTCAACGACACGCTCGACGCCTTCGTCGAGAAGACCACCGGCGTGCTCAACGACACCTTCGGCGACACCGTCCTCAGCGGGCCCGTCCAGGAGGTCTACGACTGCCTCATCGGGCTCAAGGTCGAGGCCGTGCAGAAGGCCCTGACCTGGGTCCACGACCACGCCCACATCGACTTCCCCCTCCTCCCCAACGACACCTTCTCGCGCGGCGCCGCAGACAGCATCTCCGACGGCTCCTCCAACCCCTCCGATAGCTTCCTCGCCGACGCCGACGACCAGACCTCCAACAAGATCACCGAGGTCGTCTTCCGCGTCACCGATAAGATCGAGGAGGGCATTCGCACCGAAACCGTCATATCCGCGGTCATCCTCCTCGTCTGGGTCGTCAACGCCCTGATCGGCGTCCTCCGCGCGCTGTCGCTGTTCTGGTCCCGCGAGAGGACCCGTGGCGAGGGCGGAGGCGGCGCCCCCATGCCGGCGGCTCCTGCAGACTCCCATGGCTTCGTCGATGTCCCCCTGACGGCCATTCCGGATGTCGCCTCTCACTCGCAACCTGCTCCCCGCTACGAGGGCCCTGCTCCGGCGCTGGCGGTGAGTCGTGACATCCCCTATGGAGATGAGAAGCTAGGCTCTGTTGGTCAAAAGGCGCTTCATGTCGATGGCATCTCGGACTTGCGTGGTAGTAGCTATGTTGAATATGGTATGGAGAAACGATGATCGGTTTTTTTCCTTTTCTTTCCTATTTATCCTGCCGTGAAAATTCGCTTTGTCAGTCCTATATTGTGTCCACGGTGCTGGTCTGGTGCACCTCCTTGTTTGACGCGTATTTGGCGTTGGTTATACCATCTAGATGGATCAGCTTCAGTATAGGAGTTGGAATTTAAAAGCAGAACATAATGATAGATAGACTGCTGGTATATTCTTGTAAAACTTCATGCCAAAGGTACAGTCTGTTAACAAATATGGACATGTCAATACTGAAATGATTGATATACAATATCGTAAGTCATGGTGCAAGCCGTAAACATCGATCTTGAATCTTAAATTTCCACAAAGAAACTCTTCTCTCCTTCCTGAGGATGCACTCTGGCTCTCTCAACGATGGGATCAGCACAGCTGACCCGAATACGCTCAGGCGTCGCCGGGCTTTGGAGCCTAAGAACTTCGCTGACATTCCACTCCTTGCGCGCCGCCTTCAGAGCATCACGGATCGCAAAGAACACCGCACTACCCATGAACAGTGGCGGCTCGCCCACGCCTCGAGAGCGCTGGATGGTTCTAAGATTCTCCCATTCAACATCTTTGAGGAGGCTGACGTTGAAGACCTGCGGAATATCTCGGAAACCGGGGATCTTGTAGTTTCCGGGACCCTTGGTGAATATTTGTCCCGACGCACGATGCCAGAGGCTCTCCTCAGTTGTGAACAACCCCTGTCCCTGGATAAAAGCACCTTCTATCTGTCCGTAATCGATGGAAGGATTAATCGTACGACCAACGTCCATCTTGATGTCTGCGCGGAGAGGGGTCCAATCGCCAGTAAGAGTGTCAATCTCGACTTCAGCAGCCGTCACTCCCTGGGTGAAGTAGAAGAACATCTGGCCTGAATTCTCACCCCAGACATAACCGATGTCGGGGGTGCGGTAGTATCCTTGGGCGGATAGGTTGACTCGGTCAAAATAGGCTGCGTGCGCCAGTTCCTTCATGCTAGCCCCCGGCATCTTCTCGCGGTACGGCCGAAGACGCTCATTGATTTGCTCGCAGGCATTGAAGATCGCGTATCCATTGAGGTCAGAACTGGCTGAGGCTGCAGTCGACGACGTGTTGGCAACCGTATTGGTAGCTGTCTCAGATATGAAGACGTCTGATAAGGGAACGCCTAGCGCTTCGGCAGCAATCATCGTCATCTTGGTATGGAGACCTTGCCCCATTTCGACTCCACCATGAGCGACAAGAACACTTCCATCATGGTAAATATGCACCAAAGCACCAGCTTGGTTGAGGAACAAGGCTGTAAAAGAGATACCGAATTTCGTCGGAATGATAGCCATTCCCCGCTTGGACCACTTATGCTTCTTGTTGTATTCTTCCACGGCTTTCCGACGCTCCATGTACGAGCTCTCTTCCAGGACCTGTTTGTACATCAAAGGCACGTGCCAGTCCTTGAGCTCTTGGTTGAAATGCGTCTTGTCGCCGGGCTTGTACATATTGTCCATGCGGAGTTGTTCAACTGGGATGTCAAGGTGATCCGCAATCTCAGACATGAAAGACTCGGCAAAGAACATTCCCTGAGGTCCACCAAAGCCACGGAAGGCAGTGTTGGATACAGTGTTTGTTTTGCAGATGCGACCACGAACGAAGACATTCGGAATGTTGTATACTCCATCAATGTGGGAAAGACTTCTTTCCACGACGGCTCCGGAAAGGTCTTGGGTGTGTCCACCGTTGGCGTATACATCAGCGTCAAGAGCAATAAGCTTTCCTTCCTTGGTGACACCCACTTTCCAGTGGCAAAGGAATGGGTGACGCTGACCAGACGTCACGATATCTTCGTCGCGATTGAGCATGCACCGGACCGGCCGTCTTGTCTTGGCAGCAGCAGTGGCGCATATACCAGCCAGCTGAATTGACCGAGTCTCTTTCCCACCGAATCCACCTCCTAGACGCTTCACACGGGAGACGATCTTATTGTGGGCTACGCCGGTGACTTGAGCGACGTACGTTTGGCTATAAAAGAAGTCAGCTCAGTGCATTGACAAGGAGATGTGTCTGACTCACGTTTCGGTAGGATTTTGTGTGCCACTCCATACTTCCATTTCACCATCCTCTGGCTTCGGGATGACAACACATGCTTGGGTTTCCAAGTAGAAATGCTCTTGACCACCCATCCGGGAGACTCCCGTAATAATCCGATCAGCTTGTTTGAAAGCGGCTTCCGTATCACCGCTCTTTATGAAACGGTAGTGTTCGAAGAAGGACTGAGCTTCAATTGCTTCCTCCATGGAGAGTATAGATGGCAGCTCTTCGTATTCGACCTTGACAGCCCGAGCACCCTCTTCCGCAATCTTGGCAGAATCGGCAAGAATGATACCGATCGGTTGACCAGCGGTATTGACTTTGTCCACAGCAAAGAATACTTCGTCGCATTTAGGTGCTCCCCACCAATTCGCTTGTGGGTTAGGGAGGTCCCGGTGATCGACATATTCGTGGACACCGGGAATATCCAGGGCAGCAGATGGATCAACGCTGAGGATTTTTGCATGAGCCTTAGTTGAAAGAACCATACAACCGAATAGCTCGTTTTGCAACACGGGCGTATCATCTGTGTACTGAGCTTCCCCAGTAGCCTGCTTAAGAGCTGACACATGGGGACCAGCCTTGCCTAGCACACGTTGCTGGTAGGCCGCCGAAGCCTCATTGTCCTTTTCTCCCGAAGAAATTGCACGCTCAATCTCGGCAATAACGTCGTGGTCAACATCAGATTCCTTGACTTCGAGGCTTGACAATACATCGTGGTAAAATCTGTAGAAGAACCCTAGGGCAAGAGACTTTCGGTAAGTCGCCATGCCACCTGGTACACTGAATTTCAGGTCAAAATCCTGCTCCAGAGCAGCCATCGTACCCTCCAGAGTTGCAGGGTTTGTGAACTTTTTGCCTTTCAAAAAGGACTCTGCATTCCGTGCGGACACTGTCATGGGTGCCATGCCACCGAAGACGAGGTTCACGCTCGTTACATCATTGGCTGGTGAGAGAGACACCCGCAAAGCAGCATTGACAATAGCAATGTCATCGTCCTTCCTCTTGGACTGCTTGTATGCGCGCATATATTCGCCAGTCTTTTGAGCTGCCGGAATACGCAGGCTGGCGATGATTGCGTCCGGTGGGAGCGCAGTGGCCCTATAGCCTTTGAAGAATTGACCCATGGGGATCTCAATGTCCTCGGCGAGGGTCTTGGCTACAAGGACGGTATTAGTAGCCACAAATACCGGATTCAAGTCTGAAATGGGCGATGCTGTGGCCAGATTGCCGGCCGGGGATGCCACGTTTCTGATTTGTCTACCGGCGAAATAACGCAGTTGTTTCTTGATTGCCGAAAAGGGTTGGCCTCGCGATGGCCCAAAACGTTCGAGAGCTTCATCACATATTGACTCTAGATCGGTCAAAGAAACGTTGGCTCCAATCTCCAAGTGGTCGTCGTGAAACGCGTATTGCCGAAGCTCGGGGATGTCTCCGACATAGACTGAATCACTGTAACGCATGGCCTTGAATTTGACTTCAATCTGAGTCTCGGTACTTCCGCCAATGATCTTGGCTGCCGGTTGCACACTCTTGATCTCCAAGAGCTGTTGTAGAGTAGCAGGCCTATACCACTTCTTTTTCTTATTTCCAAACACCAAGGGTCGGAACTCGTGCTTCCGTAGAGAAGGAGGGAAAATCAACTCTGTGTCTGGCCGGTAGTCGATGAATTCTGGTGGGGTGAACCTCGGATGGTCCCCATTCAGGGACAACTCTTCGAGGGACTTGCAACATCCCCCAGTCCCATCTTGCTTCTCCATGCAGCAACCACTACCGCCATTGGCATTGGATTTGGCGCATCCATTCGTGCTAGATGTGAAGCTTTGGGCAGCATCCAAAATCGGCCGATACCCGGTACAACGACAAAGATTTCCATCGAACGCTTCTTCCACCATATGCTCGGAAGGTTGAGGATTATTGCGTAGGAGGGCGTAGAGGCTCTAGAGAGAAGTCGTGTTAGATCATTGTGAATTCCCAAGGGGTTAGTAGTGGGGACGAACCATCACAATTCCTGGCGTGCAAAAGCCACATTGACTACCGTTGCCAACAGCAAGTCGTTGTTGGACAGCATGAGGATTCTTCACATTTCCAATGCCTTCAACGGTAATGACGTGCTTTCCATCCACACTTATCAAGGGAGCCAGACAGGCGTTAACCGAGGCGTGATAGATTTTCTTGGTAGTTGGATTGATGTGGGAGACTACCTATTGGGACTTTAGGAATGCTGCCATGTGGATATGTATAATGGATCTCAGGAGGGAAACATACCACTGTGCAAGCACCACAGCCGCCTTCTGCACATCCCAGCTTTGTTCCTGTAAGACCAATGCCCCTGAGATACTCCAAGAGAGTGACCTCGGGATTGACTGAGTCTAGCGCCACTTTCGTACCATTGAGATAGAATCGAATCGTATCATCCCACTCCTCAGTCAAGTGGGCTAAGGAGACAGGCTTGTCGACTGCGACCGCAGCTCCTGGAGACTCTAGAATACCGGGAGCCATCTTGGACCCAACTCTGACAAGAGGGATCTGTGGGGGAAGGGTAATGCCAATATACTAGGCAGTTGAGTGGTGGGTGGCTAGATCTTCGGAGAGGCGACGAGATTATGGTACATGGGGCGGGGGTGAGGGGAGGGAAGAAACAGGCTGACATCGATGGGGGACCGAGTGGTATTTATCACAGAGAAGACCGACCACACGCGAGGGATGTCGGGAGGCGATGAGATAATGATAAACATGGAGTGAAGCCTAATATGAAGGGGATGTATGCGATACGACGTGGTGATAACACACCTTATCGGCAGGAACCCCACACCGCCCTGCGGGGATCGCCACTGTCCGATGGCCAATAGAGAGCCCCTGATTGGCCAGGAGGTGATCGACTTACGTAAGGTGGTATATTCATCACGTGCAATCGAGAACCCAACGCCGTTTCCTATCGTGCTAATGCTCAAGCAAGTACAGTATATAGCTATTAGTACATCATCAAACCGCAAAGGATCACCAACAACACTCTCTCTATCAACCCAAAGTGAGCATCTTCAGAAACTGTTAGGGAATTGAAGCATCAGACGGAAAAAAGGAAGAAAGTGAGCATCCAGGAGTACTCCGTGCAAGTCGGACGGAGAGTTATGTCCGGGGTCGAGCACCAATGAAGTCTTTCTCTTCCTCCTCCCACTTCTTCCGTTCAACCACACTTCGTGCTCTGCAAACCACAAAAATCTTGCTGTTAGCGCAGGTCGCCGATGGAGAGGGGAAAAGAGGGGCAAGGGAAATTATACGAACCGGTAAGCTCTCACAAACCGCCAGATTTCCGTGTCAGCCAAGTTCCAAGCTTCGGCGACCTCCTTGATGCCGATCCGGGGCGCCTCTCTGCTATTCAGAACCTCCCGAGCCTGTTTGAGAATCTCATACTCCCTCCCCACACCTTCCTTGCTAGGATTGGCGTTCTGCATCGAATCCTTGGCTTCCCCTTCATTCTTGGCATCGACGTTGGTATTGCGAGGTATCTTGAAACCAAGTTGCCACTCAAACTCATCCAGGAGATCAGAGGGGAGGGCTTGTCCCGCCTCCGGCGGAAGAGACTCAACAGTCATCCAGAGGGAGGTCCCGACTACAGCATCATCTGCAACTGCCTTCTTAAGAACAAGCGCTCGAGCAGATCCTGCAAGCTCACCGCCCAGATGTTCCTTGGTCACTTCCATCAACCAAGGGTCGCGTTCAGTCTCACGACGGATGTGTCGAGTAGTAACCTCCACGGAGTTCTGTTGCAAACTGATGAGGGTGAATGGGTGAGGCAGAGTACCGATGGTGAAGACTTGCGTCGTGTTCCGGTATGTAGCCGGTTGGGTCACATGCATCGGCTTCTCTGGGTCACAGGGATGACAGGTCTGAAGGTTCGGGGGACAAGAGTCCGGCTTAGGTGACTTTGGGCATTGAGCCAGTGCTTTTGACAACCGTAGGGCCGGCTCCACGAGCGCCGTAGTGTGGTCGGCAAAAGGCTTTAGAACCGCAATACCTGCGGGGAACGAATTATGGAACGTGCTGTGTAGATGCGAGTTAATCAGATCTACAAGTGCTAGACGGCCCTCCGTCGGCGCGGACATCATCTTCTCTGCCAGACTGGGGAAGTTCGTGTGCACAGAGGCGGAGCTATAGTACGCAATCGAGCTCTGTTCCTCGGTCTTGAAGAACTCCGCGGGGACCAAGTCCAGGATGGACGATTTGGACTGGGATTTATCCTGAAGCCGATTGATCACCTCGTTGATGGCGTCATGGATCCGTTTCTTCTCGCCGGCAAAGAGACCGCTATCAATGTGCGCAAACCGTGTGATGAAGGCCGGGTCGCTACCCCGGCGCAAATAAGACAACGTTGGGTCATCATATCTCGCCATTGGGAAGCAACGCCAATCAGCCAAGAGCCCATCGCCCATATGGCCCCATGCGAGCCAGCTGTACAGCTCCTTCTCCAGCTTGCCTTTGACCTCTAGAGTCTGCACGATATGGTAGAACTCGCTGTTCATGGCTTCTCCGCGGCCCAGAATGACAGGACGAAATCCTTGAGCAAACCATGCTCGGCGCCAGGCGAGGAGTAGCTGAGCATCGGCATTCTCCGCGTCTTGGTCATTGGCTTTGTTCGGTTCGTAGTAGGTGTACACGTAGGGACGGTGTCGGAGAGGTGGAAGGACAGATCTATTCTCGTCAAGCGTGATGGAGGACGAGAACGGGTTGATCCAGGCCCAATTGCTGAACCATTTGGATTCGCCGCTCGTACTGTTCGGCTGCGTTTCCGGTGGTGTATGGGCGGTCGGGTGGAAAGAGGGAAGGTGGAGATCACTTAGAGAAGGAAATTTTGGGTGAGGAAGATATTTTGCTGGCCCGGACACCTCCTCTTTGCTAGACTCTGGATCCGGGGACGGAGAGGAGGAAAATATGAGGAGAAGAAGCGCCACGAAGACGACGGTGGTGATCAGCGTCGTGCTGCGATGAGGAATCACCATCTTGCCGGAAATTGCCTGCTAAAGAATGAAGAACACAGAGGATGGCAGAGGAGAAAATCCAGTCGCCAACAGACTTGATTCCTCTACCCACCTCGATGGAAAGTGTGGCGGGTTAGGGAAGATGAATTGATGTTGATAAGACAGGATGAGAGGAAGGTTCACATTTGACGGCACGACAGACTCCGGAGAGGGACTCGCGGTAAGGCGATCACGATCAATCTTCCATTTCCAGACAAAATGGATGAATGACGACCTGGCGACGGGATGCGTGGAGGCTAAAAAAAGAAGGTCGTATCCATCCACATCAAAGGATCGTAATATAGGAGGCTCATGGTCAGCTCCCCCGTCAGGAACGACGCTTGGGGACTAGCGTCCGTGCATGCAACTGCATAGTTATGTAATCTGCATAACGGACGGTGGCAGAAGGCGGTGAGCCCCTCCGAAGAATTGTGGGGTTTCGTTTCTGCTGCGAAATCGGCACTTTCTTCTGCCCCTCCCCGTCTTGACTCATATCAAGCTATTCTTCCCCAAAAACTTCCTCCCCAATACCAATTGCAGATTCGACGCTGTCAGGCGCTTCGTTCTCTGCAATCATGGGTGTTGAGGCCGCCTCTCTGCAGGAGCGCCTGGAACGATGGGCGCAACGACTGCAAAACCTCACCGTTTCTCCTCTGACTCGTGACTATCCCGATAATCAGCAGCAGGAGCTTCCCAAGAGGGCAATTGAGGCCTTTGAATCTATCAAACTCCCTCCCGGTGCGCAGTCAGGTCTGAAAAAACTGTCCGGAGATGCGTCCGGCTTCACCGTCTTCTTGGCCGCTTATGTTGTTCTTGTCGCTCGTCTCACCGGTGACGAGGATATTGCCATTGGTACCAGCAACGGCGATGACGGCCGTCCATTCGTTTTAAGAGTCCCAATTGACGCCTCCGAGACGTTCCGTCAGCTTTATACCAAGGTTCAGGATGTACGTGTTGCACTAAATTCTAGTCTGCCCGCAATCGTCCCTAACTCGATCCAATCTAGGCGTTCAACCAGGGCTCTTCTGACATCGTCCCTTTGGGTAGTCTGCGGACTTTCATCCAGGAAAAGTCCCAGTCAGAACGCTCCCCGATCCTTTTCCGCTTCGCTGCCTACGATGCCCCCGCCGTTTCCCAGGAATACCCCGCCAACACCTTCGAGACTACAGACCTGGTGGTCAATATCTCTCCCGCAACGGGTGCCACGGAACAGGCGGAGTTGGGAGCTTACTACAACCAAAGATTGTTTTCGAGTGCAAGGATTTCCACAATTTTGAAGCAGCTGGCTCAGATTGTTCAAAATGCCACCAACGACCCGGAGCAAGCAATCGGACGGATCGACTTCATGACGGAAGAGCAGCGGGCTCTTCTACCGGACCCGACATCTGATCTGAAATGGTCCAAGTTCCGGGGGGCCATCCATGATATCTTCGCTGATAATGCAGAGAAGCATCCGGACAAGCTGTGCGTGGTGGAAACGAAGTCTGAACAAGCTCCTCACCGCCAATTCACGTACAAGCAGATTAATGAAGCCTCTAATATTCTGGGCCATCATCTGGTTCAGTCCGGTGTTCAGAGAGGTGAGGTCGTCATGGTTTACGCCTATCGTGGTGTTGACCTTGTGGTGGCCGTCATGGGTATTCTGAAGGCTGGCGCAACTTTCTCCGTCATTGACCCTGCCTATCCCCCCGAGCGCCAGTGTATTTACCTCGATGTCGCCCGCCCTCGTGCACTCATCAACATTGAGAAGGCCACCAAGGACGCTGGTGAGCTGTCGGACATGGTGCGTTCTTTCATCAACGAGAACCTGCAGCTTCGCACAGAGATTCCAGCTCTGTCCCTTCAGGACGACGGCTCCCTTCTGGGAGGATCGATCAATGGCCAGGATGTCCTTGCCAACCAAGTGCCACTGAAATCTCAACGTGTTGGCGTAGTCGTGGGCCCCGATTCCACCCCCACTCTCTCTTTCACCTCTGGCTCCGAGGGCAGACCCAAGGGTGTTAAAGGACGTCATTTCTCTTTGGCATACTATTTCCCTTGGATGTCGGAGACGTTCAAGCTCACCCCGGATGATCGGTTTACAATGCTCAGCGGTATTGCTCATGATCCTATCCAAAGAGATATCTTCACTCCGCTTTTCCTGGGAGCCCAGCTGTTGGTTCCGGCCCGGGAGGATATCCAGAATGAGCGCCTTGCTGAATGGATGCGTGAATACGGCGCTACTGTCACTCATCTCACTCCCGCTATGGGTCAAATCCTGGTCGGTGGTGCGTCGGCACAGTTCCCGGCTCTTCATCACGCTTTCTTTGTCGGTGATATCCTGATCAAGAGAGATTGCCGGAACTTGCAGTCTTTGGCCCCGAACGTCAACATCGTCAACATGTACGGAACGACAGAAACCCAGCGTGCCGTCAGTTACTATGAAATCCCCAGCTACTCGAGCAATGAAGGCTTCCTCGACACCATGAAGGATGTCATCCCAGCTGGTCGGGGAATGGTTGATGTACAAATGCTGGTCGTCAACCGCTTTGAACCCAGCCGTCTTTGTGCAATTGGAGAAGTGGGCGAAATCTATGTTCGTGCTGCCGGTCTGGCAGAAGGCTACCTTGGCTCTCCGGAGCTGAATGAGAAAAAATTCCTGACCAACTGGTTCGTTGATCCTCAAACTTGGATTGAGAAGGATAAGGCGGAATCTCAAGGGGCGAAGGAGCCTTGGAGAGAGTTCTACGTGGGACCTAGAGATCGCCTTTACCGCAGCGGAGACCTGGGCAGATATACTCCCTCCGGTGATGTTGAGTGCTCAGGACGTGCCGATGACCAGGTCAAGATTCGTGGGTTCCGTATTGAACTTGGGGAGATCAATACTCATCTTTCTCGTCACCCTATCGTCCGGGAAAACATTACTCTCGTACGGAGAGATAAGTTCGAGGAACCCACTCTGGTGAGTTATATTGTGCCAGATATGTCCAAGTGGGCCTCGTGGTTGGAACAGAGGGGTCTCAAGGACGATGACTCTGCCGAAGGAATGGTCGGTATGCTCCGACGTTTCCGACCCCTTCGCGAGGATGCTCGAGAGCTTCTGCGCAGCAAGCTGCCAGCTTATGCTGTGCCGACTGTGTTCATCCCGCTCAAGCGTATGCCTCTCAATCCGAACGGCAAGATTGACAAGCCAGCATTGCCCTTCCCGGACACTGCGGAGCTTAGTGCCGCCGCCCCTCGCCGCAAGTCGTCAGTTCTGCAGTCGCTCTCCGAGACTGAGCAGGCTGTGGCCCAGATCTGGGCTCAGCGCATTCCCAACATCACCGCTCGCATGATCGGACCCGACGATGCGTTCTTCGATCTGGGAGGACACAGTATTCTGGCTCAGCAAATGTTCTTCGATTTGAGACGCAAGTGGCGTGGCATCGACATCAGCATGAGTGCTATTTTCCGTTGCCCTACTCTCAGAACATTCGCTGCCGAGATTGACCGTTTGTTGAGTGGCGAATCGTTTGCTATTGATAATAACGACGCAGCTGGCGCAGGAGCCTCCGCGGCCACTTCTGAGCCGGATGATGAGTATTCCAAGGATGCCCGCAAGCTGGTGGAGACTCTTCCCCAGTCGTTCCCTGAGCGGACCGAGCCCATGCTGTCTGGCGAGCCGACGATCTTCCTTACGGGTGCCACTGGGTTCCTCGGTGCCCACATCCTTCGTGATCTCCTCACTCGCAAGTCTCCCTCTGCGAAGGTTGTAACGCTGGTCCGCAGCAAGACCGAGCAGCAGGCTCTCGAGCGTATCCGTTCCACTTGCCGCGCTTACGGCTTCTGGGAGGAGTCCTGGACGAGCCGGCTGCAATGCGTCTGTGGTAACTTGGGAGACCCTCGTTTCGGTCTCTCCGAGGCTGTGTGGAATGACTTGACCGAGCGCGTGGATGCCGTCATCCACAATGGTGCCCTGGTCCACTGGGTCTACCCCTACTCTACCCTGAAGCCCGCGAATGTTTTGGGTACCATTGATGCGCTGAAACTCTGTGCCTCTGGCAAAGCCAAGCAGTTCTCTTTCGTCAGTTCTACCAGTGTCCTTGACAATGATCATTACGTCGAGGAATCGGAGCGGAGTATCGCGGCTGGCGGAGCTGGTATCAGCGAAGATGATGATCTTGAAGGCAGTGCTGTCGGGCTTGGAACTGGCTACGGCCAGAGTAAGTGGGCCGGCGAATACCTTGTGAGAGAAGCCGGCAAGCGCGGTCTGAAGGGAACTGTTGTCCGTCCTGGTTACGTGTTGGGTGACTCCAAGACCGGAAGTAAGCTATCCCATCCCTAACACCATGACAATAGCATGATGAGCTAATTTCTGGCGCCTTTAGCCACGAACACGGATGACTTCCTGATCCGAATGATCAAGGGATGTATCCAACTTTCTGCCCGCCCCAACATCAACAACACGGTCAACATGGTCCCTGTTGACCACGTTGCCCGCGTTGTCATTGCCGGTGCTTTCCAGCCTCCTTGTCAGCCGATTGGAGTTTCGCAGGTTACCGGTCATCCCCGTCTCCGTTTCAACCAGTTCCTGGGCGCTCTCCAGCTGTATGGCTACAACGTGCCTCAGGTTGACTACATCCCGTGGTCGAAGCTGCTGGAACAGTACGTCAACGACGGCGAGCATGACGATCCGGAATCGCAACACGCCCTGTAAGTTTGACTTTTGCGAAACTTCACAAGAATACCATACTAACATCTATCTTTCCTCCGTCTAGTATGCCCCTTTACCACTTCGTCACCGCAGACCTGCCGTCTAATACCAAGGCTCCCGAACTGGACGATGTCCACGCCGCTGCTTCTCTGCGTGCCGATGCCGCTTGGTCCGGCGTGGACGTGTCTGCGGGTGCAGGAGTGACGGAGGAGCTCGTGGGACTGTACGCTTCGTATCTTGTGTCGACGGGATTCCTGCCTGCACCTCCCGCTTCTTCGGACAGTCGCCCGCTGCCAGCAGTTACGCTCTCGGAAGACCAGAAGGCTGCTTTGGCGAACGTTGGTGGCCGTGGTGGTAGCTCATGAGCATGATATACGGTTGATGTGATTTAGTTTATGATGCATGCTTGGCTTGATCTTGTCTATTTTTCCGATTCTTTTTGCAAAAGCTGCTATACGGCATGGGGTGATTAGAGCACAAAAAGTGTATATATAGAGTAGCGGTCACCTAGACGAACAGGGGTGAGATGTCTGAAAATCATGTCCATATTTGCTTGTTTTAATATAGGCAGGCCTTGTAGAGTTGAGCACCCCATTATGATGCTATTTCAAGATGCAGTTGTCGTGAAACCGCATGGTAGTATTGAGTTGGACCCCTTGCACCCCTATCATGGTCAGATGATGATAATTAATGAATTGCCCTGCGTCAGACGGTTAGTTAACCCCCACGAGAAGGAACGCGAGGACAACTGTAGTGAAGTTTCGCGATAAATAGCTAGACGGTCAGTAACAGCATCAGGCAACTGGGCGCACGAGAATGGGTGGCGGTTCTGCCGACGGTTCCCGGTGTACACCGGTCCAGCGGCCTCGGAGGGGTTTCCCCATCTCAAAAGGAGACCGCCAACCCATTTGACTCCGTCGCTCACCACCACCTCCAGTTCCTGTCGAGAACCCCTTGCAATCCGTATTTCCAGCTTCAGAAGAGTTTTTTTCCAATCCGGCCGAAGTCATCATGGCAGTCTCAGGTACGTGACGACGGTTTTCTCCCCCTTTTGCTCCTTCTTGGCATTCTGTCACGGCAGTTCAACATCTTTTTCCTTTCCTGTTCTCCCATGACCCTTTTCCCATCATCACCATCCAACCGCACTTCTGCCCTGTCGTTGAGTTCACTCTCCATCGCGCGTGTTCGTAAAAGGGTCCATTGTCGCTGGCTTGGACAAGTGCGTTCGATCGCATCCTGGAACGGGTGTTGGCCGCGGGAAAAATTTTCCCCAACAATTTGGTGTCGCCCAGTTTTGACTCACTCTTCCAACACCACCCACTGTCTCCCTCCTGCCTTCCACGGTCTCCCTTCAACATATTCCCATATATCAAAATTTCCTTGAAGCATCATGAATATCACAAGGCTGGTCCCACGGTCTCAAACGTTTTCGCGATCGCTTTCGACGGTCCGAGGGCCTTTGAGCCGCGGGGAAGGTATTCGTTTTCCCTCCAGCCGAATCCCACACACTCAACCGCAACCTGTGATCGGCACCGCCCAGCATCGTTTTCTGACCAGCTCGGCGCCATCGTTATTACACCAACACAGTCACTCGTCGGATGGTGCTAATTGCTGCTCAGACCGATTCAACCTTGCCCTACAGAAGAACAAGGAGTGGGCCGACAAAGTTTCCAAGGAGCAGCCCGACCTGTTTCCCCGACTGGCGGTTGGCCAGTCCCCTGAGATCCTCTGGATTGGCTGCTCTGACTCCCGCTGCCCTGAGACCAGCCTTCTCGGGCTGAACCCCGGTGATGTCTTCGTGCACCGTAACATCGCCAACATCCTGCATGCTGGTGACTTGAGTTCGGGGGCGGTGATCGAGTATGCCGTGCGTCATCTGCGGGTCAACCACGTTGTTCTGTGCGGCCACACTAGCTGCGGTGGTGTGGCGGCCGCCATGGGCAACAAGCAGCTGGGCATCCTGGACCCCTGGTTGCTGCCTCTGCGGCAGATCCGCCAGCGTAATCTGGGCCTTCTGCAGACCCTCTCTCCCGACGAGGCGATGCTGAAGATGGTCGAGTTGAATGTGCAGGAGGGTGTGGATATCCTGAAGCAGAAGAGCGTGGTGCTGGAGGCGATGCAGGAGCGAGGACTGCAGGTGCACGCTCTCATTTATGATGTCGGATCCGGTGTGCTGCGGGAGCTGAATACCGATGAAACGGAAGAGTCCATCAAGGCTCGCCTGGTGTCCTTCAAGACGGACGTTTAGAAAGGAGTGCGGATGTGAGACGAGGGCGAGGACCGATGAGGGGTTGGGACGATTTGATATTATTGTTGTGATTCAGCGAGACATGTGTTTCTGTTAGCAGATTTTGTTCATACCCTGCCGGCGATGGGAGCGATAGGAGAGGAGTTTGTATTCTCAGATGTGAGAGTAGATGAATTCGCGGCACAATAGAGATTCTGATTGAGAGCAGTGGTTTTTCAGGGCTTTTTCCACGAACGTATGATCAATATCATCATCATTATGCAAACTGGGACGGATGCTGGAGATGGTTAGTATTGAGGAAGTTCGAGAGACGTGAGATGAGTGAATTGGACTGGGAAAGACGGTAGAGGGGGAGGAGAGGAAGAGGAGAAAGAGGAAGAGAAAGCAAACGACGAAAAGCGAGATTCAGGACGAGACGTTCTGCTGCAGTCCGTCAATGGCGATGCCCAAAAGGGAAGGCAGGGACCCGGGCGGATCCGCCCTATGCCAGAAGAGGCTAGTATCCGGCCGAGTCGGAAATCCGTCGGCATGCATAATTCATCATCTTTTGTGCAGTGATCATCTATGAATATGCATTTATTATGCAGTATGCTTTTATCCTGTCGATTCTACTGCTTGATATCTCAACAACCCTAAGCCATTCCAGAATTATCTAGGTTGTAGTCTATATGTGTGCTTCATGGCTCATAGATCATAATCCAGCTTCAGAATCTTTTGTCTTTCTCCTCAATGAGCTACTCTAGCGTGCAGTTATCATGACAGACAGCACCATGAACGTCATCACCACCTCACACCCCCCTCATCCAAATCCTCAGCGTTGAACCCCGAATGATCTACCTTTCGTGGAGTCTCAAAGGGAAGACACCACTGACGGGATCCGACTTTCTGGCCCGATGGTCGGCTACTCATCGGTTCTGCTTCTCCATCGCTTGAGATGTTCGGCAGATCCACGGCCAAGCTTAATAATCCCGGGGCAACGACTCCAGTACATCAATCAAGATGTGGCGTCTTGCTGATTTCTGTGACTTTCAATCGCCTTGAGATCAGACGTGTGTTCTTCCTTGTCGTTTTTGTCAGGTTTATTTCGGTAAGTTCCCTGAATACACGCAGTGCCTGTAGCAGCGTTGTTGAGTCACCGACACTGGCCCACTCCGCATAGAGCTAGCTTCAGGTGTTCAAATAAATCGAGACCTTCGCTGACCCGTTGACAACAGACGCGCATCATATACCATCATCATGGCTACCGGTAACCAAATGGAGTTTAACAAGTATGCATCCCCTCCCTCATCCTGACCTCACATCCGTTGACACAATGACCACCCAGTCTCGGCAAGTCCGGCCTGAAGATCTCTAAGATCATCCTGGGTGCCATGTCCTACGGTACCAGCAAGTGGCAGGACTGGGTTCTGGACGAGGGCAAGGCTCTCCCGCTGCTGGAGCATGCCTACAACGTCGGCATCAACACCTGGGATACGGTACGCCCGGCACCTCCCCAACAGCCAACCGCACGCTAACCAAACAACCCCCACCCAGGCTGACGTCTACTCGCACGGCAAGTCCGAGGAGATCATCGGCAAGGCCCTGAAGAAGTACAACATCCCGCGTCACCGCGTGGTCATCATGACCAAGTGCTTCTACGGCGTCGACGACGAGGGCGGTCTGCCGCCGATTGCGGCGTCGGCCCGCAACGACGGCTACTTCGTCAACCGCGTCGGCCTCTCGCGCAAGCACATCTTTGACGCCGTGGACGCGAGCGTCCAGCGTCTCGGCACCTACATCGACGTGCTGCAGATCCACCGGCTGGACCGCGAGACGCCCCGCGAGGAGATCATGAAGGCCCTCAACGATGTCGTCGAGAGCGGCAAGGTCCGCTACATCGGCGCGAGCTCCGTACGTCCTCCCCCTAGGCCTTTATCCCGTCGTAGTTGACTGACACGTACTAGATGGCCGCCTGGGAGTTCCAGTCCCTCCAGAACATCGCCGCCCGCAACGGCTGGCACCAGTTCATCTCCATGCAGAACTACCACAGTCTGCTGGGCCGCGAGGAAGAGCGCGAGATGATCCCCTACTGTCTCGATGCCGGCATCGGTCTGATCCCCTGGTCGCCCATGGCTCGTGGCGTGCTGGCGCGGCCGTGGGGCTCGCGCTCGACGACCCGCGAGGCCACCGACGGCGCGCTGAAGGTGCTCGTGCGCAGCCGCGAGACCGAAGCGGACAAGGCCATCGTCGACCGCGTCGAGGAGATCGCCAAAAAGAAGGGCATCACCATGGCCCAGGTGGCCATTGCCTGGTCGCTCAGCCACCCCATGGAGAACCCCATCCTGGGTCTGAGCAACAAGGAGCGCATCGACGAGGCGGTCGCGGCGATTAAGGTGAAGCTCACGGAGGAAGAAATCAAGTACCTCGAGGAGCCTTATATCCCTAAGGCTGTGTCTCCCCTGGAGCGGTAAGGATCCATGATTACGCACATAGAGGTGGTAAATATATATTTGTTAGTTTCATGACATGGTTTGAATGGATTGTGGGCCCAGAATTATACAGTAGAATGCTTCTAACATACATCCTGGTCTAATGATACTAACCAGCCAATATCTACGCTGCATTCGAACACATTGTACAGATGCCTCAGAGCTGAACTCAGTAGGAAAAGGAAATAAATGAGTTGAGAGAGATAAGCCAGGGGTAATCAACACCACCATGCAATGTTCAAGTCAACCAGTGATGAAAGTCCGTATGGAATATGCAAATCCGGCCTCAATAGAGGAAGTGGCAGAAAACAAGCCCTTCTGAGCCCAAGTCTAACAAAAATAACAAGGTGAGGGTACTCGTCGCAGGGTCAAGCTCCAGGCTTCAATGACTCCCTTCGTTTAGTCATGAAATCGAACCAGCCACTAAACCTGTGCCGACGTTTGGTTTTGACGGGTTCCGACTCTATATTTCGGCCGGACATTTTGCCCGTCTTTTCGGGGTGCTCATGCAGCTGCCGCGATGGGTCGTGATTGTTGCCGAGAGACTTATCTGCTGCTTGAACTGAGACCGAATGGCTTCTGGCGATGTTTGTGTCGTGCGTCCCTCGTCGAGCGCCATTTTGCGGCGAAGTTCCGAAATCCCGGGTTCCGACAGTTGACACAGGAGATGCCCTGCGCTCCGGCGCGAGGGGAAGCATACTATGCCGGTTGGGTCGACTCCCGGTCCCCGAGGAACGTCGATTCGATCGTTCTATAAACGCAGCTCCCGTTGAGTTCGACCGTTTAGTTAGACTACCGTATGCATGCACTCGATCCGGCATCGTGCCATTCCAAGGCATGGTATTCGAAACACCCAGCGGTCGCCTCGTTGGCTGGCTTTCTTCTCCCACGGGATCAAGGTCATTCTCGAGTCTGGGCGTGGCCGGGGAAAGGTGGCGCGATCCGATTGGGGCGCATAATGCTTTGGAGTTGATCGCAAGGGCGTGGTCGTCGTAGCGGAAATTGTAAGACCACCCTTCCCTGAATGCTACCCATATACTTGTGATAATGATCAAAGTGCGCAGGTTATCATCTGTTGTATGCGTCTTTCGGTTGGCGGACGGGGCCTCCATCTCAGACCCATCGCTAATCACTGACACGGCGGATGATGTGGGCGGGATGGAAGTAGGGGTCGTTGGCATGGAGTACTCGTCGAATACTTCCAGGTAGTTACGGGTCATAGTAGCGATGACAGGGTGACGACGAGTGTTCGGGTTGATGACGCTGAATGTGAACCGCTTGGTATCCTCCTGCACAGGAGAGCCGGGCGGCGCGGAGACGCGTCGATTCTTTGCGCCCCGTTGGACCCAGCGCAGAACCTGGGGACCTTGCTGGGTGTTGGCGACGAACTCGTACGATCCGTTGGGCAGGGGCGTGGCTTCCCACACGGGGCCATGGTTGAGACAGATTTCGGCCTTTCCCTTCGCAAGGGCATCCTCCTTCAGCAGCTGACATATCGTTGCAACGACCTCGCGATGCTCCCCGTGATCCTCGTCGGAGTGGAGGAAATGGTGTGCGATGTCCCCGCCGTTCCGCTCATATAGATCGCTGGTGACAATAATCAAGTCATTGGGGCCGAGTCCCTTCTTCCCACGGAAGATCGTAGGGAATTTGCGGGCAAGTCGGGGTAGAAACACGGTCGAGGGGAGGACGTCTAGGACGGGCAGGGCGCGGGGCGTCTGGGAGACACGTTGAAGCTGGAGGAGTAGTTTGGGGCGAAGTTTTAGTCGTTTATGACGTGCGTGGCCGGCCGGGTGCGCTAACTGGTAGCAGGTTTTGGGGCGTGACGATTGTTTCCTCACTGATGGAGCGCGGGCGATCGGGGGCCGAGCTAAAACAGGACCAGCTACTGAATGTTCTCCATCACTTGAGTCGCCCGATTCCCCCGGATTGATCGACATGGCAGGCTGGGGTTCTTTATGACGTATGTCGCCTTCGACTCCCTTATGACGGTTGTAAAAACTGGCGAGACTGGCGAAGGACAAGACGGGCGGCGTGGAATGACGTGAGGGAGGAGAGAGTTGCGATTCAGGCGGAAGACCACCAACGCTGTCGCCCTGGTGCGCCGCTGCTGCGTCTGCTGTCAAGCCCAGGTTAAACAGCATTCTTTGACTATGAGATGCGAGAGCGTGGGTGAGAGAGCATCAACTCCAGCGACATTGACAGCGACGGAACCAGGGTGTAGGGCGGGTGAAACAGAAATGTGGGGAGAGTGACAGGATCGCTCAATCTTAACTGATGTCCTCCACGTATGCAATGGATGGGCGAAAATATCCGATGAATCGAGGACAGAAGGGCGAGAGAAGTCCCAGGCAGTAAAGAGATGTCGATAGAATCTTCGCATGTGACCCGCACAGCAAACAAAAAGTGAACTGGTTGTTACTCAACCGGTTGGATTGAGGACAGACGAGAAGAAATGAGGGAAAGCCGTCAGTTGGAGAGTACAATAGGGTGGTTGGTGGACCGAAGGAGTCACCAGAGTGACACAATGTGATAGTAGGAAGTGGAACAGACAATAGGAAAGCGACGTAAGGGGCGGAGAAGGAGGGTGACAGGGAACAAGACAAAGACAAAGAAAAGAGAAGTTGAAGAACAGGGAGATGGCGATGAGGAGTTCGTTCCTATATGCGGGCCAAGCAGGCCAGGGTGGAATGTGAGAAAACGTCGACGGTATGGACCACGACACGAAAATGGAACGGTGCGGATAGTAATTGTATCAAGATGGCGGTCAAGAATCGAATAATCAAATCCACGCTGTCCGCAATTCGCCGGGTTACACTTGACGCTGCAATTGAATATTCGAATATTCAAGGGAGAGGCGCAAAGAAGCAAAAAGGGACCGGTTTACCTGTTCTTCATCATCGTGATCATTTGCATGCAGAGCGATAGCTCCGATGCTAGTCTGTGATATTTCTACCTTTAACTATGAGATCTGCCCAGGCACCGGGGCCATCGATGCGGCCACCCATGGTTCTCGGGTCTCTCGCGTCCGTACCTCAATGCGGTTTAGCGGGCGATCCTCGGCGACATTCAACCTCCGAGCCTGGTATCCGTGACCGTTTCTTACCGGTATCTTCGGGGACTATGGCGGGCTGACCGGGGTTTCCGCCCGTTCCTTACCTTCCCTATACCATGGAGTTCCCTTCGGTCACCCGGAGTCCCGACTGTCCGGGCGGTTCCATGGGACTCTCCCACCGATAGGGCAGAGGAAAACTTCCGTCAAGACCCAGTAACGAAACGACGGGACGATAGGCAACGACATACTCATCCGCTTACTCTGCATACGATTATACGATTACGAGAGTTACCAGATCCAAAATCCTGCTCCAGAATGGGTTGTTGAGCTCTTTGGTCATCGCCACTCAGCAGTGATCCTTTGGCTCCTGCACTCAGCCTACCAGGTGCTAAACATAGACATCCGGTCCAAGTCTCAGCTAGGACCAGTTCTCTTGGCAGTGAGGTATCTAGTTACGTACCTAGTTAAAGAATAAAAGAGTCTAGAGCTAGAGAAGGGAAAACCAGACCAAAGATCACAGTGGGGTGCATGGTCTGCACCTGATGGCAAAATTTTTCGTATTCATCTCGGGGGTCCATCACTAATCAAATATTCATCAAATGACCGCCCAGAGTTATCTTTTCGCGATGTAAATATTAATCACCCGGACTAGTCTAGAAATCACTGTACGGAGTAATGGCGAGATACCATGTAGCTGGTTGGTCGCTGTCCCAAGGCCAAGTCGACAAGGCGTTTCTTGAATATCTCCACCGCTGCCTCATACGCCAACGACGATGGAATTATGACCATGTCATGACACTGCCACGCCACACCTCGGCTCTCGTTTCTTCTTCAGCCCTTCCATCGATAACTACGGAGTACTTACATATGCAATGACAAATTTTACCTAAAACACACGACGTCAGTGTCTCCGAGCTTGGAGAGGTCTTCACCGACATGTGTTGATTACCTGGACATTTCATCGGATGATTTTGTATTATCCATCGGAAGACGGAATAGATGTCGACATAGTCCTCGGGTTCGGGCCGTAAGTCCTCTCACATAACTAATAGTAATGCTAGTAGATCGTCATTGTCAAGATGCTGATCATTCCTTCCCCCGGTACATGTCTACTACCAGAAATGGAAAAAATTTTCTCCCCTGATCTTCTTGGCTTTATGTCATGGTGTCAGGTGGATTTCCAAAGCTGGAACCAACGGGTGTACCGGGATCCATCCATCGCTGATGAAGGTACAAGGTAGGGCTGAATTATGGATCCATGGTTTTACAGTCATATTTATCACCACCATCATAAGCAGGAGTGGAGCAGTCAGCTGCTTTTATCTTTTTTGACCCTTTGTGACTGGATTCAGCCGAGGCTCACATAAGGAACCTTAATTTATGATATGACTGTATAGTTAATCAGCCTTGCTTAAATGAAGGATCGGACTAGGATGTGATTCTGCAGGGCGAGGCATACGGATACGGAGTACTCGGAAGTACCGTATAGTACTTAGTATCCAACATGGATGGAAAGCTCGGAAGGCAGGTCGATCCTCTCCTCTGCCACGTTCGGCGACCAGCATAAACTCTGTCGGCGTTCTGCTTGAAAGCTTCTTTATATACTCCGTGCGATAATAGCAAGGGGATGCACCGGGCAAGGAATGTTGCACAGTCAGGTGGTCGGCGATGTTATAAGCGAACGCCGAATCAAAGTGAATAGTGAATAGTAAATCTGACTATTCTGGAATCAAAGTACCTAGGCACTACGGAGTACTACTCAAGTACGGAACCATTGTACCGGGTTATGCACGACGTTATGCTGAATAAGGGGTCCTTATACATGCCGATGAGTCCGATTGTGGAGCTTAGTCCCCGCCGCGTGGCAGCTGTTGTCTCGGTCTGTTCTTGTCGTCGTCGTTGTCGACCATACCAACAGTTCCACGCTTGTCGACCATCCGAGGTACGGAGTAAACGCTCCCAAGGGGAGTCCACCTAAACTCTATCGGAGTATGCTCTTAATTACGGAGGTACTTGTGACTTTAGCACGATTCCTTAATCATCGCGAGGCTCCGGCTTTCGCCACAGCCATGAGCTCCCAAACAGCACGTTCGACTCTTCCCCAATTATTTTTGGACCCTCATCATCCCATCAGAAGCCTATCTATTGCGTTTGGGGTCTGGAAAGCTCTTTTACTGGGGATTGTTGTTTGCTGTCCCGGTCCCGGTTACGATACCTCCACAGGTCTCCTTTACCAAGTGGCTGGAGCCCCTGTTATCAGCTCTCACCAGTCCGACTCCCACACATCACTTTCAGCCCTGCTAAAATTCGTGAGGTGGGACGCTATCTACTTCGTCCACACTGCAGAAAATGGCTACGTTTTTGAGCAAGAATGGGCCTTTGGTTATGGTTATTCTAGGATCCTCTCTTTTCTCTACTCAGGTACTCCCTTATTTACTTTGCTCGATGCCCTAGGTCTGCTCAATTGCTAATATGGATTGCAGTTCTCTCACCCAGTGGCCTCACCGGGGTAACTAGGGTCTCTATTGTCGCTGTGGCTCTCTCTCATGTCGCCCATTTCCTGTCTGTCTTGGCTCTCTACAGATTGTCGGTCAACATCTTTGGCCAGAAGACCGCAACCCAGAGATTGATTTGCTTTCTTTCTGCGGCTTTACATATCATCTGCCCGGCAGGGGCATTCCTATCTGCCCCCTATGGCGAATCTCTTTTCTCGTTTCTTAACATAACCGGGTTCTATGTTTATTCCTCCTCGTTGCTCGATGATAGTGCGGGACGGAAAGTAACCAGTGCCGCAAAACTGCTCATAGCTTCCGTTCTCTTTTCAATTGCCACCACGATTCGAAGCAATGGGATCCTCAGTGGATTTGCCTTCGCATGTGACGCTGTTTTACTCTTCCAAAGGATTCTCCTCCAAGGTCCATCGAAGGATACCTGTATTCGCCTCAGCGTGACCATAATCGGAGGCTGTGTGTTAGCTCTTGGGATGATCATGCCGCAGGCTATCGCGTACGCAGACTTCTGCCTGGATCTACCCACCCCTCGGCCCTGGTGCGGGAACTTGATTCCTAGTATCTACGGTTGGGTTCAGAGCCATTATTGGTCAGTAAAGGAACGACTCCCGCGTTGAGCTTCGCTAAACGTCGACATGTAGGAATGTGGGTTTTCTTCGATATTGGACGGTATCCAACCTGCCCCTCTTTCTACTCGCGATCCCCATGCTACTCACCCTTTGTCGTTCTTCCATATGGGCAATCAAAGAAGCTGGGTTGGATCCATCCAAGGCTAACCAGCCCACGTCATCGACCGTGTCAGCTTCATTGCTTACGCGACTGGCCGTTCCGCAAGGTTTGCTAGCAGTACTAGCCGTTACCAGCTACCATGTCCAGATCATCAACCGAATCTGCTCTGGGTATCCCTTGTGGTACTGGTATTTGGTATGTCGAATTGTCGGTCATCGCCGCCAGTCACGTGGGGAGAACAAATCCGACCGGGGCTTTGCGGTACAGGCCATGGTTGTATATGCTCTCTTCCAAGCAATCCTCTTTGGTTCTTTTCTCCCTCCGGCATAATGAACTCGGTCAAAGGGAGAAGCACGCAAATGTTTGTATTGCATATTTCATTCATGTAGACATACTCAGCTCATGAATAGGTACTCGCCAGTCTAATGATAAAATAAATGTATGACCATTGGAATGGGTATGCTGTCCCGCACCACTCCAGACTCCAGGCCGCCATGCGGTTACGTAGGTAGCATTATGTCATCATCGATCTGACAAACCGCGATACGACCTCCAACCGCTTCGGACGGCTACGCATGAGCTTCAATTAACTCTCAACATCAAAGCTGCAATTTTATACACGAAAGCAGCTTTATCAGGGTACTATACTTGCTCTGGAAGGATATATTTTCTAATGCTTCCCTCCTTTCAGTGACTTAACCTTGTTGTCATTGCTTTGTCGCCCGCGTTGCTCACAAAGACCTAATTCATCACCCATGCAAACGGGGCTGACAGTAAGTTGTACTTGCCCATCATCTCAAAGAAATTTTCTTGCTTGTGACAATGTGGACCCTTGGGCCATCATCTCTTGCCCATCCTTTCTTTAAAAACGCGTGAAGATGCCTCCAAGAGAAATACAGCTGACACGGTCTTCTTCCAGAGCTCTACCCAGCCTCACGCTTCCCACGACTCCCGCCAAGCAGTAACCGACAGACGGACCGCGCGACTATGGACCACACAGGCCCAAAGGCTATCCTAACCCACAATGTACATGAAATATCACGGGCAACCTCTCCAGGTGGCGAGCCCGCAGAAATGAATGGGGTCAGTGAGCCCAAGGCACGGGTGCGCCCTCGCACTTACCCATATTTCAAATACCTACCATACACGCCCGAGGATGAGGCCGAGAGAGAGAGGAGCCTGCGAGAGATCCTGAAGCATCTCTACGTTGCGGTAGAATCGGGAGACTTCAGCCCTGGTGCGGTGCACTGGACGCGAGAGCTCCGAGGATGGCTCTCTCTCAAGTTTGATCCTACTCGTACAGAGCGCATCAATCTTGTGAAGCTATACTATGAGCTGTCACTCGCACCGGGAATTGACCCCAATGTCTCCGAGCGATTCGCCAGCATGTTCATGCTCCTCACAAAGTAGGCAGACCCTCAGCTGTTGGATGGCTAGTGTACCCTCTTGCTAACGGCGGTTTCAGACGCAAGCATTACCTGCGACCGGTCAAAGACCTAGTGCTGGATTGGAGGCCTCTGTACAGAGAACTGAAAGCTTTTGTCCTGCCCACCGAATCCGGTCTTGTCCACTCCACCAATCTCAAGCGGAATGTCAAGACCCTGACGAAGCTCTGTGCATTCGTTCAACTATATGTCGATCCGTGCGAGATGCCAGCAATGCTGGAGGAATTCCTCCCTCACTACACAACCTCCTTTTCTGAAGGCGCGTTCGTCGTCGTCGGGTTGATCAACCTAATGCTCCCTACGTCTCCTCCGCCGGAATCCAGGGAGGATCTGCTTCCACATCATTATTTGCCGACATACTTCCATCTTTGGTCCCTAGTCAATCGCTCGAAGACCTTTGATATAACCTTCCTCGATTTTCTATCTCGGCTAGCTCGGGATTCGCTCCCTGCTAGCCATATACCTTTCTCTGAAAATGGTATCTTCAGCAAGGAACAGTCCGCACTTATCTTTACCGCTATCCTGCGACTGCTGGAGATCCCCGTCGGACAGTCTACTTCCCCGTACAGTGCCCTTGTTGATATCTCGTCTGGCTTGGGCATCATGCTGGATCGCGACTCCAGAAAACATCCAGTTGCACATCACATTGCCCGGTGGATCGTCATGTCGCTCTCACCTGCGTGTGTGGATGCGCAAGAATCTATCTTGACGCGCCTGGAGGGTCTCATACAGGCCGTGGAGACCTTTTTCCATCCCTCGAACTCTGGAAGCTGGACAAAGACTCTGTCTCAACTGGTCTACTATCTGACCGACTTTTTTGTAATGCGCTGGAACCGAGAGCAAAGCGGGGAGATGGATGTTCCGCCAGAGAGGCGTCTCACAGAGCCGTTGAAACGGCGCTTTGTCCTCTGCCTGCGTGATGTCGTCTTCATGGGCATCTACGCCAAAAGCGGTACCGCCATGAGCTTCTCTTTATCCACATTGCAAGGCCTGGCCTTTTTGGAGCCACACCTCATCCTTCCCGGTGCTCTGCAGCGAATCTACCCGTCTCTTCAGGGTCTTGTTGAAGTCCACCGCACAACGTCATCGCTCCGAGCCCTTCAAGTTCTTTCGCGGATTATCTCGCGGACCAAAGGATACCGGTGCCATATGACGACCTTGCTGGGGCTAACGCTGCCTGGCATTGACGCCAACGATCTGGAGAAAACTCTTCATGCCTTGACGTTCATCCAGTCGGCATGCTACAACATACCGATGGCTGACCTGGCAACGGGAAGAGAAGATGTCAACTGTAATATGCTAGCCATGCAATGGATTACAGGTGAAATGGAGCGAATGGAAGAGCAAGGTGTTGAAGTCCAGTTGAATTACGATACTGAACTGGACGATGAAACCGAGGAAATGATCCTTCGCTCTTCAACATGCGACTTTGGTGACTTCATCGTGTCCTTCCTTGGGCGTGTTTTTACACTCCTGGAGAATTTGCCGGATGTGAGCCGAGTGCGAAATGGGTCACCTGAAGAGAATATTGTGAACACCCTTCCTGCAACGTTTATGCCGCTTTTATCCTGCCTCTCTCCAGAGTATTATGACATTGCCTTGTCGAAGGTGGTTGATTTTGTGTCGAACCATGTTATCCATCAAGCACGCGATGCAATGGCCTTCATTTGCAACTCTGTGTGCAAGGTCAACCCCGAAAAAGCTTTGAAACGCTTCATTCCTGTTTTGACCCAGGCGATTCGCACGGAAATTGATGACAATGGCGCCGGCTCCACCAGGACCACTGGAACAGACGTTCTCCCTCGTGATCGCGGCCTAGTCTGGAATGTTAGTATGCTGAGCATGTGCGTTGTCCATGTAGGGGACGCTGTGCTGGCCCACAGAAAAGAACTCTTTGACATCGCTGTGTATATGCAGCAGAAATGCAGGGGTATCCCGACTGTGCATATCTCCAATTTTGTCCATCACTTGCTCTTGAACCTCACGGGAACATATACCGCCGATTACTCCTTGTATGAGCCCGACGTTGCCGCTCAAGGCATGCAGCCGGCACTCTGGAGTTATCGACAGGACCCGAAAAATCTCACTGTCAAGTGGCATGTTCCAAAACATGAAGAGCTCCAGTTTGCGGTCGACCTCTTCCAGAGTCAAGCAGAAACCGCGTTGAATCAACTCACAGCTCTAACCAACGAGGCTTCCAGTGTGAAGAGGGATGGAAGTGGCAAGGATTGGTCTGATGAAGTTATCAGGAATCTTGTTCTTCTGCGACTGATACTTGCTGGTGTCTCTGTACTTTTCGATCCGAAGGCCGCCTCAAAAACAAAGATGAACGGCATCAATGGCTCGTCTGACGTCCATATGACCGGCGCCTCCGACCCATCAATTGATGATGCCGAGAATGACGATCCTGATTCTTCTCTCGATAGCTCTGATGAGGCAACCATTCGTGAGACCTTTTCCTACCCGACCGGCTACCCACTGAAGGAATCTGATCCTATGTACACCACCATTCATGACATTCGTGAGAAGGCTGGATGGGTCCTTCATGAAGTGCATAGATTCCTCTCTGACAAACAAGAGGATGACGTTCCTTGCTTCAACTCCCTGTACTCGGCATACAGGTCGTGGTTCGTTGACGTGGGTATCGAGAGATCTGCTCATGTGCTGGACAGAGTCACGCGGCTACTTGCTGCAGACATTCATCCCTACAAGATGAGCGGTGTACGCAAGGACTACCCCCGTCCGCTGCTTATTCGAAGGGCAAACGTCTATCATTTGCAACGCCTGAGGCACAACGCAGCCCCCCGACGTAGATCGCGCTTGGACGAGATCTTGCTGCTAGACCTTGCCGAATCATGCGTCTCGCTCTACACCGAGACTCGTCGGAATGCTCAGAGCGCGGGCGAGTCCGCTCTCAAGGCCGTTTGGGGTGCTCGACTCCTAATCATCCCACCTCTCCTCAGCGCTCTGCAGAAAGGTGTCAAGGAGAATGACCATGCGAGAATCAAAGGCGCGCTGTTCTCCCTGCTCTTGAGCAGCGTCGCAAAAACGGCTGGACGTCACTGGAAATATACCCCGACGCTAGTCAAAACATTCATAGACGCAAGTGCTGTTGATAAACCATCCGTACAAAGGATCTGTTCCGGCGCCCTGTATCAAGTTATGGACTTCGGTCGTGCTATGGACAGAATGGCCATCCTCGACCAGAAGATCATAGAGGCAATTGCGCCAACTGAAAATGTCGAGGAGCAGATCATCCAGAAGCGCAAGAACATCAACCAGAAGCGTGCTGTTATTGAGAAAAAGAAAGCCGAGCTTGCGGAAGAATTGGTCCAGCTAGCAAAAATATCTCATTGGAAAGTTGCCAGCCGGGCAGCTACCATCGTTATTACCATGGGACTCAGGTTCGATTACATTGCCAGCGAGAATCTTGTCGACCTCGTAACCCACGGTTCGATTGATGATCACCCCGGCTTGCGAGGCATGTACTCCCAGGCACTAATTGCGTTGTTCACCATGGTGGACGTTCGGGCGATCTGCAAGCATGACTATAAGAGCTACATCATGGGCCAGCAACATTTCCCCTCGAAAATCAACGTGGCCACCAAGCGATATGAGGAAGGATGGACTGAAGAGTACATGGCCAACTTTGCTAAACCAGAGGCCGAGTACTATGTCGACCACGACTTCCCTGGGTGGCTGGTGTGGGCAGACAGTATGCCTGCGTACAAGTCCAACGTGGCCCGCGATATTGAATACGACGAGGTTGAATGGAAGGTGCGAACTCACATGGGTAAACTATTTGACCGCAAATGGTTTTCGACATTTTTCATGTACCTGAAGCAAGAGCCACGCGACCCGTCGGCAGACAAGTTCCGCATGCCCTGCGCGATGATGCTTCTGTATACCTTTGAACTGATGCTGCGGGATGGGCTCACCGCCGCGACGTTCAAGGACATCCAGGAAGAAATCGAGCTTGTCTTCGAGGATGGCAGTGATAAGCATCAACACAGAGCCACTGCCGAGATCCTTGGGGCGCTGATCAGCTCTGTCACGGATACAAGCGTGGAAAAGCGAACTCTCGTGTGGGAGTATGCTTTCCCAATCGTTCGAAAGATTTTCACGGATGGTTTGACTCCCGAGAACTCTGGATATTGGACAACTTTCCTTCATATGATCCTCCAATGTCGGGATCCGCGAAGAGCCTGGCCACTGGTTGACTGGCTGGCAAGTTTCCGCTTGGATATGTCCACCAATGCCGCCTTCAAGGAGAGCTCCAAAATCAACCTCCTTCACCAGGCCATCATAGACGCAGGTTGGCATTTCCAACTGGAGAAGCCGATCGTTGAAGATTTTTTGGCTCATCTGGACCATCCCTATAAGGGTGTTCGTGAGGCAATGGGTCAGACTATCGCAACGATATACCGTACAAGGTATCATGAGTCTTATGCCGATGTGAAACGCCTTCTTACGGCGCAGGAGTCTGCGTCTTCAGTCGGTACCTATCCGTACCAACCCACGGAGGAGTTCACCAAGATGATTCACGACATCTTCACTCGGATAGAGGCGTGGCGGCGTGAACGAACACCTGGCCAGCAAACTCCATCTTCCTACACTTCGGGTAGTAAGACGGTTCTGCTCTGGCTTGATTCTACACTTTCATCCCATGAGTGTACCCAGCTTGTGCCCTTCTTCCCTGATGTATTCACGGGTCAACTTTTACACATGATGGATATAAAGGAAGACCCGGAACTTCAATCTCTGGCCTACCATGTCTTCCGTCATCTCCCGAACATTCCTTATCCCGCAGAAGAGAATTCCGGATTCATCAAATCTCTCATCCACATTGGAAAAACTTCGCCCTCATGGCACCAGCGTCTACGGGTGATGATCAATATTCAGATCATCTACTTCCGCCGTCTCTTTCTGCTTTCTACTTCGGATCGCGATAAGCTCTTTGAGTGTGTGGCAAGTATGCTGGAAGACCCTCAACATGAGGTGCGGGTCGGCGCATCAGCTACTTTGTCCGGCATGGTCCGCTGCTCGCCCATATTTCTTCGTGAGGAGATGGTTAGCCGGTTCAAAGAACGCTTCACGAAGATACTTGTTGAGAACCCCCTTCCGAAGCGGCCAAAGATGCTCCGATCTGGGATTTCGTCCCCTGCATCCTCTGGAGCTGGCACACCAACACCTGAGCACACGCGACTCATTATTACTAGGCACGGAGCTGTCCTAGGCCTTGGCGCACTCATTCAAGCATTCCCATACAACAGCCCCCCGCCAACCTGGATGCCGGAAGCCCTGACCACTCTAAGCGTGCGTGCCGCAGGTGATCCGGGTATTGTGGGGTCAAGCGTCAAGTCCATCATCAGTGAGTTCAAGAAGACAAGACAAGACACTTGGCATATAGACGCAAAGGTGAGTAACATACAAGCTCCTATTCCGCCTTGACAGCCAGAAACTAACAACTCCCATAGGCCTTTACTTCGGATCAGCTGGAAGACCTTTCTGGGGTGCTCTGGAAGAGCTATTTTGCTTAATGATGGAGGGCAATAGGCTATAATGAAGCTAAACGGCTGTTGTAAAGTCAGGTGGTTACGGTCTATCATTGATGGTGGAAACTGTCTGTAGTATAGCTAGGTAGTGGATTATCCGGGAAGATATGCGACCAGCGTTTCCTCCATCGGGTCAATAAATCAACATGCATAGCATGAGTGATGCTTCATTAGCATGCTTTCGAGCAATTAATGAATTCAGTTGGGGTATTTGTACCTATATGTACTTGATTTCCTAGGACGACCGTAGACTCCCTTTTTGAGGCACTGCAAGTAGGATGGGGATCGTATGGAGAAGATTGTTTCCCCACCGTTGCTGTCTCTGCTCCGGCGATACGGTGTCACCATATTCCACACTTTTGAAGTTCTGCCTCTAGGGAGTGCAGTCTCTCTACGGGCAAGGTACGCCACTATTTGCTGGACGTAAACGAGGAAAGAAGATTCAGAAAAGGACTTGTACTAAACTGAAGACCTGGAATGAATTTGCCATGGAAATAAGCAAGGCAAGAGGCAGGTTAACGCGAGACATCAAAGCGTATGGATATCCAAATAGCTCTCAAACTGCCCTCCCAGGTGCACGATATGCGTGCCCTTATTTTCGTTTCGGAAAGAATCAATCAAAGGCACCAGCTCGGCCAAAGTCATGTCATGACCGGATATTTGCAAAACCAGCTGCTCGCCAGGCTGAAAAACAATACCAGTGGGCCAGATATAGTTCTCTAGCTGGAGCACCGTGCCAGGAGCCACCGGTTCCACTTTCGCGTTGGATAGCGTTTTCCAATACGGAGTCGACAATGCATCGCACACGTCCCTGCGCGAGGCCCGAAGCATTCCTTGAGGGCCAATATACCTCAGCGGCTTGATCGGAGGCACTTCTGATGAAGTCGAAACCCCCAGTGCGGGCAGGGGAATGTTATTGTTCATAAGTAGGTTCCCGTCCTTGTCGGCTTTGCGTATCAGGGCGTAGACATCCAAGTCGTTATGGTCAGGCGCCGTTATCTGCACGACAAGCCGAGATGGACCAGTAAGGATCGTCCGTTCTGAAAAGCGATAGGAGAACCGGATTTCGTGGTCATTATCGCCCGTCAACCTAGATGGTGCATCTGCTTGATAGACTACAGAGGTTTCTGTGTCTGGCTTAGTCGAGGAGAGTCGGTTACTGGCGGTGAGGTATAGTCGAGTCTTTCTGGAAGCAGGTAACTTCCAAGGGAGGTCTGGAAACTGCCTGTATCCAGTGGATGGGATATTGAATCCAAGGAAGTTCACTCTTACGGGAGCTGTCTGCTCCCAACCGTTATCATCGCCCTTGAGGTACTTGCTGAAAAACTTATCCAGATCTTGGATTCGTTGGTCAGAATACAGGTCGTACCATTCTTGGGTATCATGGATGGTAAGCCTGCAGACACGTGAGAATCTAATTCTAACACTTCTTCACGTCCCCAAAGTGGCACGCACCATTTCTGATTGTGCTTGATTTCCTCAAAGGCTCGGACTGCACCAAGGGTATGTAACCCAGTGGAATAGCTCCCAAGGATATAAGTGGGAACCTCAATCTTGTCAAGCCTGGCACGCTTGTCTTCCCAATACTCATTTGAGGTTTCGCTCTTTGCAAATGTAGCCACGACATCCTCTTGATTGTTTCGACCTAAAGCATCACTGTTAGAGACCGGTTTTTATCTAGCAATGGTGAGCCTACCTCTGAGTGTGCTTTGAATTGTAGACATAAATCCAAGGCTCCAGATTCCTCCACGAAAGAGATCCTCCCGGACCACGTCGGATGCGCCCTCCAGTGGTGCAATGCACGTGAGATGCGGTGGTCGCTCAGCAGCGATAAACCACTGCGACATGGCCAGCCATGAGTTCCCAGCCAGGGAGACTCTACCAGTGCACCAAGGCAATTGGGCGATCTCCTCGATGGCATCACGACCGTCTCGGCCATCCTGTGTGCCCCACCAGTAGAAATCGCCTTCCGAATCATTTATGCCAGGGGGGTCGATGTTAACAACTGCATACCCTCTGGGAACCCATTCAGCTGGGTCCAGACTACATCGTTGTCAGCAACGTCTGGGTATAAGGCCTCGGAAGATGCTTACCCCTCGAAGCATTCGTATCCGGACAGTTTGGCTTTAGGAACTCCTGCGCGCGAGGGAAAGGATTTCAGGTTAAGCATTCCTGCGTCAATGCTGTTAATAAGAGGTTGGCATATACCTAGGCAGGTAACTTACCATTTCCTGATTTTCCGTATGGTCCCCACATGATAATGGCGGGCACTTTCTTTTCGGTCTTGGGACGATAGATATCGACACGGATTTCTGTCCCGCCTCGGACTGTCAACACGGCATCTTGTTCTAGAATGACTGGGCATGATAAGGCGCGACATTCCTCAGTCCTTTTATGGCCTGCGGGAAGTTCAACCGTTCTTGAACGAGCGGGTGGGCTAGACGGTGGGATCATAGGACATTTCTGAATGGTGACGGGAGCCGATAACATCTTTTTGAGAGCCATGATAAATGCCTGGTTTATCTGACTTTCTCGCAAGGGAGACCAAAGCATGGCACTGCCATGTCTTAAATACTTGGTAGGAAGACTCTCCCCACACCTTCGTTGCTTACCAAATGAGTGTATTCCGGCTGTACTTTACTTCGAGATCGGGAATCCCGAGATATGGTGGACCCTGGGAAAATGGTATGGGGTTTCCAGATTGGTGCACCTGCAGTTGTAGCCTTAGCCAAGTGATTTATATTGCAGGACAGTGTTGCTTGTAACACCTGCCCCTCCTATAATACCACGCAGGGAGTTCCTAGCCCATTATTGTGCCTGACAGTCTCCTTACTCCTATGACAATCGGAGGAGGCCTCGTATATTGGAGATAATGCCCCTCAATCGATCCAATTCAGAGCCCCGATGGTCACCGACCTCGTTGCCTCCGCATCTCGATCCCCTCAATGCGATGCAGCCTCGTCGATGCGGAAGCTGGCTAAGCGGGGTGTGGATTTGGGATGTGGGTGGGACGAACTGCGCAATGTTGAAAAGGCCTCGGAGATAAATCGCAGTCCTTGTTCCGCTGAGTCATGTCTGATTATGCATGCAGGGCCCGCTTTGCTGCAGGGCACCCCACAATGGTTCATATTAGCTCTAACCTTAAGCACCCCGCCATCGCCATCCCAACTTATTTGCACCCCACATATATGCGTCTAAATAAACAGGCGGCCTCTTTTATAAGGAATCTATAGGTTGAGACCGACCACTCTGGTGAGTGGAGGAGGTAGAATATTGATTCACAAACCCCTCTTTTTTAAGCTGGAGGCGCAGGAGGACCTAAGAAGTCCTGTAATTAGGGGGCCTCTCCATACAATCTGAGGGAAATCCTTGTACTGGGCTGTTCCTGATATTCATTATACCGGCTTAACGTTTTATGTGCCTCTTTGTCTGCCTAGCATGAAGGTAGATACATCCTATGTCATCCAGGACGCTAATCTTCATAGCTCTGAAAAACTTTTCGAGCGTCTTCAAGCTCCCGACGAAAAACCTCACGGTGCTTCTCAGAGCGCAACTCCATAACGATCGGGAACGGCTTGGGTGCAATCAGGAAACCATCTGTCCACTGCGTTGCTACATCAACATTAACCTCCTCGTCTTGCAAATGGCGTCCGGTGGTAGGATCCGTTCCGGCCCGAATATTAAATGCCCAGATGATTTTCGCAATGTTGATATCCTGAAATATGTTACCGTTCAATTCTCTTGAAGTCTGTAAATAAAGTGCGGGGGATACCGGTTACCTACCAGGGAGTTTTCCGCAAGATGGGAGCCCGGACAGATCCGCCTACCTGCACCAAAGCCGTATGTCTTCCTGATGCCATCCGTTGTTTTCTTGATGTCGGTTTTGAAACCGAGAGGGTGGTGCTCATAGCGCTCGGGAATAAAATCATCTGGACGGTCGTAGAGCTCTGGATCATGGTGGATCGCCCTAGGTTGCGCTGGTCAACCTGCTGTGGTGCGAGGGACAGAAAAAGTTCTAGTTGCATACCATGTATTTGCTAGAAATGTGGTACCCGTAGGGAAATTGAACCCTTTGTATTCATCATCTGTTCATAATTAGGTAGTTAGTAGTTGTCCGTCTGTTCTTGTATGTGCTCAAGGAAGCTCGGAAATAATACTTTGGATTAGCACATGGGGTAATCCGCCGGCAGCAACCGGTCTCCAGCGCAAGACCTGCAGGAACGCATGTTAGTGGAAGGCCACTCACGAAAAGATGAACGAATGCCTACTTCGGAAACGCAATGTTTCACATAAGGTAATTTGGCGATGAGGTCAAATGTAGGAGATGAACTCATCCCGCATACACGGTCAACCTCTTCCTGGGCCTTCTGGAATACCTTGGGATATTTAGTCATGGCCAGTAAAAACGACAGCAGCGTAGATGCGGTAGTGTCAGAACCACCTTCCATCAGGACACCACCAATGTAGGCAATGTGCTCTTCGTCCAACTCGTACTTCTCGGCAAATTTCTCGTCAAGCAACTGGCTCATAAAACAGTTGCGATATATTCCTCGTGCTCGCTGACTCTTGACCTCCTGCAACAGCTCAAAGTAAAGCTGTCGCTGTTCCGCCCGAATTTGACGGGCCCAGCGACGCCAGGGAGACATGAAGTCCGGTAGACGTTTGAGAAAGGGGAAAATGTCAACCGGGGGCGTTGCCCCTGTCTCCAGAATACCGGTGAATTGGTCCTGGGCGTGGTAGAGACGCGTGATATTGCGGTGGTCAAATTCGGGTCCGCGGATACCAAAGACGGAAGACAGGATCACAGCAGTGGAGTACCGCCGAATATGGTCGTAGTACAATTCGGGGGTTTGTGAGAGTTGATACAGTGTCAATGTAGCCTCGGCCTCCTGCAATGGTGTGAGAGAGCGGACCGCCGTGATGCTGAGAATGGCCTGGTATATTTTCCGCTGATTACGCCACGCTTGCCCATAGGGCATGAGGAGCAAGTGCACATTATCTCGTGTGATAAGCTCGTTGCCAATGTGATTAGGGAGCCGGCTTGAGTAAATTGCGCCCCGTTTGTCGAATAATCTATAAACCAGCATCAGTCGGCATACCAAGTGTAGAACAATGGTGAGTGACTCACTCCCGGACGTCTTTTGCCTTGTTCAGGATAACAAGATTTGCAGGCCCGGTTTTCAGCGAGATAATGGGGCCATACTACCGTGACCACTCCTGGAACCTACACCAAGATCAGCGGGGGATGGTCAGAGCCGATCCGACTGATACGCATACTTGAGGAATGCTTTCTGTGCCGGTATCTGGTGTAGGTTGCCTTCAATCACTCGTTAACACGGCATGACACAGATTCAAAATCAGGAAATTCACCTATAAATGGCAGTGTTGGGGGCCCTGGAGGAAGGGATGGGGAGCGGTGTCCACCGCGAGCAATGTATATGATTTTCCAGCCCACCCAGCAGCAAAAGAGCGAGAAGAGTATAAGCGTAGAAGCTACATTCGCCATAGTACTAGATCAAGATGTCCTTGAAAAGCCTGTTCTTGCTATGTCTCCCCGGGGTACTGCGGATTCAAATAGCCACCGCTATCATTCACTAGTATAGTTCGTACCACCCACCACCCCTCAAGTGCAGAGCCGGTGGGGTGAAGTTGTACACTTCCGCCTGTGGTAGGTCACCGAGGGCGCTCATTACTAGCACCGTAGGAGTTGGGGTAGTGTGATGAGATATCCAATTCTCAGTGATGTAATCACACGCATTCTGATGACAGGTAATCCACTGCAGATGCGGGGCAAGGCTGTTACCAAATGCAAAGTACCTATTTTGGGTATCTACATAAGCCGGAGTATATAGGTGACTCCATATCTTAGCTTGTACACCCCCGCACCTCCACACCCCGCGTCCCAGATGAGCTCAAATGGGGGCTTGGGGTATTAGTACGCTGTAGAGCCTCAATAAAGCAGTGGTAGCGATGCACTCGCCTGTCAGCCTGGTTTCCACTTGCTTTGTCAGGACGATACCTTGCTGGGTAGAGTGCGCGAGGAGCTGCAGCAGAAGGAGCTACGGTTGTACTCGAATTACCATCTAAATGGAGAGAACCCACCAGGGTCTGCTCGATAGCGCAGGTTTAAAGACAAGAAACCAGCCTCGGAGAGAGAGACCATTCATCACCTTGGATAGGAGTATGATACCTCATATTGAAAAGAAAGGAGGGTAGACATCTATATGAAGATCCCATTGCCAGTCCTCATTGTATTTTCTCAGTACTCAACACGCCCAACGATTTACGCCCGATATCTTAATTTCCATATGCCTAGTACAAGTCACTATAACACAGTACTTATCCAAGACCTCCCTTCTGAGAGGGGATTAGTATATTATGAGCTTCTTTCACGTTCGATTTTGAGGAATTATAGATTCACCCCAACGCTCCCCAGGGCTACTAAAGCCCTAGATATCCTCTCGAGTCCGGAGATTCTAGTAAAAGATTCCAGGTACACATATTCGCCCTCTTATTGTCACACTGGGAGCTATGGGATATGGAATATCTGCCTTGGAATCCATCCCTCCGTTTATATATATCGCCATGCCAAGCCATAAGCAACTCTAAAGCGAATGGTCATAATATGTGAATAACAAGGCAGTACTTACTAACTTTCCCCTCAATATTGCTTTATTCTCCAAGACTCCTAAGATATTGGACAACTAATATCCTGACCTTAATGATGTGGTGGTCAAAAATAACGTTAACTATGTACTAAAATTAACTTAACATTGTGAGTGCATTATGTCATCCATATCACGTGCCACTTCAGCCACGCGGCCCTCCCGCAATCAATCGCTGGAGCACCACTGCATCACCAGGGGTTGTGAAAGCCTGGAGCTCTCTCTTTCCACCACAACGCCAGTCTTTGGCATCTTCTCACCTATCTATTCCCCGATATACGCCTTATCTGCCTTTGGGGTTCTGCTCCTCTTCTAGTCCCGAGGCCAGAAGTACTAGCTTCTCGGAGCCAGCGTCATCATGGCTCCGAAGGACACCTTCTTCCGTTCGTCGGATATGAGCTTGACCCAGCTCTATATCGCGAACGAAATAGGACGTGAGGTTGTCAGTGCCCTCGGTGAACTTGGACAGGTTCAGTTCAGAGACGTAAGCACTCCTCTTCCCAGAGCCTTTAGAGCGGAACTAACATGTGTTGTTTGTGCTAGCTTAACCCCGACACCAATGCGTTCCAACGTACTTTCACCAAGGAAATCCGCCGCCTGGACAATGTGGAGAGACAACTTCGTATGTGAACAAACACCACAGCAGGCTGTGTGCTTGTATGGAAAGGGAGAGTAGCCGACTAACTTGTCTGCCGCTAGGCTACTTCCACGCCCAGATGGACAAGGCCGGCATCCCCATGAGGTCCTCATCCGAGTTCTCTGATAACCTTGCCGCCCCCCTCACCTCGGAGATTGACGAGCTTGCCGAACGGAGCGAGAGTCTCGAGCAGAGGATTGCATCCTTGAACGACAGCTACGAGACGTTGAAGAAGCGTGAGGTGGAGCTCACGGAATGGCGTTGGGTGTTGCGGGAAGCGGGTGGCTTCTTCGACCGTGCGCATACCCATACCGAGGAAATTCGCCAATCCTTCGATAATGACGAGGCGCCCCTTCTCCGCGATGTTGAGCAGCAGACCCACCGCGGCCAGAACGGCGACGCTCAAGGCCAACAGTCTTTCTTGGAGATGAACATCGGATTCGTCGCTGGAGTGATTCCTCGGGATCGTATTGGCGCCTTTGAACGTATTCTCTGGCGAACGCTGCGTGGTAATTTGTACATGAACCAGTCGGAGATTCCGGAGCCCATCATCGACCCCACCAACAACGAGGAGACTCATAAGAATGTGTTTGTGATCTTCGCGCACGGAAAGAACATCATCGCAAAGATCAGGAAGATCTCTGAGTCTCTCAGTGCTTCGCTGTACAGTGTTGATGAAAACAGCGAGTTGAGACGTGACCAGATCCACGAAGTGAACACCCGTCTGGGCGATGTGGGCAACGTCTTGCGCAACACGAAGAACACTCTCGATGCGGAGTTGACGCAGATCGCTCGGTCTCTTGCGGCGTGGATGATCGTTGTCAAGAAGGAGAAGGCTGTGTATGACACCTTGAACAAATGCTCCTACGATCAAGCGAGAAAGACCCTCATCGCGGAGGCCTGGTGCCCTACAAACTCCCTGCCTTTGATCAAGTCGACTTTGCAGGATGTTAATGACCGTGCTGGCCTGAGTGTGCCCACTATTATCAACCAGATTCGGACGAACAAGACCCCTCCGACCTATATGCGCACGAACAAATTCACCGAGGCTTTCCAAACGATCGTCAACGCCTATGGTATCCCGAAGTACTCCGAAGTCAATCCGGGTTTGTACACGGTGGTCACCTTCCCCTTCTTATTCGCTGTCATGTTCGGTGATTTCGGCCATGGTGCGATCATGACCATGTGTGCTGTTGCTATGATCTTCTGGGAGCGGAAACTGCAAAAGACCAAGTTGGATGAACTGACGTACATGGCCTTCTACGGTCGGTATATTATGCTTATGATGGGACTTTTCTCCATGTACACGGGGTTGATCTACAACGATATCTTCTCGAAGTCTTTCACTATCTTCAAGAGTCAGTGGCAATGGCCCGAGGACATCCAACAAGGACAGACTGTCGAAGCGACTTTGAGAGATGGCTATCGGTTCCCATTTGGTCTTGACTGGAACTGGCACGAAGCTGAAAACTCTCTGTTGTTCAGCAACAGTATGAAGATGAAAATGAGTATCGTGCTGGGCTGGGCTCACGTAAGTGGTTTCGTTTGCCACCTGATTTGCTTCGTCAAGACTAACTCTTTCACAGATGAGCTACGCCCTTTGTCTCCAGTATGTCAATGCCAGACACTTCAAGTCGAAGGTCGATATTATTGGCAACTTCATTCCGGGAATCATCTTCTTCCAGTCCATCTTCGGTTATCTTGTGCTCACCATTATTTACAAATGGTCTGTGGATTGGCAGGCTAGGGGACAGTCACCTCCTGGACTTCTGAACATGCTCATCTTCATGTTCCTTTCGCCTGGGACGGTCGAGGAAGAGCTCTACCCCGGCCAGGCCAAGGTTCAGGTTATTCTGTTGCTCCTTGCCGTCGTCCAGGTCCCGATCATGCTCTTTTTCAAGCCGTTCTACCTCCGCCGGGAGCATAACCGCGCCCGCGCTCTGGGATATCGCGGTCTAGGTGAGAACTCCAGAGTCAGTGCACTTGAAGATGACGGCGATATGGACGGTGGAGTTGGCGGCCGTGACAGCATTGCCAGCGAAGGTGAAGGGGTTGCCATGATCGCCCAGGACCTTGGGGAGGAGGAGCATGAGGAGTTCGAGTTCTCTGAAGTCATGATCCACCAAGTCATCCACACGATTGAGTTCTGTCTTAACTGTATCTCGCACACAGCATCCTACCTGCGTCTTTGGGCTCTTTCCTTGGCCCATCAGCAGCTGTCTATCGTTCTGTGGAGCATGACCATCGGTGGTGCTTTTGAGACGGAGTCTCCCACCATGCGTGTCATTATGATCGTGGTCACGTTCTACCTGTGGTTCACGCTGACTGTGGCGATTCTCTGTGTCATGGAGGGTACCAGTGCCATGCTTCACTCGCTCCGTTTGCACTGGGTCGAAGCCATGAGCAAGCATTTCATGGGCGAAGGAGTGCCATTCGCGCCGTTCAGCTTCAAGACTTTGCTTGAGGAGGATCCGGTGGACTGATTGGCAGCTAGTCTTTCCTTTTCTTTTCTTTATCTGAATTCATTTGTCTGTACTCTACTTCCCCGAGGGAATCAGTTGGATCCTAGAGCTCACAGTGTCGCTGTGACTGCTATTAGACAGAATATATATATTGCAAAATTCTTTTACTGTAGATGCACGAAGATGCGGACTACAGTACGAAGACAGGATGGATGAGATTAGAGGTATTTAACATTTTTGTACTACCGATAATTTAAATACAGGTTATGCTTGGTATGGACTAACATCAAGTACCCACCAGAACTCCCACTGGACACCGGCCATGGCTGCGTAAATGTCTTTCTCGGCTTTATTTCTTGTGCTTGTTGTACATGTCCACGATCTTCTGGACCTCATCACGAGAGCCGAGGAAGACACCGCTGCGGTCGTGGATGTGCTCGGGGACGACGGTGAGGAGACGGTCCATCTTCGAGTTGACGGCGCGACCGCCGGCATTCTCGAAGATCATAGCCATGGGAGCGCACTCGTACAGAATGCGCAATTTGCCCTTGGGGCTCTTGGAGTCGGCTGGGTAGGCGAAGACGCCGCCGTAGAGCAGGGTGCGGTAGGCGTCGGCGACCATGCTGCCGATGTAGCGGGCGGAGTAGGGCTTCTTGCCCTCGCCGGGGAACTTGAGGGAGTGGAAGTAAGCGTTGGTCCACTCCTCCCAGTACATGCTGTTACCCTCGTTGACGGAGTAGATGGAGCGGGTGGGGGGCAGCTGCATGTTGGGGTGGGTGAGGATGAACTCGCCCAGCGAGTTCTCGAGGGTGAAGCCGTTGACGGAGCCGTTGCGCATGGTGATGACGAGCTGGGCGGATGCGCCGTACATGGTGAAACCAGAGGCGACCATCTCGGTGCCGGGGCGGAGCACGTCCTTGGCGGTGACCTCGTGGCCGAGGATCTCGTCGGGCAGCTTGAAGATGCCGAAGATGGTGCCAACCGAAACGCCCGCGTCCAGGTTGGACGATCCGTCGATGGGGTCGCAGACGACGGCGTAGCGCGCCTGCGGGTGCTCGTTGAACAGGATCGCCTCGTCCTCCTCCTCGGAGACGAGAATGCGGCATTTGCCGGAGCCGCGCATCGCCGACACGAAGACATCGTTTCCGATCACGTCCAGCTTCTTCTGGTCGTCGCCGGTCGTGTTGGAGGAGCCGGCCAGACCGGTCAGGTTGATCAGGGAGGCCCGACGGATGTAGTAGGCGATGGATTTGAAGGCGAACTGGAGGGCGTGGCAGAGGAGGCTAGATGATATGTTAGTATTGTGGTTGACACCTTGCGAACAGGACGGATACATACGTAAAGTCACCGGTGGCCTCTGGAATCTTGACTTGCTCTTCCGTGAGGAATCGCGTGAGGGTGATGATGTCGGTGTTGATGTTCTCCTGTCCGACAGGAGGAGCGCCGTTGCCGTTGGAAGCCATGACTGCGATGTGTTTGCGGAGAAGTGTAGAGGGAGAGGTGGAGGAGGAACGGAGGAGAAGGAGAATCCGGGGTGTATTGGAGGGGAAGAAGGGTTCAAGTAATCAATCGATGACCTCGGTTCAACGGAGAAAGCAGGAAGTCGAGAGTGGACGAATTGGGGAGTGTAGGATAGGTATCACCGAGTACGGAGTATGTACGTGGTATACAAGCTGCAGGATGGTACGTATGAGACCGGAGAAGATAACAATGGAGGTCTCCAACCCAGGGAGCGCGCGACTTAATATAACGATCGCATTGTTCCGTTCAGCAGGAATCTTCAGCCGGTGGAGATGGACGAACCGGTCAATTGAGGGTGCGTTGAACGTCACAAGCATCCACCGGCACAGCAGAATTGACGCAATGGGATGTCATCAGGTGGCTTTTCGTCATTTTCCCCCCCGCTTCCCGCTTCCCGACTTTTTCCTCTTCCCGCGCCCGATCCGCCCCGACACTCCGGACTACTGGAGTACTCAGTAGAACGAGGCAGAATAGGTATCTAGTACAAGTAGGCACTGTAGCTACCTACCTTTTTCATAGAACAATCCTTATTGGAGACATGTTCGATCCATTCTTAATAGGAGTAGATAGAGATAGAGTACCCCAACCTAGCAGGCTACTGTCGGCCACAATTACCGCGAGCTCCCTATCGGACACTCTCGCGGAGAAATTCACATTCATAATTTTTCCAGGTCAGCAGACGCGCCAATTTTGAACTCCCCCACGAACTATCTGCATTCGTTCCTATTCTGGTGCTTCTTATCAGAGTCGAGACCCTCGGCTTTCTTTCCCCCGTCGTTGATCCCGCCTCGTCAGCTGACTCCCTTCACGCCCTTACCTAATGTCGATTATGTCATCAACACTCGCTTCAACTAGCGCCCCGGGAAAACATCATGCCGGGATCCGCCCGAGCTTGAAAAAGTTTCGTCGCGTATTTTTTCTTGTTGCTTCTTCCACACCACACAACTCCATCAGTCTCATCGACTGTCCTCAAATGTCGAGGATCTCGGGCATTTCTTGTGCCTTTTCGTAGTCACGGGCTGCATTGCATCCTATCATTCTGTTCTCTATCAATTGTTATTGGACTGACGAAATTGCTCACAGCGTCTTCTCTTTGGGTAAGCACATCCCACACAGTCCTCTGCCTCCTCTCCTCACCAAGATGAAACACATAACCTTTTTCAAACTAGAGTCTTTGACCCTTCGGGGAGTGAAAACTCGGTTTTTGCACGTCAGTCTGATGCTTTTGCAAGAATTTGCTGCAATCACTCAGCACTTAGGGTCCAGGATCTATCGCTGACCTGATTTCATAGGACTGATCCATGCATCTAGCTCATTGCTGTCAGATTAATCAGATGGTACGTGCACCTCCTCAGTCATTTCCCTCACCCCTAGCATGATGCTTCTTTTCATATATATACGCTGGAAATTACCGACCGAGACCTTCGGGTCGTGGACGATATCATATGGCTATTTCTGATCTGCTACAATCAATCATATTACTGTTTACGGTCATCCTACTTCGACACGAATGCTGACAGCTTCAAGATTCAATAGGTTCATGTTTCCATCTTGGTCGTCTCATCATTCGAGCGAATGGTAAGAATCCACCATTTCATAGCGTCACATCCTTTCAAAGATGAAGCGGCACTGGGCTCCGACGACGTCAGACAACGTTCGGTCTTGATGGATATGCCTTTTTGCGGCAGGCCTAGAAAACCTCGCCCACTGAGATCTCACCGAATCCATCCTGTCATCCATCGCAGGTTACAATGTGAGGCTAACTCGCATGTCAATTGACAGCTCTGAGATGCGCATTGTCTGCTCCTGAAAAGGTAATGACTTTCCTTTTCCTAGCCTCCTCCCCTCCCACAATGATGATCTCCTAGATGACGAGTCTTATTCGAGTTATCGATGCAGACACTATCTTTTTTTACCATTCATGCATTTCTGACATGCATCTCATGAAGCAAGATCGTTTTTTGTTTTCTGAATCTTGCTAATTCATTTAATAGATTTTCATCTCATCGTCCGCGGGCCTAGCGGTGATACAAGCGATAATGTATGTGTTTGTGGGCATCGATCCCGGATCACCTCCTACGACTCAATGATGATTTGACATCACAAAAAAGACAAGCATATGTCCAAGCTGGCTCTGCTGGTTAAGACGAGAACTGTCATGACTGATCCGTCAAACACTCGCTCTCACACTGCATCAATGTCTTGGGTCCAATGCTGATTGGTTTCATACAGCAGCCCGCGACTTCCCCCATGACAGGTGCATCTGTAGAAGAATCTAACGTGAGTTGCTCTTTATCCGCTTCCTCGCTTGCCCTCCCCTGTATTATGATGATTTACTTTTATTTTAATCACGACGGTCAACATAAATCCATTGATGACCACCGCCTGTGACAGGGCATTTGATCTGATACACCTCTCCGTCTACGCATTTGAATCACAACTTCTTGATCGATAAATGCTAACATGGCGCCAGTGATCTAGGTATTTGTCTGACTACGTGTAGTTGCGGGTTGCTAGATTAGATAGTTTCATTCGTACCAATCGATCTCCATGAATATGTGTCACTGTCTTACTCCGTATATTGGAAAACACTCGTGGGCTCAGGATTACGGACATCAATTAGCCTTGTCGGACGGAAGAAGTAATCCTCATCGAAGGTCGCAAGTCCAAAAATATTATCACTGATAATATAAAAAGATGATCGACGCAGGGGTCGAACCTGCGACCTTCTGTGTGTTTACATTGAAGAATGTAAGACAGACGCCATAACCACTAGGCCAGTCGATCCATATCGCTTTGTCATCCCTATTAAAGACTCATAGTCATAGTCATTGTAATAATATTTGTCTCAACCGAGACTGAATTAAGCCTCCGCATCCATGCGCTCTACAGTAGCAGTGGTGTTCCGAAAGTAGTAGCCACAGGCTGGTGTGAGTCTTCATTGCACAGGATCATTGCTTGCACTCTCATCTGATGCTACAGTGGAATGTGCAGTCGATCCTGAGCGATTTGCAACTATTCTGCTGCCGTCACACAACGGATTGGAGCTTGGAGATGCGTGGGTTGTTTCTTGTTGGGTACCCTGTAACGGGGATAGATCGGAAAGGAATAGCTGCGACCTGCTGGAAATATAGCGCGTGTGAGCGTACATCCTCGACAGAAAAGCGGGGTTCGGCATCGGCCTTTTGGACTGGCTCGACGAAGCTGCTCATAAGGGGCAGAACTGCTGAGGGATTATAGCAGTTTGCGTACCTTCGGCACTTGATCACTACCGAGAATTGCCTCTATATAATCTTGTGGTGTCCTCCGTGCAGGTCTTCAGGAAGCCTTGAAATCCAGCGTCTGCCGGTATACTGCAGTTTCCCTCAAAGGAAAAACAAACCTCGCTCGCGCATGCTTAGCCGAATAAGGGTCTCTTAACGCACTTCATATGGCTATAATCTTGCCAGAAGGGCCCATGGCGCTCTTCAGAGAAGGCTATGGGAACCGCATCGTCTATGTTCTGATATCTGTCCCATTGATAGTACGCCATATACTTTCATTAGACATAGGTCCACCCTACTGACCTTGCGCAGACGCTTCTGTATATTATCTTCTGCGTATTTCTCTCAAGCCTTTCCCAGTTTCCCGGTCCTTTCTGGGCAAAGATCTCCCCTTTTTGGCTTATGAAACAAAGTCGTGCGACTCAAAGGACGGATGCTGTCATGCGTCTCCACGAACGCTATGGCAATTTCGTCCGCATTGCGCCCAAGCATATCTCTGTAAATGTTTCTGGAGCAATAGGCGAGATTTATGGCCATAAGGCTGGCTTCCTGAAGGCCGACTTCTACGATGCGTTTGTCCAAGTCAAGCCAGGCGTCTTCAATACCCGACAAGCGGACGTGCATCAACGGAAGAGGAAGTACATGAATCCTGCATTCTCAGCGAGGGCCCTTCGAGACTTTGAGCCCTATATGGATCAGGAACTGAGGGCATGGAAGTCACAATTTCTCAACATGACGCGGAGGGCCAATGCCATGGTCGACTTTTCGATATGGAGTTAGTTAAATTTTCTGCAAGTTGCAACCTGAAGCAGACTGACCGAACAAAAAGCAAATTACCTCGCCTTTGACGTTATTGGGAGTTTCTCATTCGGACAGTCGTTTGGGTTTAGTCAGAAGGGATACGATGCCTATGGTCTCATCCAAACCATTGATGAACGTGGAGAGGTCCTCAATGCCTTGGGATCCACACCGAGCTGGGTACGCCCGTTGATGAAGTACCATCCTTTTGATTCTTTCTGGAAGAGAGGCGTCAATGCCAAAGCTAATCTCGAGAATTTTGGTCGACGCGCATATCTGGAGAGGAAGCACAGCAAGTTCTGTGACCGTCAAGATTTGCTGTCTTATCTACTGGCGGCCAAAGATCCCGATACAGGAAATCCTCTGCCCGAGGAAGAAATAATTGCAGAATCGATCAGTTTCATTGTTGGCGGCAGTGATACTACCAGCAGCACGATGACCAACTTCATCGACTACGTGTCGAGAGATAAGATGCTTCTGGGGCGTATCCACGCAGAACTCGATGCGGCATACCCAGGGCCATTAGGGCCGGACTGGGTGGCCGACAATGACACGGCAGGAACCCTTTCTTTGCTCAATGCGACTTTGAGGGAGGTCATGCGTCTCCGGCCGACAAGTGCAACTGGATTAGAGCGGGTGACTCCAAAGGGAGGCAGGACCATCGGGGGAAGCTTCATTCCGGAAGGCGTAAGTACTCACCAACAAACCGACGTGTTACATGAACCTCATACTCTTCTCTAGACTATTGTCAGCGTTCCTACCCAAGGTTTGATGCAGGACCCGAATATATTTCCTGACCCGCTCAGTTTACGTCCAGAAAGATGGCTAGAAGGAAACACTGAGGCTCTTCTCAATTCCTTCCTCCCATTCTCCACTGGCCCGAGAGCGTGTATTGGGCGAAAGTAGGTCATCAATCGTGCTACATACGTCAAGGTTCTAACAGGTTGGATAAACTAGCTTCGCCTGGATGGAGGCTGTTAAAGGCCTGGCTACCCTCTTACGTCTCTTCGACCTGCATCGGACAACCGAAACAGAGACCAAGGTTCGTGAAGGGTTTTTCAAAAAAGCCACCGAATGCAGTGTGGAATTGTGCCGACGTTAGAATGTTATGAAGAGTTGGAGAGTGACAAGGTTCAGTCTAGTTTATGTTGATCTTCATAGTTCTAGGATCAGCAGAATCCAACTTTGTACTCCGTAAACATCCCAAATTCCTTCTACGTCAGCCTTTTCTTTCAATGGACATTTTGCCCAATCTTTCCCTGATTCAGGAGCAAGCAATAGAAATAGTACAACGTTCCATGAAACGCTGGCCACTTTCGGTCTTGAATCTCGTACCATAGATAAGGCCTTAATAGACTATTTATCGTGCAGAAGACCATTTACATGCCCCAGGCGGGAATAGATCTGACATGGGCTGTACTAATAATAGGAGACGGGACATGGACTAGTGTACGCATACGGCCTATGAGTGGCCCCAGTTAAGCGCCGACACAACGCCGGGTGTGATGGACGTCCCAAGGCTGCATTAACGTGCATCTCTGCAGTCCCGAGTTATTTTTATCTCGTGTTCGCGTGTGGGGAGACAACTCCTTCGGCCGGGTTGCGCGCTGCGAAATCTTGTATCACCTTCCACTACGCCCTCACTTGCTTCTCTACTCGCCTGCCTCGCCAGTAGTACTCGCTCTCCTCGTGGCGCTCAGGCCTTGCGTGGGTAGTCTCGCTTGCCTCCTTTGTTCTCGCGTCCTGGCTCCAATTCCTTCTGTGTACCGCCCAAAGCCATGGCTTCTCGCTCGGTACTATGAATAGGTACGACCGGCCACCTTCCCACTTCGCGCCCCCCTTCTTCCTCTGCTTCATACTGACCGTCGGCGGTGCATAGCCACTGGTCTCAAAGGACTGTTGGCGATGAGCCGTCTGGTGCATACCCTCCTCACGGCTGGTCGACATCTTATCCCGACCACTCTGCGAGCAATCAACCGTCTCCCGGGCGTCGAGAGCATGCAAGACAACCGCCTCCACTAACCACCGCGTTCAGTGGCCAACATCTGCAAGGTCTCGGTGTTCAGTACGGGGGGAACTACGCATCGACGCCGCTATCGACAACCTCCCTCTCAAGCCCGTTCGTCCAAGGTCAATCCCCTGCAGTAAATACTCCCGGCGGTGTTGCGTTGGGGACATCACCGATGGCATCTCGACAGTATAATGTGCCTTACAACCCCCAGGATTGGGGGCCGATGAATGGGGGGGTCATGCATGCGGGACAGCCTTCCTACGCGCAGCCTAATAATAACATGCTGCGAGTCATGACGCACTCGCGACCAGCTGGGCCTCATACAGGTCTGTCGCGGTTCTTTTCTTGTCTTCCCTTCTCTGTGCTCCTTCCGTAGCGAGGAAGAGTTGCGACTTCCTCGAAGCAGTATGAAATGTTGCTGGACTGGGCTTAACGTCAAAATGTGCTACAGATATGTCTCTCTCGCCGCCGCCTCCGCCGTACTCACCTCCCAGTCAGCCTCAGCAGCAACAAAGAGACCATGGCAACCAAGGGAGCTCCGGCCGGGGATCAGCATCACCCAGTGCGACGCCTTATCACGGAAACGTATACCACAGCTCCGAGCCACCAGTGGAGTATCGACAACAACCTCTTCCACGGACTCGTCCACTATCCATGGTGGGAGACATAAGCCATAATAGACAGATGTCGCTCCCTCCACCCCCTCCTCTGCCGCAGGGGGCGGGGCCGTCTTCCAGGTCGTCATCGCAGAACCGTGGAGGATCACGGCCCTACATTATGGTTTCTCATGAACACCAACAGGCCTCACATCCCAATGATCATTCGCACATGATGGCGACGAGTATCAACGGCGACGACCCGATGCGGCCACCCGCTTCAAGACGCGCTGTCTCTGCTGGCCCGATTGTGGGCAGTGCAAGCACATCGCGAGCCACAAGCCAATCTCGAAGTCGATCGCCTCCGACCCAAAGCTGGGAGCCAGGCATGCCTCTGCCACCGCCGCCGCCTGGACCGCCTCCAGCCGCACGGTCCCAAAGTACCAGTGGCCTGTCCGCATCGTCCTCGCGGCATTCGCAGGCTCCAAAGAGAACCACCAAGACTCGGCCCCCTCCAGTCCTCGGAACAGGCTTGGACAGCATCCCGCCAACGCCGGCTGGCTGGGTAGACGAATCTACTAGCAATAGACAGAAAGATAAAGCACCGCTTACGATTGATACTGCGAGTGTTTCAATGGCCCGTCAGCATGCGGACGACCTCGATACTGGCGAGCGATACAATGTGCCGCAAAGTTCTACCAGCGGTGGTCTTTTCCGCAGCCCGGCAATTCGCGACTCGAGCGCCAAAGGCATCCGCGAGAGGCGAATAGAACGCCGGAATAGACGAAGCCATGTGTTTGATGACTTCAGCGCCATTTCTACAAATAGCAATCCCTGGGCAGAAGCATTGGACCAAGTGAGGCCATCTAACCTAGTGCTGCAAGAAGGGCATGATACGCCGGACAGCGCTACACAGCAGGCTTCCGTCAGAGACACCCCGCGCAGTAACTATAGCGCGGGATCCGATGGGCCACAGACAACCTCGCGTTCAAGGGCCTCTTCGACAGGCCTCTTCTCCAATCGCTCTTCATTCTCGACGCCCAAGGCTGAACCAAGTCCATGTGTACCCCCAGCTCGGTATGCGCAGACTCCACCATTCTCACCCGGCACAGAGAAACAGGCTCATTCGAAGGGGGCTCCTCAGTCATTGCCTCCTCGAGCCCTCCCGACGCCACCTTTGCAGTCAGGACAGGATGCGCGCCCACCCTCTCGGCCTGAATCACGAGGGGACCGCCCCGTCTCGCACATCCTACATCTTCCTAATGAGGACTCTGCGCCGATGGCTTCACCCTTGCCCCCCCGCCGATTGTCAACGGGCCAAGGCCCGTCGCTGGATTCCATCGTTCACCAAGACGTCCAATTCGTCCACAACGCAACCCAGAGGCACAAGACCTTTATAGAGAAGGAAGCCAACGCGGCCGATGAAGCCGAAGCTCTGAGCATTTTCATGGAGTATATCATTGGCGAGTCCCAGATAAGACGAGAGAAATACGCCAAACTTTGGGATACGGGCACCGTGAACGTAGAAGACGTGCGTCGAAAGATCTTTGAAATGCCACCCAAGCCAGCCCCAGAACCCCAGATGGGGCGTCCTTCGCTTTCGCGGCAGTCTTCTCGTGGCGGACCCCCAAGATTAGACATCCCACAATCTCGTCCTGAATCAGCATGGTGGAGCAACTACAAGCCGTGTCTATCACCCATCGCCAGCCTCAGCATGAGCAATGACGAGATGAGCTCTCGTGGCCGTGCGCCTAGCCGCTGGTGGGAGTCAAAGTCCAGCAGCGAGGGAGGTGAGCGAAGAATCCAGCGCTCCAAAAGGGAGTCCAAGTACATGGGATTGCCTCTCGAGGCGTTACAATGGACACAATCACGAGTCCCTTCCGACGCGGGGAATCCAGGGCACGGCTATGAATTCACGCAGCAACCGGTTTCTTACGGTCCAGATGAATACCCTCCGGAGAAAGTAGGGTGGCACGAAGACCCCGCTTCCTCGGAGTACGCCAGTACGGTAGGACATGCTTCCTACGGGCACACGAAGGAACACCATAAGATGGATGTTTCACGACTTATCACCCTCCCGCCGCCGTACCCACGGCATCACCCAGCTGTCAACAACAGCCATCCCGACCTAGTCACATACCGGACTGTAGTCCGTTCGATCAGTGATCTTTCCGAAGTCAAGGCTACTCGACAGCGGCACAATAGTGAAATCGAAACTTTACGGCGCAGCCATCAGGAACGACTTCGGGAAGGACGTCGGGCGTTCAAGGCCAATATCCAAAGCCAGATTGAACAGGGAAGCATTACGTTTGCGGAAGCTGCAGAAGCGGAGGCTGCGCTGATCGTCGAAGAGAACCAGATGGAGAGGGAACTGGTGAAGCAAGAGCTGGATACCTACCAAGAAGCCGTGCTCACACCATTGCATACCGTTCTCACTGATCGCATCGACAAAGCAACGGCGTGCATTGATGAGCTACAGAGCAAGCTGTTTGATGATGCACAACATGGGACACCAGACCAAACGCAGGAGGAAGGGGATGAGAAGCCGGAGCTACTGGAGAAGTTAACGCAGCTGAAATGGTTGTTCGAAGCCCGAGAGCTCCTCCACCGGGAGATGTACGAGCTGGTCAGCGACCGGGACGAAAAGTACAAAGCTGTGGTATTACTGCCGTATAAGCAGAAGGCGAACGAAGAGAAGATCTGTGACACCAATGCCTTTTTCGTCAAGGATGCGCTGGACCGACGAGTGAACCACGAGGCGAGCGCCCTGGCACGCCTGGAGTCCTTCCTGGACGTGGTGGAGGGAAATGTGGCCCGGGGCGTGGAGATCCAGCTGTCTGCATTCTGGGACATTGCGCCCTCCCTTGTGGCCTTGATCGAGCAGATCCCCGCGGATATCGACGGGTTCCAGATCCGCATTCCCCCCAATGAATATGAGGAGAACCCGAGCTACCACCGACATCCGCTCCAGTACCTGTACACACTCGTCTCCCACGCGGAAAAATCCAGCTATCAGTACATTGAGTCCCAGATCAATCTGTTTTGCCTTCTGCATGAAGTCAAGTCCGCGGTGATGAGGGCCCACTGCAAGCTCGTGGAGGCCGAACGCACCCGCCAAGGCGAGGCGGAAGAGATTGTTCGGCGCGAGATGCAGGAGTCTCAAGCGGACGAAGAGCGAGCATTGACCAACGACCTGAAAGACAAGGTTGCTACGGTGGAAGGACAATGGGCGGAGGCCCTGGGGAGTGAGATCCAGGGGCTCCGGGAGCGGGTGAAAGAGCAATTGATGCGGGAAGATGGATGGGAGGATCTGGAGCAGTTGTGAGGGAGCATGAAGACCGGAAGATGATGACGAGATGTGATGATTTTTGTCTATGAATCTTGGAGATACCCTATATACGATCGTTTCACCTATAGTTAGTCACTACGGAGTACTCTGGAGGAGGCTGGCACGTGACCGTGCGGGCCCTTACCTTCTAGAGCTTTCCTTCCGAATCTTCGTTTCCCTCCCAAACGTTTCCATTTTTTTCTCGCCTCGCGGGTTCGGGGTGGAAATCATAAAATCCCCCCTCCATCTCTCCTCCATTCCCCCGGTACCAATCCATCTCTCCCCCTTTCTCATCCTCTCCTTCGGATTAATCTTTCCTACAGCGCTCTTCGGGAGGCTCTTTCTGCTGTCACTGTAAGTTTCTTCCCTCCACACTCTCCCCTCAGTCCAACGGTGGTCAACTAGCTTGAACCCCCCCAATCCTCCGCCGCTCGCCCTTTCTATGATGAGATACCATAGCTGGCACCAGTCATATGCAAGATGGGATTTCGGTCTTCATCTTCACTGCTGATTAGCTTGTGGTCCGGGAACGCTACCCGTGATCCCTGAAAAACACCATCTCTCACAAATGTTCACTGCATCAATTGGTCGAATTTCTTGCTGATGATCGATAGAACCTAGCATTCGAACCGTCAATTGCGCCGAGAAGGAATTTCTTTACGTATCCAGCGAAGAAACCTGCCCGAGTGCCCTTCTGCACATAGCAAAACCCCCTTAGCGTTTCATAATAAAATACTTTATAAAACACCGTCATCATGGTTCTCCACAACCCCAACAACTGGCACTGGGTCAATAAGGATGCCTCCGCCTGGGCTAAGAACTACCTGAAAGAAAAACTCTGCGCCCTCTCCGCAGAGGAGAATGGCGTGACTGCCAAGATCTCCAGCCTACTGACGATGGATGGCGACGTAGATGTCAGCCAGAGAAAGGGCAAGGTCATCACCTTGTTCGACGTCAAGCTCCAGCTAGAGTACGAAGGTTGGTGCACCACGTGTAGACTGCATGGATCCGAGTCCGGCTAACCCTTCCGATAGGTAAGAACAAGGATGAGGAGTCGGTCTCGGGTACCATTACCATCCCCGAGGTGGCCCACGACACCGAGGAGGACGAGTTTGTTGTATGTTCCCTATGTGCCGATGATAAGCCTATCAAGATGGGGACGCTAACGGCACCTTGCCCGTAGTTTGAGATTGAAAACTACTCCGATTCCGCTTCGAAGCAGCCCGTGAAGGACCTGGTTCGGTCGAAACTCGTGCCCCAACTGCGACAGGAGCTGTCTAAGCTTGGTCCCGCTTTGATTGCGGAACACGGCAAAGACCTCCAGCATGCCCCTGGTGTCAACCCGTCGAGCGGGTTCGCGACTCCCACCTACCATCCTCAGACCAAGAAAGAGTCTGCTGCTCCCAAGCCCACCACGACGACGACGAGCGGCAAGGTAGCGGTCAACACCACCACTGTTACCGCCTCCGATGAGTTCCGCACGACCGCTGAGGAACTGTACAACACCTTCACTGATCCCCAGCGGATTGCCGCTTTCACTCGCGCCGCGCCTCGCCAGTTCGAGGGCGCCCAGGTCGGAGGCAAGTTCGCCATCTTCGATGGCAATGTGACCGGCGAATTCACCAAGCTCGATAAGCCTAAGCAGATCGTCCAGAAGTGGCGCCTGGCCCAGTGGCCTGAGGGACACTTCAGTTCTCTGGAGATCAACTTCGACCAGAACGATGTCGATGGAGTTACCCAGATGCGGGTGACCTGGACTGGTGTTCCCGTTGGCCAGGAGGACGTCACCAAACAGAACTGGGACGTGTACTACATTCGCAGCATCAAGCAGACATTCGGGTATGTTCTTCCTGTCCATCCTACCTATCACCGCACCTGGTAGTCAACGACTTCCTTACCACGTCCTGCCAGGTCGCGCACCTCGCCTTGGAAACAGTTACTGACGGCACTGCTCGTGCTTCTTCTCGGTATAGGTTTGGCACTATTCTCTGATCGTATGCGCGAAGTCTTTGAAACCGCATAACTCGCCAGCTGAAGGCTGTGAAGGCGACTAAAGATCCTGTCTGCATCAACACGTCCTGTAGGGGCGGGCGTCTACCACACGTTTTGGACGGACTGAATCTGAATATCTGGAAGCAGGCATTCTACGCGCCTTCAGGTTTCTACCTCGTTCGATCTATCATTTCTATCTCTTCCTGTTATTCTATGTTGATGAGGGCATGGTTGGACGATTGCACGATAGAAGTTTCGATGAATAGAAATTTAAGACGACTCATGATGAAACTCCTGTAATAAGACTCAGGGTTGTAGTCGATTCGGAAATTCGGGGTTTCATGACCATCAGACTTGTCTCTACATTTACACAGCGTGGATCCAGCATGAGACCCCTACTTTCTTGGTTAGTCACGATGGTAAAGAGGCCTTGTAAAAAATAGGTTGCACCACTTGCATCATTATGCATGATAGGCGCCGTCTTGTGCGCCGGGCACTCCTGAGATCTGGCATCTTCGAGATCTTCAGGAACTCGGCAAGGTGGCGTTATGCCCTAAAAGACTACAGGGGGGTGATGTGTGGCCATTATGGTGTACACTTAATCCATCGTAATTGCAAGCACAGCACTCTCATTAGAACAGCTCCTGCGTATATTTGTACATCGTCATCTATAGTCAGGATGATATGCAGTGGATATAGAATAATCACAGTGCTAAAACAGGAATGAACGGGGGGATATCAGCTCAAAACAAGAATGCAACTCCGAACTCCCCAAATCTTATGCAAGATCGGTCAGATATATGGCAACTCATAGCTGCAACGTCCCAAAGAACTCAACGGCTCTTATCCGTCTCCTCCTCTGACGTCTCTGGCACGTCGCCGTCAAAGTTCCCTTCCGCTTCGGGGTTCTTCCGCATCTTCGACACACGCCGCTGCCACCCCAACAGGACCGGCAGGAAATGCCACAGGTCGAACTCAGGCCACAAGACATCGAGGAAAACAATCTCCGTATCCTCGTGACACTGCCAGAGCATAAAATCACTCAGACGCTCCACCCCGGATGTACGGACCAGCAAGTCAAGCGGGGGATTGTCTTTGGTGAGGAGGTGCGACGTCAGCGTCTGTCGAGTAATGGTCTCTGGCGACATGAACACGGGTCGTTCCGTGTCTCCACCTTTGCCGGCGGTCACGGCTTTCAAGGTCGATCCGTCATGGTTTCCACCGAGGTGTAGCGTCGTAGACGAAGAGAAGGACGAGCCGGACTCGTAGATTTTAGCGGGATCCTGTCGGGCAGCTCCATCGTCGCTCTGTATCGAGGATTCCGATGCAGACTCAACATCACTATTCATTTCTTCGCCTTTGGAGTTCAGGTTCTGCGCGCGGATGTTCAGCGCAATGTGGGTTTCGGAGAACGGTGTCCGCTGGCCGGCTGACGGCGAGCCCGCTGACCGTAGAGGCTTGCTGTATTCGGTGACGGTATCGCGAATGGCACCGGTGATTTCGTCGCGGGAAGTGTACGGGAAACAGATGTTCAGGACGCAGTCGCCGTTGTTACTAGTCATGTCCATGGCGCGATTCACCGCAGCGAGAACATCGGGCCGGAGCAAATCCAACCGACCCAGCACACGCACCTTCGCACCATACCGGTCGAGGATCTCTCCGTGTTGCGCCATCTGGGAAAGCTTGACTCTCGCCATCTCCATCAAGGCGTCTACCTCGAACTTTGAGCGCTTGAAATTCTCAATACTGAAGGCGTAGATCGTGACGACTTTCACTCCGCTGCGGTAACAGACTTCGAGAATCTACATTTCGGAACGAGTTGTCAGCGCTTGAAAGAATACGGCCTTGCTGTGCCCCCCAGAACGAAGCCCGCGGGCAGGTGGCGAGTTCCTCCAACATGACATCGAACCATGATAAACGGAAAAAGGACTTACCCTAGCCAACGCCTCAAACCCCAGATTATGTCCTTCCACTGTCTCGATCCCGTGCGTTCTTGCGAATCTCCGGTTTCCGTCCATGACGAAAGCGACATGTTGTGGAACAGGCCCTTGCCTAATCGCTCCAACCAGCAGTTCCCGGATCTTCGAAATGGCGAACTCGATTGGCGGAGACGCAAGGAACCATTTCCGTAGCCGGTTTAGATGCATCGACGTCGCCATGATGTTTTGTGTCTGTCTGAGCCCAGAAAGAAAAGTGATAATATCTATCGTAAAGGACAGGTTTCCGGTTCGGTGTTGTAGGAGGAAGGAGCGAAAGTCGACGAGATAAAATGGCCCGAGCGACCAATTTGACGGACAATCAGATGATAACCACACAGGCCTCTAGGATCAGAGGAGGGCCGACGAACTAAATGCGGTAGAAGGAGACGGAGATCGTTTCTTGTAGGGCAGTGTCCATCAGGCTGCACCTTTTTTTTCGCTTGGGATTCCGTTAGCGGTGCAGGCGTTCTAATTTTGGGATGGCGAAAACCGGGCAGAATGGCGTGTTCTGAGCAACCAATGACACCTGGCAAGAGGGCGAGACTCAATTGGCATGAGGGAGGTCCAGATGTACAGCGGACAGAGGACGGAGAGCTGGAGAAGACAAGAGAACGCGAGAGACGTACGTAACTAAGCGGTGGGTGGTGGTAGCAGTGGGTCGAGAATCGCATCGGGGAAGAGACGGGCCCACGTGTTGCTACCGACTTACCAGTTGACGCGGTCCGAGGCTGCGGCTTCCGCTCGGCATCATTTTCCACTGTCAATCCATTTTCTCTGCATTTCCTACCCCTGGTATCGCATATCAAACAGAATAAACACACGTACAATACACAACGCCAGACACCGCTGCTATTACACAGAAAATCATCATCGCCGTCGTTATCGCACAACACACCGCTCCATTACATTCCTCCCCCATGCTTCCTATATATGCTTCCGCTCGTACTCCTCGCTCGACGGGGTTCCTGGCCCCGAACTGGCCACGGCAAACCCGCTGCTGTCCTCACTATAGCGGCGTCGGCGCTCTCCCCGCTGCCGCATAGCGTCCCGAATCTTCGAACTGACCTCCTCAAAGCCCTCGTTGGTGTTAATTTGACTCAAAGGCTGCAGTTGTCGGCCAGATGTGCCGTGCCCGGCACCAAAGGAGCTGGTGCGGCTGCGACTACGGCTGCGACTTGAAGGGCGCGTCGAGAAGAACCCGATGTTAGCCAGGTTGTGGAACGACTCGTTCCGGGGAAGTGGTTCCTTCGAGGCGCTGCCCTCGTCCAGATCCGACGTGCCGGTTCGCGTGATTTCAGGGACGGGCGGATGCTCCGCGTCGGGCTTCCCGGCGGTCCGGTTCATCTCACGGAATGGATCAGTGACAATCCTGGCCGCATCGAAGTCAGGGAAGAGTTCCGGGCCCAGCGTGTTGATGGTCTCAGTGACCTCGTGAGCCAATGCCTCGCGCCTCTGACGAAGCTTCACCAATGTGTTCGCCGACGACGGATTCAGACAAAGCACCAACGGTGGCAGGGACTTGATAATGTCCATGCCGACCTCGCCGATTCGGAGAGCGGCGAACGTGATCAGGGGGAATATCGTCGGAGCGATGATTCCGATCACCGACAAGGGGACGCGCTCTGGGACATATCCTTGGATCCGGTTGTACCACGCCCAGAAGAAGAAAGCCGAGGCGTAGAAGATGTAAAGACATGGGGCGAATGCGAGAGCAACAAGAAGTTTCCAGGTGGCCATAACATCCCGACCTTGGACTTTAACGGTCGACGCAGCCAGAGCTTCCTTCGACTTCTTCTTAGAGATCACCTTAGTGACAATAAAGACCGGTGCGAAGAGAAGTAGTCCGGGTAGGGTTCCAATCGCAAGAAGAAACAGCTTAACCAAGCGAGTGATGAGAGTGAAGATCACTTGGAAGAACGAGAATTTCGCGTATTCTACTTGGTGGTCACGGATGCCCAGCAACCGTAAGGACCGGTTGTAGTCCGCAACCGACTTCCGTAAGCTCACAATTCTGGGGTCATCCTTAAAGTGCGTATATCCTTTTACCAACCGACGATTGAGTTCAACCACCATCGGAAGCGGCATTTTCTTGCCTTTCGTATTATACAGACGACGGGCTGCTTGGATGACCTGGGATGAAGCATTAGCGATAATGTTGGAGTGGAAGGGAATAGTGGGCACGAACCATGAGAGTTTCATAGTCCGGGCTAGTCACCGTCACAGCGACCAAACTCTGATATATAATGTCCAATAAGGCGCCAACTGCTTCTCTCCGCTCCCCTTTCCTGTACTGTTCTACAAGCTCCTTGGGAACTTCTATAGGGTTGCCGAATTCAATGACAGCACGCGACCGGAACTTGTGCGCATGGAAGTAGTTCATCCCACAAGGAACAATGGTCAGGCCACAGTCGGGGTTATCAGCCAGGGTGCCCAGAGCCATCAACGCGACACCAGCTAGTTGAGGATCAGTAATTGCAAGACTAGGAGAATAGATGCGGGAAGGAATCACCTTTCAAAGGCAGCAGGTTTGGCCGATCATGACTTCCACCCTCCGGAAAGATACCAACACAACCACCAGCATTCAGTCGGGCAAAAACCGCATTATATACTGCGGTCTGATCCACGTGCGGGGAAACCTTAAATTTCGAGCCTTTGAAATCGCCCAAGTCTTTACTCGAGACGTCGCCAGTGAATTTACCGTCGGGCGTGATGTCTTTCCTTCCGGTAAGCTGGAAGAGCGGATCCTTGCCCTTGAACGGTTTCTTCAACACCAACTCCTCCGGGCCATGAATCTCGGCAATGGTCGCACTGTGCGAGGTCCCATTGATAGTGGGAAGAGCAATGGTGCCCTCCTTTTCAAATCCGGGGCCTTCGAAGTTCGTCCCCACGCCGCGCACCAGGGTAGGCTGATTGACGGGGTCGGGGAGGTATATCGTACCCTGGCCGGGCTTCAGGTTATCCATTGCTCTGGCCACGGGCACGGTCCCGATGCCTCTGGCCAACAGACCAATGAACTTGCGCTTGAACGACTTCTCTGCGATGAGCCATGAGATGCGACGGTGGGCTTCGTTACGGAGAACGCGCATCAGAATCAGCGAATCGACGAACTAGATGGAGCCGGTGTTAGTAAGCTTCTCCGGACAGCTGCCGGTGGCATGATGTAATCCTACCTGATTCGCATGAGGTGCCGCGACGATAATCATGGGGCCCTTCCGGGGGATCTTCCAGGAGCCACGAGGGTGTACCTCTCTGAAGAAGAAGTCGACCAGGACGGAGAAAGCCCATAGGACCAAATCATAGAGCCACCCGATCAGAGGTGGGATGTAGGGTTGTTGTGCCATGATGCCGGGCGATCCGCGAAGGGAGAGGTGTAGTGTTCCGTAACAATTGAGAAGACACCTCCTAGAGCACAGTAAGGGAAAACCCTAAAGGCTCGGGGGCGCGTGTGAGGTGGACTGGGTCGTCCTCTGGATCAGAGACTAGGTGCCGCAGTGACTAATGGAGAGGACAGTGCGCGTTGCGGTAATGAAGAGGGGTGAGCCGCAGGCGATCACGCTCGGGATCTGTCAGGGAAGACAAATTCGAGTCAGTCGGACGAGTCCGAAGGTTCCGCATTGAGTGAGTGCAGTGAGACTGGAAGGAGAGGTGGCTACCATAAGAGGGTCTCGAGGGCCGCTAAAAAAAACAGCAGGGCGCGGTGAGAGAACACGGGTGATCGGAAGATGAGCCAAGAGCTAGCTATCTGAATCGGGTTTGCGAGGTGGAAGAGCTCGGAGCCATGTGACAGGCCAGGGTGATCCTGGAGAGGGAGAGGAGAGAGAGGGTGGGAGAGAAAGAGAAGCTATCGGGGACGTTTTCCCTGCCGTTTTTTCCTGTTCTGGTGGGGGGGATTGGAGGTATGTAACGTTCTTCCGTTGGGTTGGGTGGTGTACAGTACTCCGTAAGCTCCGGCTCCCACACTTGGGAAACTCTCTGTTCCCCTCTTTTCGCTCAACGATGCTTCTAGAAACCACCACCACTGTCAGAACATTCTCAACGGCTTTGCTTGTCAGACACTGTTTTATGCCAGGATCTCAACAGGAATATAGAAAGACCCCTCAGATGTGGCTTTCTTCCCCGTTCGTCAGGATGACGCGGTGGTGCAACCATCTGGAGAAGACGCCGGATCAGGTTAAGCCAACGGTTACGTCAAATTCTCCCCATTGTATAGCGACCCGATAGAAGTGAGATCCGTGGATTGGTGTTTTAGATACTACGTATGGTATTGTACATGATGTTTCTTTGCGAATGTCCTTTGTCCAATGAACACAGTGTGCAACTATACTGTGGAGAAACTTGTTTATCTCTTTGTGGGAGCCGGAGCCTCTTACGTCTATCGCGTCTTTCGGATGATATCTGATACAGAGTATATAGTACATTTGAACCAATACTCCATAGAAATTATATTAAGTGATAAAAAATTCAAGGCAGACGGAAGAGAGAAAAAGAATTTGCCTACCTGATACTCCAGAAGCGCAACATGCCTACCTAGATCTTTCACCCTATTCTTTACGGAGTGCTCTCGGAAGATAAACACTTCCCCACCGTGATCTCGCATAATCCGAATCGGTAACTATACAAAGCTCACTTTAATGAGCCCCGAAGCTCATGCGACATCCCACATAGATTGTTGTTTTCATTGCCATTCTGGTTCACATCGAATTTCGATACGTGAAGACTGTGTAGACGGTATATATATTGTGGCGCTTTGTGTTGATCCTATAAATGCGGAGAATGCGTCTGAGATAAGATGGTTCACTTCAGAGTTGACCAGACATATTAGAAGCAGAAATCACTCGATAATCCAACTTTAAACCTGTAGATACATACAGCCTTTTGATAATGCCCGGAAAGTTCGAGGCCGAAGATGATCAGCCGGTTCCAGGGTCTAGATCTCATGGATCCGAGATTCCGAGCTCAGGATGAAGAACCGCACCTGAGCTTTGGACCCTTTGGTGGGGATTCCACGAGGCCCAGAAAATCAATCCTTCCCTGAGAGATCTTGTAGCTTAGGGGTTCCGGGCTGCTGCCGCTGGATCCCGACTGATCCAGATTTTATGCCCGTAGGGTTTTGTTCCCCTTGCCCGCTCTGCTTCTCCGCCTTACCTTCTCCCTGCAGCCCCGCGACAGGAACCCCATCTCTTCTGCACCTCCAAAATTTTCCCCTCGCCATCTGTGACCACCACAACGAGACACCCAAATGAGAATCCCCTAGAGAAGAGCTTTGGGACTTGAAGAATTCCACGTGATTCTCTGTCATTGCAGTTTATCCCTCCTGCGCTCTTAACATTCGAGCCCTCAGTGGGTCTGACTGGTACCGGTGCCTGGTATACTAAAAACAGACTTACAGCCTAGCCTAATACCTTACCTGCCTAACGTCTGCTTCTTTCCATCCATCCTCAGTCACATCAGGCAGTATAAAGCCTCTTGGCTGTGGTCCTTGTCATCCTTTGATATCCGGCGTCGGACCGTGGGGTGCGTCTGGTAATCTCCAAGGTGCTACCTCTATCATTCACTCTATGCTGACCCCAGTCCAAGTCGCAAAATCATCCCACTTCAGTGCCATCCTGAAGCTTATTGGAGTTAACTTGGACCCGACAGCTCCAAAATGTCGATCAAGTACGTGCATGGCCCATCAATAGCCCATCTGACCGTCTATCATACCTTCCTCCGCCTGCGGACAATATTGTCTGCCTATGTCTATGAAACGGGTTTTATACGCCTTGTAACAACTCTTGATACACCGCTAACCCTACCCCTCTACCAGTTGGGTAATGCTTCATGAGCGCGATGGCTTCATCCATCTACCCCACGAACAGTTGATATATACATCTCCGCCCCGGACAGGCCTCGCCCTACAGCCTCTGGGCTCATCCAACTCCCCAAGGGTCTTTTTCAGTTCAGAGCAGCACTGGACGGATATATCTCACCAATCAAAGAGTACCACCCCCGCCATACTTCGTTCACCGAGATTCGACTCAGATAACTAATGGACCCGCTAGGTGGTGTATATACCTGCACAAAAAACACCCGAGCTGCAGTCGTTCTCCGCCCCGCTGCTCAATATACACGACACCCACATCACCGCCCCGTTCTTCGGCCCCAACGTGTGGATCGCTCTCATCCAACCTGTCGCGGGAGGCGGCATCCCGGCATCTATGCCAGCCGTCCAGTGCAAAGTGACCTTCAAAGAAGGCGGCGCCTTCGACTTCCACAACCATTTCGAGCGGATCAAAGAACGCCTCCAGCAAGTCGTCGACGTCTCCCAGAGCAGTCGAGGCGCGAGCAATGTCGACATGACCAGCGTTCATCTCGAAGAGCTACCGGCGTACTCGGGGCCGACCAGCACCTCCGCCGAGGCGGCTCCAGCGAGTCAGACGCCGCCGTTGCCTGCGCAGACTGAAGTCCGATCTGAACCGTCGCGAGAGCCGGAGCCGATGGAGCCCCCGCCCGGCTATGAAGAGGTGCAGCAGCAGAGCGTGGCGAATGTACTCGAGGAGAGATTGCGCCGCGCCAGCTAATTTGCAGCCACGGGGCACACATATCGACTGATGAGTTTGATTGTGTCATGGGTCTGCCACACCGCTCCAATCATAATGTACAGTAAACGAGTCTGCCTTGGTTACGATATCCGTAATAGAAGAGCGATTTCTCGCATTTCAAGCCATCGGCCTGCGTCCCGTATTGATACGCGCAAGTATTGATTGGTTCCCACGGCCTACTCCACCGATGGATTTCTAAAACAGAACAACCCTTTACTCCCTGTAATCACAAGCAATCTTAAAGAGAAAACAAAAGCACCGGACTGGAAAAAGAGAGAAGAACTGTATACGGACTGATATCCCCTACTCTTTCGGAAAGTCACATGACCACAATATCCACCAATCAACGGCGCGATAATTGCCCGCGGCCGGGCAGTTCCGGTGGACGGGAAGCGCGAAAGCTTTCATCAAACCGCTGCACCAACCTCATCAACCACGCTCGACGCTGCCACTCCCATTCCCCCCCACCACATTCGATCCCAGGGCCCCCCGCTAGTCAGCCCAATTGACAAACAGACACCCGGTTCACGATGGGGTCTTGGCCGAAATTTTTCTCCGATGTCGTCTCCTCCCTGGGGCTTTCCCCGAGGCCCAAGGCTGAGGCTCCCGCCGGAGACCGGTCGAAGCAGACCAGCAGCGAGGAAGATCGCCCTCTCGAAGAACAAGTCCGACCGTTGAGCGAGGAGTCGACCGGTCGACGAGAAGTGCCGAGGAAGGAGGCTGCTCTCCGCCGAAGAGGCTGCTGAGGAGGAGCCCGAGCAGGAGGAAGAGGAGGAGGAGGAAGAAGAAGAAGAGGAAGAGGAGGAGCCTGAGGATATCAAGCCCCAGCTCGAGGAGGGTAAGTTCATTTTCTTGAAGATTCATGTGTGATTTTTCTGTGGTGAATTGGATGGTTTCTGCGTCTCTGAGATTGTGTGGTAATGGCTCGGCGGAATGGACACGGGGCGCTGTGCGGTCCGGTCCATCAGACGAGCCATTGCGTGGGATTGTGGTTTTATTTGTTTTCTCTTGCGTCCAGCACAACGTCATGTTTCATTAACTGACTGACTGACGTTCGACAGAGTGCGCCAACTCCGCCCAGTGCGCCCCCTACAAGCACCACCTCGACGAGTGCATTGAGCGTGTCACCCAGCAGCAGGAGGACCCCGACTACAAGGGCCCCAAGGAGGACTGTGTTGAGGAGTGTAAGTACCACCAGATCCCAGTCGCTTTCTTTCCACGGCTTCAATATTCTATCGCCTTCCCCCCTTTGATTGTAGGTCGACCCTAACATATGACTGATAGTCTTCCACCTTACCCACTGCGCCACGGCCTGTGCTGCCCCCAAGCTCTGGAAGTCCCTCAAATAAGCGTCTTGACGAGGACCGATTCCCGCCGCATTCTCTCACGGGTCGATGACAACGGCTGAACGAGCAACGCATATCGCACCACGCCCACGAAACGAAATAACGACGAGAGAACTGTGTCGGGATGAGCCTGTCGACGTATGATATGATGGCGGTGTGTTCGCCTGTCTTGGTTGCATGTCCCACACGGACGGGGTGGTCTCCGTGTGTGTGGGATGGTTCTTCAAAATGCGGAGGACGGGGTTGCATCCTTTGCGGTGTATGTACAGATAGCTGGTTTGTGCCTGTTTGACACTGTGCTTTTTAATTTTGTTTTAGAAATACATGGACTTCTCTTGAGTTGTGTTGCTTCGGGAGCGGAACCGGAACATAACATGGCATTGCTCGTTTACATACAATAATTTACGATAAGACAGATAGCGACATTAAAAACATGACAAAGGGTATCACGACTACCGTCATGGAACGAGACCGTCTCATAGGAACCCACACAACACGCAACTACGCACTAGGCGACCTGGGACAGACTCACGCCGCGGTCGACGTCGAGCCTGCGGCGCCGCACTTCACGGCCAAACAGGCCGATGCAGATGGGGAACGGGGCAGCGACGACGGCAAGCACAGCGGAGAAGATGAGCGCATTGCGCATGTTCTCGGGCGGGTTGGCGCGGGGGCCGGCCTTGAGGGCGTCCTGAATGAGGATGAAGACGGCGCCGAGGAGCTGGCCGGCGGTCCAGCAGATGGTGCTACCGATCTCGGGGGAGAAGGGGTAGGTGATTTCGACGAGGAACTCAAGGACGACGGGGAGGAGGGCGAAGGAGGAGGCGCCGAGGAGGGCGAGAACGACGTAGGAGGGGGCGATGCCGGCGGGGCTGGGGGGCGCGAAGATGAGGGCGATGTAGCAGACGGCGACGATGGGGACGAGCACGCGGATGGTGGCGAGGTAGTGCTTGAAGCGGTCGGTGATGGGGGAGACGATGGCGGCGGTGACAAGGCCGACGATGATGAGGAGACCGCCGGCGATGCCGGCCTCGGTCTCGTCGAAGCCGTAGGGGGCGAGGATCTGGTTCAGCAGCGAGGAGACGCTGTTGAAGAAGCCGACGTACACGGCGAAGGGGACCAGGATGAGCCAGAACTCGGGGGTGCGGACGAGCTGGGTGACGGCGGGGCGGAGCGGCGTCTTGGAAGCGGCCGCGGAGGCGCAGGGGGGCGCCGGGGGTGCTGCGGGGATGAAGAAGGAGGGAATGGCGACGACGGTGGCCTGAGATTGGGTGAGTCGCTGCGATATCTCTGGCCGTGTGGGTGAGAGACTTACGATGACGGAGATGTACAAGACCATATCGGGGACCTCGCTGGGGGTGGTCGCCCAGAAGGAGTCGACCAGCTGGCCCAGCGCAGCTCCCAATGGATTGGCCAAGGTCGCGACGGCGGTTGCGCTGATGCGACCACTATCGGAGAACCAGAGGTCACTGTATCGTGTGGGGGCGCTCAGACAGAAGGGTTGCGACAGCCCGATGAGGATCTGGCCGAACATGGCCAGACCGAAGATGCCGCCGTTGGCCCTCGTGCCCGCATACCGAATCCAATTGCCCACCAGGAGAATCGACGAGGTGGTGATGATGGCGGGCTTGGGACCGCCTTTGTTGAGGGTGAGGATCACGACGCTGGGACCATCAGCACGGACTGGATGACGCTCCGCGATGCGGGACACTTACGGACTGGCGACGCGCAAGGCAAAGAGATAGCCCGTGCTGAGCCTGTTGATGGCACTCTCGGAGACGCCTAAGTGCTCAGCTGCGGTGGTGGAGATGGCGGAGAAGGTCAACCACTGGATTGTTTTAGCCAGAGATTCTGGAGAAGAGATTAGTTAATAGTAATACGTACGTCCCAGCTCACGACAATGTTCAACAGGACTAACTGGGCGAGACCCCAGAAACGGCGCTTGTAGACTTTGTAGAGGGGCGGGAACGACGTGGAGACGGCGGAGGAGGTCTCCTCTTGGGGATTATCCTCTTGGGGCGCTTTGGAGGTCATCTCGTGGGGAAGAAACAATGAACGGTGGAGCAGGAGATCCCTTACATGCTGAAGGGGGTTAATATAAGAGTGCTACTACTGCTAGTCAGGAGAAGGAGAGCGAGGAAGTGGTCAAATCGCAAGCACGAGAAGATGAAGCTAGTCTAGTCCATCCGAGGCATTAATAACGGTGCTGGTGACGGCGGGGGTTCTAGATGTAACCTCATCTCGCTTGAGCAGGTTGGCACGGAGGATGTGTCCGTGGACCGATCTCGATCAAATCTACCCCGAACGTTATCAGATCTGATGGGACCCTCCTTCATTCCACGGATAGTATAAAGAGCTGGATCGCCCGGAATGGAACTGTCATTGTAGATGTCATCGGAGAATTCGGCATCTCGATGCGACCGCCGATGGACCAAGATCCTGCTGGAGCGTCAGGGGTTAGAGATGCACCAGCCTCAGGCCTTTTGTTTTCAAGACACAGTTCTATGAAGTCATGCAAGTTCCTTCGTGGAGAAGAAACCGGGTGGTTGGGAGTTCTTCATCGTCTGTTCTCCCGACGCCATCCATGGATACATCCAGTGCCTGATCGAACGGATCTATACGGCGGTGTCAACAACGCCAAGCAGGAGACACGACAATGATGTGATGAAGAGAAGAAAAAGAAAAGAGACAGCAGAAGCGAAAGAGAAAGAAGTAAAAAGGAACACAAAAAGCGACACTCCCCATCCTCCATCCTCCATCCACCCCGTATCCACTGTTCCGGTCGGGAGGCGCAGTTCTTTACTTCGACTGCAGATCTTCGTCTCTTTCTCTCTCGCCTCCTCGTCTTCCTCACATCGTCTCTCTCTCTCTGTCTTTTCTCTCTTCCTCACCCCCTCTCCCCTCGTCTATCCTTGCGTCTCTCTGCATCGGATTATTTTTTGTTTCCCATCAATTATTACCCCCTTCGCGACGCCTCGCGCATCCCCTACGCGCCCGGTGCCCGCAATAGGAGACGTACTCAACCCCGATCCCATCATGTTCGATGCCTAATTTTTCCTTCACGCTGTGAACCGACTTTTCCGATCTTCTCTCTGTCACGAACCGCTCGATCTCCAACTTCGCCTCCATCATGAATGGCTTCGATCCCCGTTCCAGCCAGTCGTCCTACGGCAACCCCGGACACTCCTCCATCGCCTCCTTTAGCGCTCCGCAACCGCCGCCGACCAAAGTGCTCCTGGACGGCTATGGCGCCGCATATGACCCCCAACAGGCTGAGACGTCGCGATACAATCCGGTATGGTCCCTCAATTGGAGTACTTCCTCAAAGCCGAATCTACAAATGGCTAATTCCATTGTTCATAGCTCAACCCCACGCACCCGCGCAGCTCCGCATTGCTCAACGCCAACGATCCCGTAACCATGTACCTGTTGACCGAAACCGCCATGGGGGACAGTATGCACTACGAAATTCTGTCTCTGGAGGAGGTCGAATCCTTAAAGAAAGAATACAAGTTCCTGTCCGGTCGCATGGATGCCACCAAACGGAAGTTGGCCCTCGAAATTAAACTCCGCGATGCCGCCATGTCCCTCAGCAAACTATACAGTTCCAAGAGTCCAAGAGCCAGTGAAGAAATCGATCCTCCTGACTCCCCCAAATCTCACCGGAGTCGCAGGAGCATCTTCGGCCGGAACAGTGCCGCCGGAACTCTGAACCAGACAGACGAGGAACTGGCCCGGAGCACCCGCAAATGCGAGGACCTGTCTCAAGAGATCTGGAATTTGGAGCGCAGAGTCCAGCATATCAACCAAAGGCTCCTGGAGCACACCGCCGGTGTACTGCAGATGACCCACAAAGGACTGAAGAAAACCCCAAAGAACAATGTCCCTCACACCCCGGAAAGCCTGTCTAGCCACAACACCCGCGGCAGTATGGATGATTTTGATGACCGAAGCCTATACCGCACAGCCGATCATTTAGACAACCTACGTCACAATGGGGAAAGGGGTCTCGGTCTCGGCAGCACCGTTGGTTCGCAGATAAACCCCGTTGATATGGAAGCTATCCAGAACACCGAGAGACGGCTGGAGGACTTGAGCGGCAGGATGCGCGAAATGATCTTGCAGTCGAACCCTGACAACGAAGTGGAGCCTCTTCCGCAACTCTCCGACATGGGCGGGCCTGTGAGTCCTACGGCCACCGTTGAAGCGTACCTCGCCTACATTGAGAGTGGCTTGGGCATGTTGCGGACCCAACCTACCAACGCCTCGACCACCACCCGCGAACTCGACGACAATACTCAGCAGCGGCTAGACGAGATTAACAATCACATTCAGTATATCTTGTCGCAGTCGGGACTGCCTCACTCACAGGCTATGCCCCCGCCGCCAGATCCATCGACCGATCCCCTGGCGAGCCAACTGTCGTATCTGACCACGGGGCTTGACAGCCTTCAAAAACGGGTCGAAAGCATTATGGAGCAAAAGAGTATTCTGAAGACTCAGATCCAACAGCAGCGAGAACTGAACTCCAAGTCGGATGCTGAAAGGGATGCCCATATTGCCGATCTGGTCGAGCAGCTGTCCCGAGCCCGCAAAGATTTCGAACTCTCAGAGCGTGAGAATGAACGGTCGAGGAATGAGCTCACTATGCTCGTGGAGCAGCTGGAGGCGGCACGCCAGGAGTTGTCCGACCACCAGCAACGGTCCATTCCCGAAGATAACTCTGGAGCTCTGGCCACTGAGAAAGAGGCACGGATTCGTGCCGAAGGCGAGGTTTCTCGTTTAGAGTCCCATCTGCGGGAGCTCCAGTCGGAGCGTGATTCTCACGCCGAAGAACTCTCCGCCCTGCGTTCGCACTCGGAGGGTGAGATCGCCCGCCTACAGAGCAGGATTGATGAGCTCCACCATGAGACCGATGCCCGGGCAGAGGAGGCCGCAGAAGCCCGCGACCGCGCAGAGCAACAAGTCTTCCACTTGGAGCAGGCTATTCAGCAAGTCCGAACGGAGGCCGATGCCCGGATCAAGGAAGTCACCGATTCGCACGCGCAGGCCGAGAGTGAGGTCTCCCGACTTCAAGCGTCGATGGAGCAACTTCGCGCCGAGGTGGAGTCTCAGCTCAAAGAAGCCACTGACTCCCGCACTCAGGCCGAAGAGAATGCCGCTCGCCTGCAGAATGAGCTGACCGAGATGGAAGGCGAAGTGGTCCGAGCCCAAACCGAGCTGACGATGGTCAAGGCCGAACTTGACGGCGCCTACGGGACTCGAGCCCAGCGTGCTGCTGCGGTTGCCGCCAACCCTGCCATTCAGAAGGAGATTGACGAACTCAATACCCGGAATATTGAGCTGGCGCAGGAGCTTGCAGCCCTGAAAGCTGGAAAGCCGGTAAACGGCGACCTCCAGCAACGTGCGGAGACGCTAGAGAGAGAGCTTCGCGAAACGATCGACGACTATGAGGCCATGACGAAATCGAGCATTGAGTTTGAGAAGGAGCGTGAGAGGTTTGAAGGCATCATCGATGGCCTCCGTGATCGCTGTGAGCAGTTGGAGACGCAGCTGCACGAAGAGCGCATCAACTTGATGGGCACTCAAGCCGCCATGGGACGAGAGGGTACTTACGAGACCACTTCCACCATGGTCCTGAAGAACGAATTCAAGAAGATGATGCGTGACACCCGCCTTGAGAACATGAAGATCCTGAAGGTAAACCAATGATCCCGGCATGGTATTTAATGAAGATCCAACTGACTGTCATGCAGGCGGAACGTGAGGAGCGCAGACGCCTCGAGAATCTCGTCCAAAGCCTCAAGAAGGAACAACCCAGCGTTTCTGGGAAGCCAGGCTCGACCTCCAGTGTCACGGCTATGGGATAACGACTCTGAATACTTCGGATCTACTGTTGGATCTCTTTCTACGTTCTCGGTTGCCTCTATTCACTCATATCTTACGATTGCCCCTTCCCACGTACATATTAATCTGTTTGCTTAATACCCTTCACATTCGCCTGTTCGCGGACTTGGTCAATTTTTTATTATATTATTCTTGGGATCTGTATATGACTGTACATAAGAACCCAAATCCACCGGACGTATCATTCTGGCCTTGTGCCTTTCACCCTTGTTACTTACTTCATTTCCTCTTCACCATTTCGTTTTGGCGCACTTTCCCTCGCTTCGGTATACCTGCTTTTGGAAAGCACCATGGACAATGAAAGCCTCCATGTCATATCATCCGTACGTCTCTTGTACTCTTGCATAGCGTCGCCTATTGCCTACAAAGGGTTGCCGTTGGCCATGACATCCGCTGCTGTACATTGCGCATCGTCCACCCTCCAACGCATCGACGAAGGATCTTCCGAGTCGTCCGGGAGCAGCGAAGGCTCAATATACAATGCTGTCAGGATTGAATCACCCGCCAACGAGTCCGCGCAGAAGTTCGACATGGGCCACGAGCTCAACAGTATCGTCCTGGACCGCGCAACTATAGCCCGACTCCTTGTCTCATCTGCCCACTCGATATCCTACGCCTCCCTGCACGCCCCCCGCTACTATCCACCATACTCGATCAGATCATCACGATGGCATCCATACCCACGACCAGGCCGTACTGCCTTTTCTACCTACACCGGACGTCGACTCCACCTACCTCTGCTAGCAACATCAATCAACCGCAGCCCGAGCCGCCGCAAAGTCCTCAGTCTCAACGATGCAGACAGCCGTCCACGCAAATCCAGATGGACCGCGAACCTCGCATCTCCTGTGAGCCCCGTGGTCCCGCGCTATCCACCCCCCGTGCGCTCCCCGACACCCCCAGGGGTTCCCTCGTTCGGCACCCGTGAAGCCATGCGCTATTATGCCCAGCTCGCGCACGCATCCCCCTCCGACGACCACCACTCGCGGTCCACGGCAGAGAGTCCAATAGCCACGTCCTACAGGGCCGCGCTGCGACGATTCCTCGGCATGTCTGACTCACCTCGACAAGGCGGGCGAGCTCCAGTCGCAAGAGCCCCGGATGGCACCGCCGTGCTGGGCCATTTCCCCTACCGACACAGCGGCCATGGGCTCACCACGAGCAGACGCCTGGACGACCACCCATTCCACCGGAGAACACTCCCGGAGGCGCCAACGTCCAGCGAGCGGGACATGTCTGGTCGACAACCCGCCGTCAGGCAGAACCGCCGGTACTATCATTCCGCAGACGCAGACCATCTGTTACTATCGCCTTTCGTCCCTTTCCAATCGCCCGCGCCCATCGCCCCCAGCAAACATAGCACGGCCGCCCTGGACGAACCGGCGCAGTCGTGGACGGCCCCCTGGGGCGTCTGTTGCTGTTTACGAGAGAAGGATGATTCTGTCAGTGGTGCACATTCGCCCACCCGGAATACGCATGCATCCGCTCAAACCGGACGACCGGGTGATGGGGCCCCAGACAACGCGGCTCGCGGCTGGCCGCAGAGCGTGGGACAGCTGTCCTGGGGGATATGGATGTCGTTGCGACGGGTTGCGTCTCGGGTTATGGCCTCGGGAGAACCCATGTTGGCTTAGTGGAGCGGTGTTGGTGGAGTCTTTCTTGCTTATTGATATTGGGCCCTATGCTACTATCCTTATCTCCGCAGGGTTGGCGCTGTGCTATTGTTATTTGTCGTGGAGAAATTAAAGGTACTTGAATTCGTATGAATCTACCATCTGAGCCCAGTCAACTCCTTGCTTGCTCCATACCAGATGCTGGAATTGGACGACGCGACGCTGTAGTGCCAATATTTCAATAACCCGTAGATGTGCAGCAGATCAAAACAAATACAAGCTTCGACAAGATGTAGATAAGGCGGAAATCGTAAGGCCTGATATGCATATGTGATACAGATAGGATAGATGGGGTCTGCGCAAAACCAAGAATAATATAGAGACAGGAGAAGAGAAAACGTGGAGGGCGAAGCGAACACATCAGCTTCGTGGGTCCAGACTCATAATCACAGACTAGTAAAGAACTGACACGCCTCCTGGAGATCCTCGTCGAGTCCGGCAAAATCCCATCCGACGATGTAGGGGTCGGAACTGCCGCAGATGATCTTCCGGGCATCGAATTGGAGGTTAAACACTCGCGGGGGCTGGGGTGCGTTATGTCGATGACGGCGGTTGTGGCCCTCCGGGACACCGGCTTGGTTGGTCGTCGGGGCTTGCTGTTGGGGTTGGGCGGCGGCTAGGGCCGCTGCCACCGCCGCACGCGTCCGTGGCTCACGATGTGAGAGGATGGCGGCTGAATGGGCGTTTTGGACCGCGGCCTTGTACGAGAGTTTCTGGGTCACCGCCCACTGGTTCTTCTTGTCCTTTTTCCAGACGATGACATTCTCGTCGTAGGAGCCTGAGACGATTCGGGCCCAGCGACTGCCACCGCCACCAGGTGGGATGCGGGCCCCAAGGGCCTTGAGATCGCGCGGGTTGCGCGAGCCGGCCGTATTCTGCTGGTGACCGGCACGGCGCAGGGCGCGCGGGCCAAGGTCGACGGCAGCGCCGGATCGGCGGGCATCCCAAAAGTTGTTCTCGACGGCCAAAGCCTCGAGTCGCATGGTCTCTTCGGCGCCAGGGGGATCACCGAAGCCGGCTTGCACCGTGCGCACCAGATCACTATGGCCCTGGAGACAGGCGACCTCGGCGCCGGAGGCGTGATCGAAGATGCGGATTGTGTTGTCGTTGCTGCCGCTGATAATGCGGCGGCCGTCGAACTGGATACAGGCGATGCCCTTCTCATGACCCATGAGGGTCTTCTTGCACGTGCCGTTGTGGAGGTTCCACACCTTGATGAGACGATCACCGGACGCTGAGACAATCTCGTCTTCGTCCATCTGGACGGCGTTGACAGCCGTGCCGTGGCCAGAGAGTGCCATGAGGAGGGTGTATGGCGCCAGGGTTTGGAGGTGGCCGCGGGCGATGTCGGCCTCCAACACGGGCGAGGGAATCTTGCTCGTGTCGACAATGTACGAGGGGTACTCCACGCCGGGGGCGCGGGCCACCTGCGGGTAGTCTTTATCGGTAGGCATGAGGGTGGCGCGATTCCAGATCTTGATGAGTCTGTCTTTGGAACTAGTGACGAGGTAGCGCTTGTCGTATTTGAGGTTCAGGACGGAGTCGTTGTGAGCGCGTTTGATCTCGTGGATCTTTTCGCCAGTGGAGAACCGCCACATGATGACGTTCATGTCGCTCCCTCCGGAGATGATCAGGTCCTCTTCTGGGGAGGCATCGAATTGAAGACACAAAACTGATCGGGCGTGGCCAACCAGCGGAGGCCGGCACAGTCGTTGGGTTTCGAGATCCCACACGCGAATGGTCGTATCGCGACTTCCGCTGACGAGCCACTTGCCGGAGAATTGGATGCAGTAGACAAAATCCCGATGACATTCGTCCATGTGCGAGGGATGGGGGAGCTGAAAGTTGGAGAACCGGCCCTTGGCCCAGTTCTCTTCCAGTCGCCAGCGCTGGTGGTAAAGGTGGAGCCAGTTGATTTTCGCGGTGCCGTTGGGCATTCGCAGCAACAGCGGGGATGATGGGGACCTTGCAGAGCGACGGCCCGAGATCGAATGGCCGTTGAGTTTGGACAGCGATGTTCTGCGTCGATTGCTGGGCGCTGAGACCAGGGAGCCGGCCGTCGCGACATTGGAGGCGTCGCTCATCAAATGGTCTCCCTCAGGGTCGGCCTCCGGAGGGCCTCCTCCTTGCTGCCCATCATCCAATGTGGTGGCATAGCTCTCCAGCGACTCGCTTGCCCGGGAATCCAGCCACGTGGGAGGGACGCGTTTCTTGTGCTTCGGTTCGCCGAGGTCGGTATCGGAGTATCGGGATCGCGATTTGCGGGATTGGGGGGAGATGGGTCGCGAGTGTTCGTCCTCGTAGGCGCGAACAGCGTCGATGTCTATCCGCCATCCTTCACGAATGTATAACTCGCGCCAGAGTCGCGGATCGCAGATACGTTCCCGCCAAGCGCGAGAGGCTAAGGAGGCCGTCAGGAGAGTCTGGGGGTCTAGGTAGCAGAAGATCTCGAAGGTGATCTCGGGGGGTAGTTTGAGAACGGGGTCCATGTGGAGGAGAGGGGTGATGCGGTCGACGATGGCGGCCAGGGAGGAGATTTGGAGGGTGCGCAGTAGACTGTAGGCGAGCTCTAAAGGCCGCGATGGTCAGTCTTTATCTCGGGCGACCGACAATCATTGGGGCCGCAGCAAACGAGCGGCGGGAGCAACAGGGACTGAACTCACCAGCTCGGTCGGCCTCGCTCTGGGCTAGAAGCCAGTCTGGAAGAGTCATCCCATCATCTGCCGACAAGTTCTGTGAGGAATTGTCGAGATGGCTCTTGGGTTCATCGGAGTAACCCTCGTCGAGTTTGAATGGGGTGGATGAAGAGGGAGCGGTGTGATGGTGGTTGGGGCTGGCGGCGGCGGCGGCGGCGGGTTGGAGACGGGAATGGGGAATCGTTGCGTCGCCAGCCATGAGACCTGGACTGAGAAGAGATCCGAGGGAGGGAATGGGGCGGATTATGGCTGATGATTCTTCATGAGGTTGATGGCAGCGTGGAGTAGATCGTGGCGATGGGTAGCTGTTATGAGTGGGGAAGGGAGGGGGATTTAGATGGACTCTAACACGCGGAGAACAGAATGAGGACGGGGGTGAGACGAGGAAGGATAGAGAGGAGGGAGAGAAGACGCAGGATGACGAGGGTCGAAGTTGGAGAGGATGGGGGGAGAGGAAGAGGAAGAAGAGATGGTGAGAATGAGGTCGTTGGGAGGTTTCCGGTTTGGGATGTTGTTTTACCATACGGTAACCTGTCATCTCCATACCTCCATAGTACCCTGGGGGGGTACCTCCAGGTACTTTTACCTACCTAGGGAAGCTTTACTTGAATAAGCCATAATGTCTCTCAGGGCTCTCCAAAAGAAATCTTTTTATTTCTGTAGTCCCCTCTTGGGGTACATCTATATTCCAGTCAAAAAGTACAGCCCATCCATCCATCCCAACCAAAATACGCAAGGAGAGCGGCTGTCCAGGTTTCTCCTGCAGATGAACCTCGGTACCTATGAACTAACTATTCGTCGCTGGGAGAAATGGCATGGATAGAGAGTTCTCTGCAGGCGGCTGTTCCCCGCCAATAACCAGGTGTAACGGGGATCTGAATCGTTGACTGTCTGATCTATGAAGATTGAGTTCCGATGGAGACCAATATGCGCAGTCGCACACCATCCATTCGTTCCACCCTTTAGGCATTTGGACTCCAACCACCTACCTCCACATCCTCTCTTCTCTGCTCATTCTTGTACTATGCTCGTCTCTTCCTCTCTGGCTGCAGATGCAGATGCCCCTGCAAGGAGGTCAACTCCATAAATATCCTCCGCGATTAATCATCGTCCGTGACTCAGCAGTTCGCTCGGGTTCAGTTCTCTCAGGACAATCTGCTATAATTTCTTATCTTATTCTTCTCCGGCGCAGGAGTCGGCCACTCCTGAACTACGTACTGCTGCGACTCCACTTGATCCGTCTAGCTGCTCGCTTGTTGCGCCATCCATCCCGCAACGGTCCACTTGATCCATGCTCGACTACTCGACCCTCTTCCGCCTCCTCCTTGTACAACCTCACCTTTTCTTCTCCCTCTCCTCCTCTCCCTCCTCCTCCTCCTCCTCCTTCTCTTCTGCATCGCTTCTCTCCCCTATCCCTCCCGCCGTCTGCTGTGCAGAGTCCCTCCTATTTTAATCTTCTTCTTCATTTGTTCTTTTTTTTACTTTCCTCCCTTTCTTCTCCCTTTCTTCCTCCCCCCATCCGACCACGACTGACCTTCCCCCGTCCTCCCCTCCCCCCCACCGTCCCCGTCGACGGAAGTCGAGATGGCCGACGCCGCAATGTCTAACGGCGCTCCCATCGCCGAGGACAACATCATCAACCGTCGCGGTGGTGAGTCCATCTATCAGAGCTGCGTCAACCTCAAAAAGCGCCTCGCCGAGCTCCCGGATTTCCTCCCCCACATTCAAGAGATGGAGGAGGCCGATGCGGCATCCGGCAACGATGACCCCGTCGCCTCCCTTTGGAACTGTCTGCGCAATGGCTACCCTCTCTTGACCATCTACAATGCCTCCAATCCTGAGGAACTCCTGGACGTCGATCCCCAAAAGGTCCCCGAGGCCAAACGCCCCAAAGCCGCCACGTTTAAGTTCCTCCAGGCCTCGCTGCAGGAGCTCGCCTTCCCCCAGCAAGATTGCTTCCTCATTACCGATCTCTATGGCGACAGTACCACCGGGTTCACAAAGGTTATCAAGATGGTGAATCGGGTCTTGGACATTCTGGAAATGCAAGGCCAGCTGAAGCGACTGTCCGACATCACATCGCTCGCCCCCGTCAAGGGTCCTGGCGGCAAGCTGACCCGCCGCGAGCACATCCTGAAGGAGCTGTTGGAAACCGAACGCGATTACGTCCACCACCTGCAGAACCTACAGGCCCTGAAGAAAGAGCTGGAAGAAACGGGTGCCTTGACCGGTGATGCCAGCCACCAGATTTTCCTGAACCTGAATAATCTGCTCGACTTTGCCCAACGATTCTTAATTCGCATCGAGCAACACTACGCTTTGCCCGAAGAACGCCAAAACTGGGGTGCGCTCTTCATCCAGCATGAGGAAGCCTTCCGACAGTACGAACCCTTTATCGCGAACCAGATGCGCTGCGACGAAGTATGCTTGCGGGAGTGGGATAAAATCAGGATGGCCCCGCGGTCCCTGGATCTACAGCAGATGGTCGCCCAGCCCTCCACGTTGAACGGCTTCTTCGTCAAGCCGTTCCAACGTCTGACCAAGTACCCGCTGATGCTTACGGTGCGCTTCCCCGGCCGGCAGATTCGCGCCCTCCCCGCGACAAACCCGACTAATAGCTGAACAGGAACTTCGGAAACAAACGGAAGACCCCGACCTCCAAGCCGACATCAATCGAGCCATCGATGCCATCCAAGTGGTGCTCGATTCCGCCAACGATGCGATCGACAAGGAACACCTGGCTACTGCGTTTATGGACCTCGACGAGCGAGTGGATGACTGGAAGTCGCTGAAGATCGAGTCTTTTGGCGAGTTGCTTCGCTTCGGCACTTTCACCGTCATCAAAGGCGACAACGGCAAAGATTCGGAAAGAGAGGTGTGTACCCTTTCTATCACCCACTGTTATGAGGATTTTTGGCCTGCGAATCTCGTTTATCCCGCGCGATACGGCTTGCACATGACTTTAGATCTCGCCGAGCTTGCCTCTTCGCGGAAAGGGTTTTCCCGCAGACGAAGGACACTGTCGGCGGAGGATTTCTTGGGCCTGTCAAGCCGATCGTCGATACCGGGTTCGCCCCTGTCAACTGCCCACAATAGCTCCCTTTCCCTGGCCACTGGCCCCACGTCCCCCGGACCTTTCCTGGCATTGAATCCCCGAGATTTGGTCAATGGTCTTCCCACTATTTTGGGACTCACCTTGCCCTTCCCGTGCCCCGGATCCTGCCCCCACCCCTCCTGCGCTGTCCTGCAGCACCACCTGAGCTGCCCCGTGGCCCCAGACCGATCCCTGAAACGCGCATCCAATCCCTGTCCTGGCACTCTGCGTGATGTCTCATTCGTACCATCTGCACACTGATACCGTTTTATTTCTTCATTGGCGCAAAGGCCTACAAAAGTTGGAAGCATGATCGCTGACGTTCTTCGGGGGGTCTTCCCTCTTCTTCGCTTCTAGTATCACATCTACCTTTTCGAACGCATCCTTCTCTGCTGCAAGGACATCAACCCCAACAAGCAGAAAACGAAATTGATCGTCAGCAAAGACAAGCAGGCCCCGACGATCAGGGGCAAGCCGCGCCTTCAGCTGAAAGGCCGCATCTACATGGCCAATGTGACCGACATTGTTTGTCTCCAAAAGCCAGGTACGGAACTATAGGCATCCAACCACTCTCCAACCACTAATCACCTTTTAGGCTCTTATCGCATCCAGATCTTTTGGAAAGGCGACCCGGGCGTCGTGGACAACTTTATCATTCGCTACCAGAATGAGGATGTCATGAAGAAATGGTACAGAGACATCGATAACCAGCGAGCCATTCAAGCCGAACATCGCAGCACCCGCAGCACTGGCACGTCGGAAACCGAGTTCACCTACATGAAGGGCATGGCAAACATCCCGAACCCCTACCAGCAAGAATATGATGCCGAGGAGCAAGCCAAGGAAGCCGCATTCTTCTCCGAATTCCCCATGAGCCGCAATGCTTCTAGTACCAGCTTGCGAACCCGGTCGGCCACGGGTGGAAGCGGTGGCTCTGGCCCGCCACTGTCGGCGGGACGCCCCCCGCGTTTCCCCGTTCCTGACCCCAATCTCTCTGTCCACACGCAGTTCCCCGGTGGCAGTATGTCGCCCGCCGAACGGAATATGAACTCGTACTTCTCTCCCGTCGCCGAAACGCCATCCACCCGATCGAGTTCACAGTCGACCGGATTCTCGTACGGCCGCCAGGCGACCCCCTCCGCCACCTGGAACGAGGAGCCAAACCGATATACCGCGCCAGCCTTGACCCGTGGCATGTCGAGAGACGGCACGAATGGGAACCTTTACGCCAATGGGGCTCCGAATGGACGAGGCACCCAGCGTCCCTCTCTTCCTCCCCTGTCGGGAGCCCCCGGTCAGGCACCGAATGGAATGGCGCAGCGCATGCGTTCGGCCAGTAGTCCCGACATCCACCATCACAACCCGGAATCGCGTCGGTACATGGGCGCCCATACGATGCAGACGGTGGACAACGTGCCGGTCCCGCCGATTCCCGCGCACATGGCGAGTATGAAGGCTCCCGTCAACCGCAGCCAGACCAACTCCCCCACCAGCAACAACCTTCCCATCCGACACGCGCCGCCACACCACCCCCCGACTCATTTCCACGAACCCCAGTATGCGGAGTCTCGAAGCACCCCACCTCTTGCGGAGCAGCCGACGTCACCGACCAGTCACGAGCCCGAAGAGGATCCGCCGATGCCCACGCAGCTCAAGGCCAAGGTCAACTTTGACGACAACTATGTCACGCTGGTGATCGCCAGCAACATCATGTTCCGGTCGCTGACGGACCGGGTGGATGCCAAACTAGCTCGGTTTACGGACCGGTCGATTGGAAACAAGACGGTGCGACTCCGGTACCGGGACGAAGACGGCGATTTTGTCACCATTGACAGTGATGAAGCCGTTCAGCTGGCGTTCATGGAGTGGCGCGACCAGCACCGGGATATGCTTGCGCGCGGTCAGGTGGGCGAGATCCAGCTGTACTGCCAGGTGGTGGACAATTAGATGGGACTGCATTATGATTTTGATTTTTGCATTTGTTGTTACTGTTACCCCCCATGGTTTTGTTGCATTCTTCTCTACAGACCCATTCCTTCCTACGGAAGCAGGGAGGGACCCCATTTCCAGAAGTCGCCGGCGCCATCTCCTGGGTTCCCCGAATCTCTCTCACTCTCCCAACTGGATTGGCTTGAAACCACTGGTGGAACCATTTGATTCGATTCTCATACACAACGGGGGAGAGAGCGGGCCGTGAGTCTTCTGAGTTTTTTCCCCTATTCCTTTATGCTTGCCTTGCGAGGCGTTGATGATTTCCCCCCACGCCCTCTATTTCTTGTTGATACTACCTGAAACACCGAGACACTGATGATGACTGGCTTTGATGGATTTTGGTATGCGTGAAACATTTGCCCTGCTTCATTTGTTAGGATTCCTGCGTGCGATGTCTCTGGCCATGACTGCATGATGTATGTATACTGCTGTTCATGATTTGAGCAGATTGATTTTTTCTTTTTTTCTTTTCTTTTTCTATTTTTGTGTTTGGCGAAGAAGATGTATAGTGCGACTTGATTCCCCTGTTGAGTGATTGCATGAGGATTGATTCTATCTATATTTCTATCTCGACTTCATCTACTCCTAGATCTCTCCGTGCCGTTATCGCAGCGCCTGTCCAGACTTTTGCTCCCCTTTGTTCTAATTTTTCTATCGGATCCCCGCCGAAACGGCTCCACCGCAGTCGATCGGGACTGAAATCGGCGATGCGATGCCGAATCGCTGAGGAGTAATTTGCTTTTTTTCGTAGCGTCTGGAGGGCCTTAACATGCGGCATTTTCTCATTTGGAGTCGTATACGATTCTATTCTTATTCTAGGCATAACTGTGACCATCGCGACCGCTATTTGGAGGCGGTGCGCGATTATTCCTCGTCTTCCAACTATAGCGGGACCAAATTTTCCCCTTCTTGTTGGGATTGATGGATTTCTCTGGCGTAAGAGTAACTATTTAACACCAGCCTTCTGCTGCCTGACCGTTCTTTCTTCTCCAGCTCCAGTCTTTTTCAGCCTGACTTTCATTTCCTCTTCACCCGGTTGTTCGTCTGGGGAATCTCTTCAGCCAAGACATACTATATATCCCACCAGCCTCGTTCAGCATCATCTCCAGTGATCCCCACAGCTGCACTGCAACCGCCAAATCATGTCGTTCTCCGGTCGCCGTTTGAGCATTCTGCGCCCGTCGAATCGTCGCTTTTCCATTGGCAAGGAATTGTCCGAGAATGGTGCGTCTTGCCTTCCCCCGACTGGTACTGCACTGCGGTGTGCGACATACATTCATCTGCCACTTCCACCGACCAGCAAAAAGCCCAGAACGATACTGACTGGCTCTCTCAGAACTGCGATCCGAAACCCATCGTCAATTCCGAACCGCGCACGAAGGTCACCGCCCGCATGCCGGTCTAGACGCCTCTCGTGCCTCAACCGGTGTCGTCTGGTGTACGGAACGCGCCACCGAACATGGTTATGCGGAGGACCCGTCCTCCTGGGCCAATCTCGGCCAGGGTGCTCCTGAAGCCGACGACGAGATCGAGGGCAGTTTCCCTCGTCCCACCTCCATCCCCATCACCTCCGCCGCCCGCGAGTATGGTCCCACGGCCGGTATCAAACCCCTCCGTGCCGCCGTCGCTCGTCTGTACAACGAACACTACCGTCAGGGCAAGCAGAGCCAGTATACCTGGGAAAACGTCTGCATTGTGCCCGGTGGTCGGGCTGGTCTGATTCGGATCGCCGCCATTCTGGGCAATTCGTACCTGTCCTTCCCCATCCCCGACTACTCTGCATACTCGGAGATGTTGACTCTGTTCAAGAACGTGAGAATGCGTCGTCCCAGACGGATATGAGGTGCGAACGGGATCAGCTGATAGTGTCCTTAGATTGCTCCCATCCCTATGCCTCTTGCGCAAGACGACCACTACCATATTCATCCCGATAAGATCGCCGAGGAGATCGCCCGTGGTACCTCCGTCCTGCTGACTTCCAACCCCCGTAACCCCACGGGACACACCCTGTCCAACGAGGAATTGATCCGCATTCAAGACATCTGCCGTGACCGCGCGACCCTGATCCTGGATGAGTTCTACGGCGGCTACAACTACACCACCGACTGCGATGGCTCGACCATTAGCGGTGCTTCTAACGTGGAGGATGTGAACAAAGATGGTGCGCTTGAAACTGTTCATACTCCATTGTCAGTCATGCATGACTAACTGTCACAGATGTGCTCTTGATTGACGGCCTGACCAAGCGCTTCCGTCTTCCCGGCTGGCGTATCGCCTGGGTGGTCGGACCCAAGGAATTCATCGATGCCCTGGGTTCCGCCGGTTCGTACCTCGACGGTGGTGCCAACGCGCCGTTCCAGGAGGCCGCCGTCCCCATGCTGGAGCCGTCGCTGGTGCGCGCAGAGATGAAGGCGCTGCAGCAGCACTTCCGCGAGAAGCGCGACTATGTGCTGAAGCGGCTGCACGAGATCGGATTCCGGGTCAAGGATGTGCCCCAGGCCACGTTCTACATCTGGCTGGACCTGACCTCGCTGGAACCCCCTCTTCCTCCGAAGGCCAACATCTCGGACGGGCTGAACTTCTTCAATGCCCTTCTCCGCGAGAAGGTCATTGTGGTGCCGGGTATCTTCTTCGACCTGAACCCCGCCAAGAGACGTGACCTGTTCGACAGTCCTTGCCACCACTTCGTCCGTCTCAGCTACGGACCCAAGATGGATGTCCTGAAGAAGGGTCTGGATGGAATTGAGAACGTGGTGCGTCGCGCGCGCGAGGAGTTTGCGGTCGACGAGGTGGCTGTGGATGATTGAGGGATGAGTTTGTTGTGCGCTGCATACTTTAATGAACGTAAATATTAATCTTATTTCTATATAGACTGGCGGAGTGCGACCATGCATAATTTGCGTTTCGTAGATTCGTAGAGGACTGGCTGACCACGTGATGTGGAGATTCCTAAATCGGACCTGAACCGACATCATCGACCCCCCGACGACTTCCAGACCGACCAAGCAGACCTGCACGAGCACCGGCGGCATGTGCAGGAAGATGCGCCCGCGAATATGGCCTGGAACCCGTCCCGTATCCTGAACTACACGGTGTTCACTTTCTTCGCCGTGATCCTCTTCCTCCTGATCATCCTGACCCCGGTCGATGCGATTTACCAGTGCTACATCACGCAGCGCCTCACCAACATCTTCATCATCACCGGCGCATACGTCGTGACCTTTATCCTCGCCGTACTGATCTACGCGACCCGCATCTACACCAACCGCAGCGCCTTGTCCGGCATCCCCAAGGCCTGGATCCCCATTGAAAAGGAGGATGTCGGGAAAAGCGTGCGCCGCCTTGTCGTGGAAGGCCTCGCGCGCAGCGCCATCATCACCTACCAAGCGCGCCCGCGCGACACCACCGCCGACGGCGACGCCTTTACCGACTACGAGATGCTCCTCGTGGACCGCGACCGGCCGCCCTGGGGCGCCGTCGAACACCCGGGCTGGTCCTCGCCGCAGTCCCCCGATCTCCCGGACATGCCCTACGACACCGTCATCCACGAACTGCCCAACCTCGTCGAAGCCAAAGCCGTCTCGCTCGCGCCGCCCGACCCCTTCCACGCCGCCAGCTCCCCCTTCGAGCCGTCCGTCCCGGACACCCGCGTCGTCGACATCCTCCGCCGCCCGGCCTCCATGGGCCTCCGCGAATACCTCCAGCACCTGGCGCGGCTGAACGTGGTCCGCCGCCCGGACATCAGCGCCGAGTTTCTCGCCCGGTACGAGCGCGCGCGCTTCTCGGCCCACCGCCTCCGCGAGTCCGACTTCCGCGACCTCATGCACTGCTTCGCCGAGCTCCTGCGCGACATGCGCGCCCTCGACGCCCGGATCGTCGGCGACCTCGACCTCTCCCGCCACCATGGCGGCGGGCGGTCCTCGCGCGGAGACACAGGGTCCGTGATCGGGCCGTCGGACTTTGGCGATGCAGCGTACGACAGCGAGGCGCTGAGTCTGCGGCCGTTGTCGACACGGTCGACGTGGGAGCGGCTGCCGCGCACGCCGTCGATGCGCTCGCTGCGGCCGGTGCGGTCGAATGCGTCGGCCAGCTCGGGGGGGAGCGTGATTCGTCTGGCGGATCCGCGGTCCGATCTGCCGTATACTATAGACGCGCGACGATAATGTACATAGCTAGCTTTTGTAGTAATACACGTTGGAATTGCCTAATCAATAGGCTGTTGTCTGGGTATAGACTCAAGTAACTCCGTGGCCTGACTAAGCCCGGATCGCATCCGAGCCTTGGCGGTTGATTGATAAGATCTGCCACATTCCCGTCCCGCATCAAATTCACAACCCCAACCTATCCACACAGTATCGCCACGATGCAGGCTTTCCTCCGCCGCGGGACGTCATTCCTCACGGGGTCGACAGGCGCGACGCCTGAGACCACCACGCCCACGGCCACCCCTCCGACAGAATTCCAAAAGGCCGCATCGCACGACACGCTGTTCCCCAAGACCGACCCGGCCGTCGACGGCGAGGCGTGTCTGCACGACTGCGCGTCGTGCACGGTGCGGTACCCGGCCAAGTTCGACGTCGACTACGAGGACACGCTGTACGGGAACGTGAACGGATGGGCGACGCACGTGCTCGTGGCGACGGGCAAGACCGACTGGGTGCGCGATGTCGCCGACGAGAAGGGGAGTGTGATGGAGGCGATTGAGCGGGGGGGTGTCTCGCCCGCGAACGGGGTATGTCTTCTTTTCCTTTACTTTCCGCCCGCTAGACGCGGGCGGATTGGATCGATGGGGGTGACAGGGTTGCTAACGGTGTAGACGCTCAAACTCTCCGCCTCCAACATGCCCGTTCCCGACGAATACCACGACACCGAAACCGACCAGCCCACGACCGTGCTCCTCCTGCCGGCCTTCACTATCGTCGACCACGTCACGCCCTCGCGCGTGCCGCTGCTCATCCGCGACTTTGTCGACCGCGCCCCCACCACCACCACGCCGTTGGGCGGGCTTCCCCTGCCCCTGTCCCTACCCACCGAAGCCTCCGAGACCGCGACGGAGTCGCCGCTACGGTCGCGCCCGTGTCCACACGCGGCGGTCATCCTGCTCTGCTCGCAGCGCACGCGCGACGCGCGGTGCGGCCAGTCGGCGCCGCTGCTGCGCAAGGAGTTCGAGCGACACCTGCGTCCGCTGGGGCTGTACCGCGACCTGGACGACGAGCGGCCCGGCGGCGTGGGTATCTACTTTATCAGCCATGTCGGCGGGCACAAGTACTCGGCGAATGTGATTGTGTATCGGCGGAGGAGCATCGAGGAGACCGCCGCCGCCGCCGCCGACGGGGCTGCGGATGGCGGCGCGGCGCAGGGCATCTGGCTGGCGCGGGTGCGGCCGGAGGACTGTGAGAATATTGTCCGGTACACGGTGCTGCAGGGGAAGGTGGTGAAGCCGCGGGAGCAGTTGCGAGGGGGATTTGATCGCGAACGGGGGGTGGTTAGTTGGTAGTCTCACTGCCTTATGGTATATAGATAGATGAACGATGCTCCACGAGTGCATGTGCATGTGCATGGTGATAGCATAACCAGGCGTCCAGTCCGTAAGACCGCAAAGGATCTCAGAATCGACTCCACCGCAATCCTTCTCGTGTCGGAGATGTCGGGGCCTAATTGGCGCACGCGGCTGGAAGATTCCACGGCATCTCACTGGCGGAAGTGACTTCCTGGCGAGGCATCAACAGACCAGTCGCAGGTCGCAGCCTCGGGGCGTCGTCACGGCTGCGCTGGCTGCATATGGGCCGGCGCAAGGCGCGAGGTAATCGCCGATGGCGTTATGAGCCGCCTTCCCATCTTTCTGTACTATCATCCTGACTATTGTGCATCAGGGAGTAATATTTCGAGTGGTATGCACTAGTATCGCCTAATCATGTAGGTCGGGACCAGAATCCGGTTTCTGGCCAGGGCTCTTGGCTGCAGCGACGGAGGCCGACCAGTCTGTAACCACGACAATCACATCTCGGTAGGAAGCGCTTCGATCAGCGGTTCGTACGGAATCCTTTTCCTGGGCTCGGGGCTGGGGGGCGCGGGTGGATCGGGTAAACCACGGTGTCCTTGTTTTCTTCTCTTTCGGGGGCGCCGGGGAATACATCCAGACGTCCTGAACGGTCGACTGGTCGAACCCTCGGAACAGAGTAACTATATCCAGGTACTCTGTACAACCTGATATACATCGATGTACCGTCGATCGCCAGCCATGCAGCCCGGTGGCGACATGCTTGATTCGTAACAGGCCACCACAGGCCACCGCCATCAAACCCTTTTTTGTTCGCCTTCCTTACGGTCGGAGGCACACACACACACACACCACACGAAACAACGCCTGCAGTGGCGCCGTCGCAGATAGGGCTAGTCGTTGCACCGACTGGCTGCGCTGGCGGTGGAGTCGAATCCTCCTTTCCAGCCGTTCCGTTGTCGATCCTTGGCTGACGTGGGGTCCGGCACAATGAATAGGGAGATTCTCCGTGGACGGGGAAAGGTGGTAGAGAGATTAGGAGCGGAATATATCCAAGTTGAATGGTCGGCCATGGCCACTACATAGGTATCAAACAAACGTCACAAACGCCTCCATACAGCCTTTTGAAAGAAAAGGGGGATATCACGTAGGAACGGGCAGGGCGGACAGCGACCCACAGTACAAAGCAGAGAACAGACAGGGCAAGCCCACAGAGCTCAAAGCAAACACAAGCAGAGATTCGTAAGAGGCATCATGATACACGGACGACTGGCCCGGACGGAGTCGACTCAGCCGGGACTGGGACCCGGCGCGACAGTCTGGCGTTATTCAAAACGTATACAGAACAAGACAGAGAGACCGACAGACAGTCTCCGACCTTCCCCGTTCCCCTTCTCTCGGACGATGAGATCAGCCCACCCCCAGGAACCCCCAGTCGGTGCCCTCGGGCTGGTTCAGCAGGCGCGTCTGCTGTTTGTAGGCAAAATTCTGGGGGTAGGTCACCATAAGCGCATGACCCTCGATGGGCGGGACGCCGGCCTGAAACGCAGGCTGAAACTCCGGCGACACATACCCCGGACGCGCGGATTCATACCGTTGTTGCTGCATCAGCTGCATGTACTGCTGCTGGGCGTGCTGCACATCCACCGGCGCCGGTGGCACGGGCATGCTGTGCGTCACGATGGGCGGCGGGGGTGCTGCCGCCGCCTCCTGCACGGCGGGCACCTGGGTGATCTGGATGGGCTGGGGCGGGTAGAATTCGTGGGTGGTGGGGGTGGACGTCGGCGGGTAGTAGGGCTGCTGGGCGAGCAGGTACTGGTCGTGGGGGACGGCGGTGACGGGCGGCTGGTAGGATCGATCGGGAGTGAGGTCTTCGGAGGGGGTGCGGTGCATGGCTCCGGGAGGGTGGGAGCGGTTTTGGTGTTTGGTGAGGGTGGTTTTGCGGCAGAAACTAGCGGTTTCTGGTCAGCCGGGGGTAGTCTCAGATGGACGGTCAGCTTCTGTACCTTCGCTCGCACATGGGTTCCTGGCAGATATACGGCCGACGGCCGGTGTGGATTCTGCGATGGCGCGCCAGACTCGAGGACTGAATGGTTAGCCGGACGGCTCAGTGGAGTGAATGGCGCCAGGATGAGCACGTACATCGGAGAAGGCTTTGTGACAACCCTCATGGTCGCAGACATGGGGCTTTTCGCCGGTGTGTGTCCGAGAGTGCACGGTCAAGGCACTCCGCTGGATGAAGCTCTTGTTGCAGTCCTTGAACATGCAGTGATACGGACGTTCGTTGGTGTGTATTCGATAGTGTCTGCAGAGGTCGGACTTGCGGTTGAAGGACTGACAGGAGTATTAGTATGAACGATCAGGCGAGCGACTGGCAACGGGAACATACTTTTCCGCAATCCTCCCAGGAGCAGTTGAAATCACGTCCGCTTCCTGGCGCCATGATGGTGGTAGACGAGAGACAGGAATGTTGAAATCAGTCACCAGATTCAACCTCCAGATCAGACCAACCGCACAGGAAACGAGCAACGGTGGGGAACGATTGAACAGATGGAGCCCGGTGGGCAGTGGAAAGTGGATCGAAGATAGATTAGGTGGTTGTTGGTAAGACGGCGGTCACAGTCAAGCCAAAAGCCGTGCGGAGAGCGTATCCACCATTGAATGGAATTGGAAATCGAAGGATCGATTGGAGGTCGAAAGCATAGTAATATAGGAGAAGGGGAGAGGGAGAAGAATGCACGACCGGGGGATTATTAGAAGGGTCTTAAGGTCTAGGAAGAGATACAAGATAGATCGTGGTGGGAATCTGCCGGCGATAGCATCCACGAGAATAATAACAGAGCCGAATCAGGCGCGACGGGGAGACAAGACAGAAAGAGGGGAAGGGAGAAGAGGGTAAGGTGAATGTGATACGAGCAGAGGCGGCAGATTCTGGGTTTGGATTCCGACCAGAAGGTCAGGATAGCCTGGGAGAGAGGAGAGGTAGAGAGAGAGGGAGAGAGGGAGAGAGGGAGAGAGGAGTAGAGTGAGGCGGAAGAAAGACGGTTTTATCTTGGAATGGACGAATGCTGCTGCTGATGGATGGATGGATTGGATCGATTGGGATGATTATTATATTTATTCTTTCCGATGAGAATTATTTCGATTTCTATATATAATCAATAATCAACAGAGAATAATAATTCCAATAATAATTCCAAGGTAATAATAATAATAATAACGATAATACTTTACTAAATTTACGCCATGTAATTTACCCAAAGTCAGTTAAGTTCTTTACGAGAGGAGAACTAACTTTGGCGACTGGCACTAACACTAACACTAACACTTGAGCCTTGGCTGTTGTAGCTCCATCGACCTTGTACAGAGTAGGTAGGTAGATAGATAGTAGGTAGATGAGTCCTGTCTGTGGATAGAGGCATTCGTATATTTTCACGAGAACCTTGGATCTAGAGCATTCAGCAACTAAATACCAGTAGGTACAGTCTTACAGAATGAAAATACAGGGAGACTGATGTATGTGCACCATCCACATCCCGTCGTCTCCTCCGGTCGTACAGGGAAGCCCAGGACTAACTTGGTTCCGCCAAGAATCTAGTATATCCGTTGGTCCCTGCTCATCGTGCCTTTCCTATCATTTGATTATTTCGTTAATTTATTATATTCTTTCCCTCAAATTATAATGACTCCGTATAATTTCGATTTAACACTCCTACCAACACTCTCCCCCGGATTGTTAATCGTGCAACGGTGACTGGATAGGGGATTCTGAGGGTAAATAACGATCGTAGGAAATCCTCATAGATTCATTGGAAAGAGGGGGCCCCGGTCTCCACCCTGCCTGCATGGGCCTTAAACTCGTCCGGGACTAGAGCTGTCAACAGCCCAATCACCACGCAGCCCCACCCTGAGCGGGCTGGCCCTGGACGGAATCCACTAGTTCCGTTCGGGAGTTAGCGCTGTCATCCACGGTATCCTTGGGGATTAACTCCATCTGGAGTAGTACTACTCCGTACTAGGCAATAATGTCTACCATGGTCTCCCTCCTTGGTAGCCGCCTTGGTCCCTACTCCGTACCTACCTAACCTAGTACCTAGTACGGAGTAGTAAAATCACCCCGGCCTCATGCCCTGGACAAGGCCAATCGACCTAGCAGATTCCATCAATCCCCGTCTGATAACCGAGTTACATCCTCGGTGGATATTCTCAATGCAGAAGAGGAATGTTCCAGGACAGGGGAAAACAACGCAACGGTGCCATCCGGCTACTAGTCTACTGCTGATAGGTTTTAGCCAACCACGATTAGTGGGAATGAGTAAGTGGAGAGAGAGGTAAGGTCGGTCGATCGTTCGCATCTCTCTAATTCTTGTGTCACCAAAGAAACGACCCAGTATTACTACAGAGTGCCTACCTTATGTAGGTACCTACCTGGGTAGCTAGGTACTTCCCTGGTCGTGAGTGAGTACCTGATACTTCAATCCAAAGACCGGATTCAAGATGATGAGGAAGGCGACCAAATCATCGAGCATCAGCAAGGGATATCTGCTTGGCACTGATCCGGACCCATCATGACCTTGATTCTTTCCGATGCCCGAGGTTGTCTCCCTCCAACGCTGGTATTACGCTGCCTCGTAATAATGGAGAGAGTCCAGGCTCAACCAACCCCGTACGATTACGGCGATCGTGCCCACTTGGCCCTCGCCCACCGTTCAGAAGCATTCTACGACTGGTCTTGGAAAGTCCATCACAGCGAACATACCAGTTCCCCTGGGAGGAAGGTCACTCCTCCAGCTGCCCCCACGTGGCGGTCTCTAACGCCAAACTCTCGAATCTCTCGTCCCGTTTGACCAGGCAATTCAGAGCGGAGACGAGGCAGCCTCTATCCTGCTCCACTCGGCGGGAGATGGGGATGGTCATGATTCAAGAAGCTTGCGGGAGGTCCCCTATTCCCGGGGGTTGGTTGAGCTAAAAAGCTACCAAGACCCTTGCCCAATGAAGCATCGGCCGTGGTGTGGTCTGGTCTGGATACAACGACCGACTCCAGATAGAGATCTAATTTCCCTGTCTCTGCCAACCAAACCTCCCTCAATCGTGGGACACGGGGGGTAGGGGAAGGGGGGCAATTGCATTACTACCCACATGGCCGCAATCAAACTCCGGGTCGGTCTGTTCCGGTCGCTGACTGTTATCATCATCTCACCCCCAGCCAAATCCCTCGCAAGAAGAAAGGGAGAAATGCTGTGAGGCTTTAAATCCTATCTCATGTTAAAAACGCAGATCATAATATTGGCAGCGGCCGCAATTAAGGCCAAGGGGGGTTCGTGAGCTGGGACAACCGTCCTGTCCTACGCGGCCACGGACGGGTTTGGTAGTCTGACAACTGTTTTGAACCTGGCTTGGATAGCCTTTGCCGGTCTCACTGGTCCTCAATAATAGCCTCTAGAGCTAACATCAGATGGATCTCGTGGCGGGATTCCCCATACTGAGCCCAGCGCCAGGCGGGAGATACGAAGGACGCGTTGAGGAGCTCCAAAGTTAAAAAGACACGCCGTCTCTGGGCTCCACTTCCCTACATAATTTAGACCTCATGAGATGGCTATCGGTCGCGATCGAGGCGGGCGTTGACAGTTGGGTGGGAAGTTGATAGATCACGATGCCGGCCAAGGTTTCACCACGCTCGGCAAAGCGGCGATCTGACGGTGACGATGGGATACCTTGTGAATTCCCTGACCCTTCTTCTGCAAGATCCAGGATGTGGTAGGGATTGTCGTCAGCTGTCTCCAAAGTCAAAAGCAACCGGCCATGAGGGATAATAATATTATGATTGTGGGCGTTGCGGGGTAGACAATGACAGGACAGACGACAGAGTATACGGTTTGGTTCCTCAGGAATGTGACCGACCATCCATGCTTGATCCTCGAGGTATCAGGTACAACAGCCAAATCTTCGCGATCCATGGTACCAACGCGCATTTCCACCACTGTCATGAGACGTTGCAAATCCAACCGCAGTGGTGTTGTTTCTTCTTTTCGACGGCCTCTCTCGGCCTCTGCTCGTCTCTTCGTGCTTATCCGGCGTCTTCCCAACCCTTCTGCTCGTCGTCGTCAGGAGCAATCTCCAAAGTCTATCCACTGATAAACTCTCCTCACCTGCCTATAGTGATTAGGACCCCGACGATATGCGCTCCAGATCGCCACAGCGTGGCCCATAGAGTTATCTAGTAGTGTGCCAGATCCTTTTGAAACTCTGCTACAGGGGCCCAGCAATGAAATCGCCGTGTTGACAGTTGGCCACAGTGCTTGAGCTGCAGCGCTGACGCCAGGACTGCTGCTGGATGTATGTATGTACACCGCCGATCGCTGGCCCCGGCTGTCAATTGACCAGTTTGGAGGTGGATCGTGTCCATTTCCAGACGAGCCCCGTCAGCCACGGCGTGATGGACGATTGCCTGAAACAAGGTCTGCCCTTCTCTCAGGAGTATCCAATTCATATGGATTCATATGAATTCATATGCCTCGTCGGGTCGGACTGGCGCATTTCCACGGCCAAGTGGCAGTATACGAGCTTCTCCGCTTCCTCCAACTACCGTGGGATAGTGTGATAGCCACCGTGCTAGTCGGCGACCAACGTCATCGCGCTGCGACGAGTCCTCCTCCGACCTCTAACCCAGCGACCTGGTCGTTGGTTCGACCTTGCAGATGGCGAGTATCATGTGTCGCATCTGTACTTGGCTCCCTCGTATTGTCGGGGGTTTCAATCGCATGTTATTCGACGCCGGTGGATGCGAACACCAGCCAACTAAGAAATCCGGGGAGATTCTTGTCTGGCGTCAGCGACTTCAAGGAGTCCAGAGAGTCCGGAATGAGATGAGGGTGATAGGGTGATAGGGTGATGCCATCTGCATCATAGCCTCCCCTCAGAGTCTGGAGAATTAGGCCGTTTGAACTAAGAACGGGACTCGCCCAATGGTGCGATGGTGGTGTCTTTCTCTCCCCGCAGCCTTGCCGCAGACACAGCGATGAGTACAGAGAATGCGCTTCCCGACGTAACGACGGGAATCGCATCCCTGACGACTCGGCTGTGGTTGGTTTTCGACGCGAGGAAGTATGATCCTGCTTTCTTGACTCGTCTGTCGCCCCCATGTCCCTTATCGACAGCAAACCCACCAACCCCCGGATTGATTAGCGGCCGCTTCACGAGCACCAGATAGATAGCATTGCATCCTGGATGAAGGAGTATACCCCGCAGTTTCGACGCAATCGGCCCTCTTGTCATCAGTCGCGAATGAATGGAGCCCCCTGGCTGGCGGACGGTCGAGGCGGCCGATGGATGGATCGTCCGCGAGCACCACCGCGCACTAATTTAATTCTCCTACTGAGATGCCTTGCAGTTGGACACTAACCTCCACCACACTCGTACTGTTGCCATAAGCGTCATTCGTGGGAGGCCGCGCAGATGACTTGCAGCTCCTGCTTATGGCCCCGCTACTGCGCTAAGGGGAACCCTCCAAGCCTCCCAGCGTTTAGATTTCCTGGTCGAGGATGGGACGATGCTATACATGTGGCAGCAGCGCCAATGAAAGGACGGGTGTCTCGCGCATCCAATTGACCATCGCTGATCGTGCATACGATGGAGACACCCAATCTAGCTGGAAACGATGGGCTGGAAATTACGGGCGCAACTGAGACAGACGGTCGCTGGTCTTACGCTAGACACAGGAAAAAAGATGGCCTAGGCTAAAGACAGGTGCATCGATGGCCGATGCCTATGTAGAAAATCTCCGATTGCGTGTTCTCATGCGCCAGGCCTAGTGTCTGGTCTAGTCAATCCGGGGCGGCTGGCCAAGCGGCTTGGTTCGGCTTTCCTAAAGGAGGGGACTTAATCTGCTGCACGATCGAATGATCGCAGTCGCTAGGCGACCTCCAGCGTAGATCACTTGCTGGATAATGCGACACCACATGTGAGACCATCACCGACTTACCCATGCCAAGGAGGTGTGGCCTGCACAGGCGAAATTCTCCTTAGCCTGCCTACTCCTACAGGCGATCAACGGTGGGCTCGCATCACCCCGCTGTGATAGGGCCGACCGGCCCTGATCTGATGGCCTGGCCTTCTCACGACCGACCGAATCCTGAAAGGATGCGCGCAGATGGGGTAAATCGCCTTCCAGGTCAGAAGTGTCGGTGAGCGTCTCCCCTGGATGGACCGGAATCGTCCATGTCGTCTAGCGCGGCGCGACGAGGGATTCCAACGGGCTTTGGTTATGATTTGATATCAATGTTTGTTTCTGATCCTTTCAGCTCGCTTTCAACTCGGGTGGTTTACGCTCCCCCTTGCAGGCATGATGTCCGGAGGATTTTTGCTTGCGGAGTTCACGGGGATAGAATCACCGTTGGTCGTCTCCACCGATTCACACATCCACAAGTGCACGTATCTTTATCTTGCACCCGGATGATCATTTCATTGTTTCTTCAGCGTCGAGACCTCGCATGACTCGGCAAGGTCTCGGTTGTGACTCGCAGAATCCAGGGGGGAGTCGATCTCGGAGTCTATCTAGATAGTCAATAAGCCCGTCCGTTAATGGACATGGATGGTGATATGGGATTGCTCGGAGTGGCTGTGTTTCTTTCGCTGATCCAGCCCGCCGCTTCCTTGCTGACGGGCTGATGGCGATGATACCCGTTCCAGAGGGTTGGGTAACTGGCTGCGACGATAATATCACCGTCGCCGAAAGGTCTGCGGTGGTTTTACCCGCGTCGCTTGCGGCCATCCCACTACTAATCGTCTTCAGAGTCATAAGACGTCTGATATATCCTGGAAACTCATCCGGGCCTCGCCTGTCCTCGTCAAATGATTCCTCGCTTGAGACTCACATGACCCAGAGCCAAGTCGCAGAAGCATTCGAAGCGATTCGTCCTAGAATCATGAGGCGACCAGCCTGGAAGACGGGTTAGAATCGTTCGATGCGGCTTTCCAGACTCCTCCTGGCAACTGACTACGGTGGGATTGCCTCCAATCAGCCATGATATCCCGTCCGGGCTTATTGATGGATAATCTGGATGGCGTGCATGCAGGGCACGGTGGCGGATCCCCCCTTTTCGATACCACCATCGCAACCATTTCCTGTTTATCCAGGCCAGGGGAGTGTGCTAGTCTACAAGGTGTGCCCGCTCGCACGATGCACAGCAGGGCCAGTCAACCCGACTCTGATGCCATGGTATACCGTCGTCTAGCGCGGCTCGTTCGGTCGTCAGGTACCGATGACCGCGCACGTCCTGGTCTCTACCTAACTTCGCAGCAAGCCAATCGTCCGGAGTATGTCGGAGGGGGTGTATGCAGAGGGTGTGGTTCGTCGCTTAGGTCGAATCGCTTGTGAAAGGTGATGTCATGCGCCTTTACAGCCACGTGCCCAGGATGCTGGACGCACTCGACGCGCACTCGTTGGGATGTCGCCCGGTGTTTGCCACTGGATCATCTTAGATTTAACCAGAGCCGCCACGTCATGCTCACTGGTGGACGATTCCGGGCTGTGCGGCTCTGGTTGGCTCGCTAGCGTTGCTAAGAGAAAATACGAAGATTGTGTTGGCGTTGTTCTCGTTCTGGAAGATTGAGACCCTGTGGCTTGCGGCGTCAACTTAGATGGGAGTTGTATATTTGGAAAGTGGAATCGGTCTCAGGGTCCACGGCCTTCGGCCTCTGTAATTCGGGGAGACACCCCGGTGAGCCGTGTAGCGAGGTTGTGTCAGACGGGCTGGCTGGAAGGGTCGCTCACTCGAGAACCATGCATGTCTAGACCGGTTTGTCGGTGTAACGTGCTGGATCTAGTCGCAGGCGATATGTGTTCAATGAAACCACCCTCGAAAAGTAAGCATGTATAGAGCCACGTGACCGAGTCTTATCTAAGCCCCCTGATAACCAAATTCAGGTACCACCACCACCAACTAACCACCTGCGCAACCAACATCCATCTCACCAATTGGTCATCATGGCCAATTCTCCTGAGGATGACCTCCAGGACCAGGTCTGCGTCCTCGTCACCGGCGCCAACAGGTAACTGTACCACACCACTCCGCATCCGCGACATCATGCCCGGGAAAAAGCTTCAATCCTAACATCTGCCCTCGCGTCGGCCATGTAATCCACAGTGGACTAGGCTTCTCAATCTGCTGTCGTCTGGCGGACGAATTCCTCAGCGCACCGCACCGCGCTCACCAGACCCTGAGCGTCATCTTCACCACGCGCAGCACCAGCAAAGGCAATGACACGCTGCGCCGGCTGCGCGACCACCTCCGCACCTCCTCCTCGACGGAAACAAACCGCGTCACCTTCATCCCAGAGACCGTCGACCTGACGAACCTCCTCTCCGTGCGCGCCCTCGCCCGCCGCCTTACATCCCCCTCCACAGCGCCCCACAAACTAGACGCCGTCATCCTCAACGCCGGCCTGGGCGGCTGGACCGGCATCGACTGGCCGCGCGCCATCTGGGGCGTCTGCACCGACCTTGTGCACCAGGTCTCCTGGCCGTCCTACAAGGTCGCGCCCGCGGGCGTCGTGACGGCCCCGCAAACCGCCGCCCCCGACGAACCGCGCCTCGGCGCCGTCTTCTGCGCCAACGTCTTTGGGCACTACATGCTCGCCCACTACCTCATGCCGCTCCTGCACCGCGCCCCCGCCGCCTCCCCCGGCCGCATCGTCTGGGTCTCCAGCCTCGAGGCCACCGCCTCCCTCTTCGACCCGGACGACCTCCAGGGCCTGCGCACCCTGACCCCCTACGAATCCTCCAAGGCGCTGACCGATATCCTCGCCCTGACGGCGGACCTGCCCAGCGCCGCGCCGTGGGTGCGCAGCTTCTACGCCCTCGAGGGCAAAGAGACGGACGAAGCGCCCCCGGCGGCCGACGCGCCACAGCCAAACATGTACCTCTCGCACCCTGGCATCTGCGGCACCGGTATCCTCCCGCTGTCGTGGCCGCTGTTCTACGCCATGCTGTCGTCTTTCTGGCTGGCGCGCCTACTCGGCTCGCCATGGCACACTCTGTCAACGTACCTGGGTGCCTGTGCGCCCGTGTGGCTGGCCCTCGCGACGCAGTCAGCACTCGACGCCGCCGAGGCCGGATACCGAGAGCGGGGCGGCGGGCGTGCCAAATGGGGCTCGTCGTGTGACCGGCTCGGACGGAACTCTGCCGCGTCAACGGAGGTCGATGGATGGGGGTATGGTGGCGTTGTTGGGCCGGCGGTGCTGGACGCGGATCGGGCGCGCCGGCGGAAACGTGGAGCGCGGGATTTGACTCGCGAGGAAAAAGAGCAGTTTGAGGAGCTGGGCCGTACGTGTTGGAAGCGCATGGAGGAGTTGCGGGTGCAATGGGAGGGGATTCTGGACCGCGCGGAGAAGGCTGTCTAGTCTAGACTGGTTGTACATTTCGCATGGCATACATATACGTACCTAAAATGTATAGATAATCTTAATACCTAGAGCATGGCATTGCACGGTATTTATTTGATTCTTGATCTCTGCCTCCCATATTTACATCCTAACCCCACATCCCACATACACCATTAAAAACAATAGCAGCAGTAAAGCACCAAGAAGCGAAATGAAAAGGCGGCGAATAGGTAGCAAGAAGTGCGTGATCGGTCGGAGAAGGACATAGAAAAGTTCAGATTACTAAAGCTGTAACTGCACGCTCACCATCAAGGCGTTCAGTGCGTGGAGAGGAGAACGGATAGATGGACGTATGCGAAAGGAAAGGGGAGGAGCAGAAAGACCGCCGTATGATCGAATGGCCACTGCATGGCCTCAAGCTCAAACTGCTGAAATCAACGGTAGCAAAGACAACGACTCCGGTTCTATGCATCGGGAGGCGACCTCCCAAACATGGCGACGTGAAGGGATTACATGATAATGGCGGGAACTGGACGTTGTTAGTTGGTGAAAGTTCGTGGTAGGGCAGATGGGTGATCACTTACCATCAACGTTCTGCTTGATGCTCTTGTGCGGCAGGATAGAGCCGCCGTTGACGTAGACTTCGTCGGCGATGGTCACATCATCGCCCAGCACGGTGACGTTCTCCAGACGCGCCCACTTGCCGACGGAGCTGTTCCATCCGACAATGGTGGACTTCACCCAGGCATGGTCCTTGACCTTGCTGTTCTCAAGGAGAACACACCGCTGGAGACGGACGCCATCGCCGACAACGACGTTGGGCCCAATGACCACGTTGGGTCCAATGCGGCAGTTCTTGCCGATCTTAGCCGAGGGGTCGACCATGACGTTTCCGCCGTAGACGTAGGGCTCGGAGTGGGGAGCCAGCAGCTTGGAGTTGCGCTTGGCGAGGGAGGTGAGGTAGAGACATGTGCCGCTGAGGAAGTCCTTGGGCTGACCGACGTCCATCCAGAAGCCCTCGAGGTCGAAGGAGTGGAGCTGACCGTCGCTGCAGATGGCGGGGAACGTCTCCTGCTCGATGGAGGTCGGACGGAGGTCGATGCGCTTGAGGACACTGGGGTTGAGGATGTAGATGCCGGCGTTGATGCGGTTACCGACGAACTCCACGGGCTTCTCGACGAACCGGTCGATGCGGGAGGCGTGGTTCGGCTTGTGCACGACGACACCGTACTTGGAGGGCTCGTCGACCTTGGTGACGACGATGGTTCCCTCGTCGCCGTGGCTCTTGTGGAATTCGGCGAGCTCCTTGAAGGGGTAGTCACAGATGATATCGGAGTTCAGGACGAAGAAGGGCGAGTCATCCTTGCCCAGGATCTTCTCGGCGAGTTTCAGGGGGCCGGCGGTGCCGAGGGGCTCGGACTCGACTGAGAACTCGATGCGGACATTGTACTGCTCTTCGTACTTCTTGAGGGTCGAGACCATGACATCGGGACGGTAGTTGACGGCCAGAACGATATCGGTGACACCGGCCGCAGCCAGGCTCTCAACCTGGTGCAGGATCATCGGCCGGTTTCCGAACTCCACCAAAGGCTTGGGGAGAGTGAGGGTCTGGAGCGGTCGTAATGACGGCGGTCAGTGAGGTTCTGCAGAAGATAAGAGTGATTGAGGGTGTCATGATCGTCGGCGGGGAGGGAAGTATCCAGGAGGAGGGGTGGTGGTAATGGTCGGATGGTGCTCACCAAGGGCCGCAGACGGGTACCGAAACCGCCGACCAGAATGAGGGCTGGAGAGAGTTAGTTGTGGATGATGGTGGAGTAGAGATAGAAATAAAGCATACCCTTCATGATTGATTATAGTTGAGTGTAATTAAGGGAGAAGAAGAGGGTAGAGCGAGTAGAGGTGGTAGTCGAACGAGTGACAAGAAGATGATACTCTGGCGGAGAGAAAGGGGGAGGGGAAACTTAAGCGGCGGGAATCACAACGATTGACAGAAAGAGACAAGAAGAGGAAATAGTGGAGGATGGAGGGAAGAGATCAGCTCAGACTCAACCAGAGGAAAGAGAGAGAAGAAGAAGAAAAAGAAAGGAAGAAAGAGGAGAAGAGGAAGAATTATAACAACACAAATTAAAAAAAAGGATCAGACCAGCTGGCGTTGAGGTTTCTTTTTGGACGGTGACGGTACCATTACCCACGTTTGCGGCAGTTCGGCGCCACCAACCAGGGAAGGTGGTGTGCAATACCGTCTTGATACGCCGTAATCTACCTGTGATGTCTGGGCCTGGAACTCCCGGGCCCCCTGATATTACACTGTACGCAGTAATAATGAATGCATTCATCACCAGATATCACGACAATTAAGAATGATGAATAGGTACAGCTGGACCCTCTAATAATCATCCAACATCTTCATCATGATGATTCAATACGACCATCTCCCCCTGACCCCTAGCCAAGGCCCTTAACACCAATCCCACCACCACATGGTTGCATTCTGGCTGGACCAGACCCCCCGTCGCAATGAGGCATGATTGGGGAGATCGACTGCCACTAATCTCTTAGTCTCGTAAAAAGTACCACGCCGGATGGAAGAGCCGTTCTCCCTTGATTCAAGGGTGCGTCTTGCAGCAGCGAACCGTCGTACAGGATCCTTTGATGCAAAGCTGGGGTCCCCGTTGATTGCCTGATCCTATCCCCAGTCTCCTGACTTCTCCTGACGGTTGGCTCTTCCCTCGCCGCGTAAACGGTCTCCATGGACATCGCCACGGGATGTTTCTAATTATAATAATCCGTCCTGACTGTCTGGGGGCAGCCAAATCGGACCACGTTTCGCTGGGGGGCTCTGCATTCCACCGCCTGCCCCTTCCGGTGCCGCATCCACAAACCGTCGGATCCACTCGCGCACTTTGCTCGTCTTCACCACCGGTAGATCATCCTTCTTGGCTCCTGTTACTGCTGCTGCATCTGCTGCATCGTCGGGATGCGAGTGATCAGGGTTGGGGTCGGATCGCGTGGGACTGAGCCCCTGGCAGAGACGAAGCCGTTTGGCGCTGTATCGCCCGCCAACGTCCGTAGCATCGACCCGCTGTCGGTGGAGGAGCTCAACCGTCGTGATCCCCTTGCGCAAGCTTTGCCCGTAGACCCGTTCCCGGAAGGTGCTCAGTCCCACCATGCGCAACAGCACAATGTCTCGCGGTCGTAGCGTTTCCAAGGTGTGACGCAGCTCGTGACCAGCTTTGGTCTCGATATCGTCCTTGCCTGTGACAGTCCTGGCTTCCGGCGGGAGCCAGAACGTAACCCCAAACCCGCTTCTCGTCTCATCCCCCACCACCACTTCCACCAGGTCCAGCTCCTTCTTCCACTGCTTCGTTACAATGCGACGCGGCGGCCGGATGGTCACCACACCCACAATGAGGTTCACCGTCATGGTCTGCGGGACGATCGAATCGAGATACGCCGCACTGGGGATGTCTTGGAGGTCGGTGATGGGTCCGCGAATCCCCTCTTCATGTTCTGATACCTCGCTATCCTCGATCGTTTCGGCAGAGCTTCCTCCCCCACTGTCCGTCCAGAGCCCACTCTCCCGGACGGAGTCGGCCGCCGAGTGAGTTCCCGGAGCGGAGATGTCAGATGTTTCATGAACGGCGAATGAGTGGTTGTAGAACTGAGCGAGCGCGGAATCAGCCGACGTGGCGGCCTGGACTCCAGATACATCATCCTGGTGGGCTAGATCCCGCGTCGTGAGGAACTGGGCAGCTCCCGCATTGACTATGCTGCGACGGTGTGGTTCGGGGTGGGATAGAAGTCTCCATTTCACCGGATAAGTGTCTGTAGCAAGCGAATGGCTGTCCGTAGTATCTGCTCCATCAAAGGGAAAAATCGGTCCGTCCAGGAGGTGGTCTTCTTCCCAGTTCAGACTTTGTGGAGTGGGAGCTCCCATCAGGAAAATGATTTTTCGGGGCGTCTTTGGGAAGGCCATGGTGCATTCCTTGGACCATTGTCAATCCGTGTGCATGAGGAGCGCTCCGTATGCACGGTCATCCAGTGATGGGTTGATCGATGAGATGCAGGTATGTCCGGGAGGAGTATTCGACCACCATCCAGCTGTTATATATTTCTCTCACTAAGGTCGGAGAAGTCTATGATGCCTGGCCAGCTGCTATCAACCGAACCATGGGTTCTGGTGACGGCCAGGCCTTTGCTGGTGAACGGTATTGCGATAAGCGGGAACGGTGTGCTGACCCGGGAAATCATTTAATCCAGGTTCATAAGACAACCGTAAGGGAGATTTATTGATCATATTGGTGAGCGAAGAGGGGAGAACTTCCCCCTCCTTACAGCTGGACGTAAACCGATAACTGGAAGTTCTGTTCTATTCCAACAGGTCGATTAAGACTCGTTGACCCTTTTCATCCAAGTCCGGGTACTTTCGCAACTGACGAAGTTCCATCCAAAAGGCCTTTGCGTCCCCATGTCCGTCGCCATGTGCCCCCATACGTTCTTGTAATAAGTTCTTCCACTCAGCTTCCTCTTCAGTCCATCCCCAAGAAGCCGAGACGTATTCATACCATATAGGGTAGTAGGCGGCAAATTCCCAGTCAAGTATGCCGACCAACGCCCCTTCTCGAACGATAAGGTTGCCCAAGTTAAGATCACAGTGAGTAAGAACGTAGGGTTCACATTTAGGCATGTGCTTCTTCAAATTCTCCAACGCTCGACGAGGAAAAGACCTTGCTAGCGGGTTATGAAGCATAAGGCTGATCGCATTCCACAGTTCGAGGTCAGAGCCAAACGGTCCGTGGGGCGCACGGTCAGTAAAGAGTAGCCCTGGATAACATGGGCCTTGATCGACTGTTTGTATGGACTTTGACGAGAGGACCGTAGTTTCTGGCGGACTTGGACAATCTGGTCTGCGATAGCTGTCTTCTGGGACTGTGATAGTGCAGGCCATGCCTGTTCGAGAGTCTGTCCCTTTATGCGTTCTTGGAGCACAAAATATCGTCCGTCGTTATCGACCCAGTCGCGTATAAGCTTTGGAGCTGGGATATCAGGGTGGTTCGAAAGATATTCCAGCGTTTTTGCTTCGTTTTTGGGGCCTTCATTAGGACGCTCTTTGAGGATCACATCTGACCCGATTGACCAGACGCCGCGTCGGCTCGCACCATAGAAGAGTTTGACATGGCTGGAATACGAGCATTGCTCTTGCTGTTCCAGCGTCCAACCACAGGCAACACAGCCTTTGGATGAGTCCTCCTCCATAATGCTCTTTCTGCTGAGATGGGCGTCAGATGTTTGCTCAAGGGTTCACCGCTACATAATACAGGCATCATCCTGCCGCGGAGACTTTCTTTGTGCGCATTACATACATAACATCCTTGATTAGTCCGGAATCAGACAAGTATCTGTAGTACAAGATCGCCAGTCGCACAAATATTCAGCACTTAGTCGATTCCAACGACCGTCATCAGATATTGGTCTGCCGCAACAAGTTTTCTTAGGAAGGTGAAACTTCTCAATGACTGGTGTCAGTGTCCGCCGATCTCAGCCAACCAACCCATCGGGCATCAATACAAACAACCATAGATTGTTTCGCACATCCAACATCCAACCACGGAGTAGAATCCATTCGGCTACTCATAGGTGATGGCAAGAGTGCAGTATTCACCCTACTGCCATGAAATCGATGCGATAACTACAATTACTGATTGGGGGCACTCATAGTCAATTGAATGTGGCTCGTCTTTAGTATGGCCTGTATTCAATTCTGACCCAGATGAGGCGATCCTTACCCTTAGTCGTCTTGATTACCAGGCCTAGATGCTGTCAATGGTAATCCCCTGAGTCCTGTACAATTCCCGAAATTGGCTTGAACTCGCCAGCAGTTCCCCGGGATGACCTGCCTCAAGGATACATCCATGACCCAGCACTACCACGAAATCACTATCAAGGATCGTTCTCAGCCGATGCGCAACAGTGATAATAGTCTTACTTGCAAAATCCTCCCGAATCACCCGTTGCATGACCCCATCCGTTCCCCAGTCAACATTACTCGTTGCCTCGTCCAGGACGAGAATAGTGCCGGACCTCAGCATTGCCCTTGCAAGACAAAACAACTGCTGCTGGCCATGTGACAGAGCAAGTGCATCAATATCGATGTCAAGGCCGCCGCGCTTCTGGACGTGCTCCCATAGTCCGACTTTCTCGAGGGCTTTGATGATCTCCTCGTCTGCAACTGTTTCGTCCGGCGACGCATTGAAACGGACTGTCCCGGGAAACAATAATGGATCTTGTGGGATGGCTATTAACCGCGAACGCACCTCTTGTCGGGATACGTTGTTGAGGTCAATTCCGTCAATCGTAATGCTGCCACTCTGGAGTTCAATCATGCGGAACAGAGCAGAAAGTAAGGTGGACTTTCCGCTGCCCGTCCGGCCACAGATTCCGACCTTTTGTCCGGGTTGGATGGCAAGGGAGAGTTTATTGAGGACGGGTTGGCTCGTGTCACTGGCGTACGAAGCCGTGATGTCTCGAAACTCCACCGCACCGCGAGCAGGCCAGTTTCCGGGCAGCGGCGTCAGCGACTGGGGGCTGGCTTCTTCCGAGACAGTCGTTTCTACAAACTCTTTAACACGGGAAACCGCTTGTAACGACATCTCAAGGTCTGTGTAGAAGAAGATGAACTGAGACAGACTCTGGCTGAAACCGAGGATGTTGAGCATCGCAACACCCAGACGGCCCCCGCTTGTGCTGCTCGGCAGCTGAGTCGCCAGGCTGACCAGCAGGATACCCAGTGCTGCAACGATGAGATCGAGGACAAAGTTCAGCCAGCGCTGGACGCAGTACAGGAGGTAGACGGGGCGCTGCGAAGCGTCCAGCCGTTCTTGATTGCGTTGTTCGAATTTCTCCTGCCAGCCGAGCGCGCGGATCGTCGGGAGACCTTCGAGTGTCTCAGAGATGCTGGAGAACAAAGGTGATTTCAGTTCCAGATCCAGTAAGCGAAGTTGTCTCGAAGTCCGAAGATAGAATCGTTGTAGAACCCAGGTAGCACCGAGGCAGAAGGGAACCGCAACGGCCAGGTAGGTAGACCCTACAGCTATAAGAGCAATCTGTGCCAGCGCTTGGAAAGCCATCGGTGTCGCCTGCATCATGGATACAGGCAGGCGACTATTGATCAGTGACATGTCCTGGCTGAATCGGTTCAACGTGATCCCCGAGTCCACGGACGAGAAGAATGACATGGGCGCATGAAGAACGGAGTCAAGGAGCTGCCAGTGCAGTTTCGCTGCTGACACAGGCACAATCGAGATCATCATAGACCAAATGCTCGAACTATAGTTCGATATGGCTCCGATAGCTAGAGCAAAGTAGACCGCTAAGAAGGGCCCATCATCGGCATTCTTAGATTCCGTCCACCATTGAACCCAGATCTGGGTGAAACTGCTGCAGAACACATACGCCAGGTTTGTAAGCAGGAATATCGACGCACGATACGACCCGATGGTCTTGAGATAATACATCAAGACAGCTGAATCGGATACAGGCTTCCTTATTGCTGGGGTAGCAGCCGCACGCGGCAATGACGGATTTTCTCCGTTTGGACCCTGGCCTGAAGCTAATGTACCAGAAGCCGGTTCCAAGCTGTGATCTTCTGCCCCGGCCTTGTCTGGAGGACAATCAGCTAACAGGCGTTTGACTGGGCCCTCTATGTCACTGAGCTCTTTGAATGAGCCACGTTGCTCGATGCATCCTTTCGAATCTAATAAACTGATAATGTCGGCAGATCGAAGATGTTGCACTGAGTGAGTGACCAGAATGACTGTCGCTCCAAGGTGCTGGAAGAGTCCCTGTCTGGACAGCAGACGATGAAAGACCAGTCTTTCAGTTCGCGCATCGAGAGCACTCAAAGTATCATCCAGGACGACTAACGGTGCTCGAGCGTAGACTGCCCGAGCCAGGGCCAGCCGTTGCTTCTGTCCACCACTCAAACTGATGCCCCGGCTTCCAACAGTAGTGTCATCTCCGTCAGGGAGATGTTCAATATCTTCTTCAAGTCCGCAGGACCACACAACCCTGTTATACCAATTTTTGTCGTATGGAGATTGATTCAGGATGTTCTCCTTGACAGAGGCGTTAATGATCCAAGGCGTTTGCTGGCAATAGGCAATTGCAGAACCATCTACCATCACCTTGCCGCTGGAAATGGTAATCTCGCCGAGGAGAGCGTTGAGAAGGGTGGTCTTTCCACAGCCCACAGGGCCAAAGACCACGTTTAACAGGCCTTTGTGGATTTCAAAGTTCTGCTTGTGGAGGACCGGCTGTGAGGACGCGGAGTAGGAAATGTCTGCGTCTTGCACCGAGACTGCATGTTTACTGAGAGCTGTTCCTCTCCATGTCGCTCCCAAGTTCTCCATTTCAAACAGGTTTTCGCTTATAAGACTCTCCGTCAAGCTTTCGCGACAACTCTCAAGGCCGGTATTCCTGCCATCGGCACGGTCGTCAAGCCGCAGGTAAGCCTCGATGCGTGTGAAAGAACCGAGGGTCCCCGCAAATGAAGGAATGGAAGATAAGACCTTTTGCAATGGAGTGGCGAGCAGCTGGGTCAGTGAAAGCGAAGCGAATATTTGTGCTGCGACAGAATCATGTCCATGATGTGATTTGACCCCATATAGATAGATGACAAAAGCGAACGGCGCGGAAAACTGCAGGGGTATTGTTGCTAGAGTCATGCCATTAGTGGGTATGCTTGTGTTCTCAGGAGGAGAACCAACAGATAATGGCCATGTACGCAAAGAACCTGCGGTAGCGCTTTGACAAATCCAGCTCGTACACCCTAGCGCCCTGGACCGTCCGAGCAATTGTTTCCTGCAGGCCCATCATTTTGACGCTTTTCATGTTTCTGAGGACCGCCGATGTGAGGGTCACCCGCTTCTGGATCGCAGCGCCCCATTCCCGTTGGCGCCGCGGAACATACTTCGCGATCCGTGTGTTTGCAGCGGTAGCAACTGAATTAGAGTAAGTCAGTAAGCAATACTTGGACTATTCAACCGCCGTCAGACATACGCAAAGCGAGTAACACAGGGGCAATACTGGCCCAGCTCAATTGCCGTTGCAGTAGCACGAGAGCCAATATTGTCTCAATGCTACTGGCCCAGATCTCATGGCCACTTTCAACGGTCAAGCCAATGCGATCCACATCCGAACTAGCAAGAGTTAATGCGGCGGATGATTTGGCTTCGTTTAGATGTAGTCTCAAGGTTTTGCGATAGATGATGCTCACAAGCGAACCGCGTATCATGACGGTGGATCGATCTACTTTGATATTGTACAGTCCAGTGCTCACCTAAATGATATAGTCAGCACCATACCTTTACGTTCCGGTAGAAGTTATGGAGACTCACTGCAATTCCAATATAGACGATGGCTGTCGCACCGATCAGCCCATAGCCGACGTTCCCGTCGCGGTCTGCATCTGGGAGCTGAACATAGTTGACTACGCTCGCCAGTAAGAGTGGCTGGCAGTACTTGAAGCCAATGAGCGCGATACGAGGGAGGACTGGGGAGAGCAGGGGCCCTTTTAATGAGACTGCAGTTGTCCTAAGTAGAGCGTACGGCTTGCTTTGCTCGGCTGGTTGAAATTAGTTTTGCTACTGTTGTGCCACCGAGTTTACCCGCTTACCTTTCATCCAGGCATCCTCTATGGCGTCTCCTAGATTTTCTGAGGCCATCTCTGGTTCAAGAGGATACAAGTCACTCAGGCGCAGAGTGCCTTTATAGCCAGTGAGAAACAGACGGTTCAACCACCAGAAAACCGCGCGATTGTAGATACTGCTGGTAGTTTCAGGTGACAATTTGGTGCCTTGTCCTTGTAGACTAGGCTGTTTCTCTTGTCCTTCCAGAACTGTGATGATCAGTTTGACTGCAAGCGCTGCAGTGAATGCCGCCGCGATTGGAGCGTCGGTATTGCGAAGCCATAATGATCGAGATTGGACGGCGTCAAACAGGACCGAAAAGAAGAGATAAATGCTCAGCAATGTGGACGGCCTCACGGATCGCTGGTGCTCGTAATACGAGAGAATAGCGAGCATCAACGCAGCAACCAATGCGAAGACGGCAGCTGGGATGGAAACAGACGTCTGCAGTGATGTCTTCAATGACCACAGGGGAAGCAGGGCCAACTGAAGAATGACCAGGAGAGCGATGATGCCCTGATAGTGTCAGGAAAGACCGAATAGAAACTACTGGGGAATGTGGTATTACCAATTTGACAAGTTGACTCCTGGAATTGCGGATAACTATGGGGGCTCGGCGGAGCTGCCACAGCCGAGGAACGCTGGAAACCAAAAACAAGATTGACGGCACAATTGAAAGCCAGATTTGTTCAAAGTGGACAGTGAAGTCAAACTCTCCATGACAATGCATAGGCAAGGTCGGTCCCCAGGAGTGGTCCGCTTGTAAACATGATGGCGAAGGCATTGTGCCTGTTGGGACCACCTGGGATGGTGGGATCAATCTCGTTTATGGCCCAGTATATGTAGAAAAGAGGGGGTGATTCAGATATAGGTGTTTCTCGTAGACATCACATCGAATTCCAACCAACCTTGGCTTATCCAGAGAATTGCGAGCATGAAGGAGTGATGATAAGACAGGGGACTGCGTTACATTTGTAACATCCATGTGACCTTTGAGTCACCAAGCCCTAAGATATATGCTAGTATGCAAATGCCAAGCTCTCTTGGAAGCAATCAAGCAACATGCCCCCATGGCACTAAATGGCTTAGGTCCTTGGCGATCTGTACCATGACAGACGTTGTATTTGAAACTTACCTCTTGATTTACCTCCTTAAGAGTATACCATGCGCATCACCCCTCAACCATATGATACGTGAATCATGATATGGTCATACATTAAATATCGCGTAATGTGTATCCTACATAAGTTCCGCAGAAGGTTAGACACTTAGAAATATATTATCTTCCATTACCTATTACAAGATAGTGGTATATCCTAGAGCCTAGAAATAGATATTAAGTATATATTCCGGGGAACCTTGGAACAGGTCTTCTTCCGGAAACATGCTTTACAAGCTAAATGAATTCGGGGTTCATAGTAAGCAACTGGTCTCGGATCTCAAATATGCCAAGCAATGAGAAGACCCAGGTCCTGGTTTCTGTAAAAGAAAGTGCGATCCGTATGTTCATAACACAGCCGATTAGGATCTGCTCCGCGGGAAAGGAACCACTCTGCCAAGGCACTGTCATGAAAAGAGAATCTATGACAGGAAGTCCATTAGAAGCCAATTACTTGTCTGCATGATACGAACTTACGCTGCAGGTGAAGACGTATCCCAGTCAACTGGTGCATTGATGTCCCATCCGTGGGTAAGAAAGCGTCTAAAGCTTGATATGCCGTGCTTATGGTGGCTTTCACGAGCTGAGTCCATTGGGACGTGGATCGCAAGTAAACAGCAGATGAGGTGAAATGAGTTTTTCTCCACTGCCTTGTAAAGAAGGAAAACAGTTTTTGTCCGGAAGGTTTCGTCGTCTAGGCTGTCGTGTCGCGCACCTTTGCGAGTGTAGTGTGAACTCTTCCATGTTGTCGGACTGGAAATAGGCTCGAACTGGAGCCATTTCATTAGATGGAATGAAGTCCCACTTTGACATTTTCTGAGAGATCGATAGTGGAATAGTGAATGAGAACAATTTTACTACCAAAACTTGCAGCCCACGCAGACCGTAGCTTTCCCAACGTACACTGCACTGCTGCGGTGCGGTGATAAACCCCGACTTGGAGATAAGGCATCACTATCTATGATGCCTGAGGCCGCAATAAGGAATGAGGTAAGCATCCGGGGGCGCAGAAAGACCAGAGTGGCACCACCACCAATTTCGCCTCCGCATCATTCATCACCTCCATCATATTGAGATTCCCTTCTCTCATTCCTCCCAACAACCATCTTAGGGCCGCCATCCGCTGATCATCGGTGATGGCATATATCTCACCCGACACTTAATCCTGTCGCTTCACCCCCCTCCTCGTTCTATTCCCCGAGGATTCGATACTCCCCGTTGCTGCGGCCGAGCGCCGCTACCCTTCGGTCAACCATGGCCTTCCAACTTCCGATCACCAACCCAGTACGGGCTCTACCTCTCTATGCCCCCAGATCTCATGTCGCTGACCCGAATCCTCTCAAACAGAATGTCGCAGCTGCGACGACGGATCTCTGGCCGGCGATATCGAAGTTCCTGCGCACGCCCTGGAACATCCAGCGCAATCCGACTATCTCCGGCTCCGCCACCAAGGATGCCCGTCAGCGGGCAATTGGAGAAACAAGTGCCGCGGTATGCCTTCCAAAACAGTGCTGGCTATTGTGGAAATTTCAAAGACAGGGACTGATAGATGTCAAGGAGTATCGTGTGTCACTGCCTGACTTTCTGGAATCGGTGCCCGCCGAAGCGTTGAAGCCCGGTGTCGCTCACCGGCTTGTGCGACAGGGATGGTCTCGATCGCTGTTCAATGGTATGAGTCTCTCATACATGCTCCGCTCATGTTATTTTATGCTAACCTATCCAGAAACTTCTCTTTGGACATCGCCGTCTTTCGCCTCTCGTCACCTTCCATCGACGTCCTCTCGCTCCTTTTCCACCCTGGCCACATCTCCGAACCGTCATCGCCGCACGCTCCCCAACGGACTTTCGAGGTTGCAACAACAGCGCTTCTTGTTTGGTGGTGCCAGTCACAATGTACTCGCCCAGAAGGAAAAGACCGCGAACAACAATCCCAACAGCGCCAACGCCCAAAATGCCTTCTACCAAGCCCTTCTTCGTGCCAACATGCCTGCGATCATCGTCGAACGATACAAAACTGGTCACTTCGCGAGCAACGCAGCTACGGATGAACTCTACTGGAAGGCTGTGCAACGTGTTGGCGGAGCCGATGCCATCGCGTCCGGCTCTGGTTCGACCTCCGATATCAATACCGAACAACTCCAAGCCATCGGCCAAGCTGTTGCCGCTCGCAACCACGGCGGTCAGATTGGAATGGCGACGAAGCAGACCGGAACTGGTGCTAAGGAATCTCCCCTGTACGTCGTTGTAGAGGAGTCTCTCGGCAGCGCCGTATTCCGCTGGGTCAAGTTCTTGCTCTATTTCGGTTTTTTCACGTACATGTCCCTCGTCTTAGTGACCATCCTGGTTGAAACTACTGGCGTCTTGAAGAACATTCGCGGCCCCCAGAACAACGAGGCTCAACCCCAGCAACAAACGGTCCGTTTCAGCGATGTGCACGGTTGCGACGAAGCCAAGGATGAGCTTCAGGAGCTGGTTGAATTCCTGCTGAACCCTGACCGTTTTTCTTCGCTTGGAGGTAAACTGCCCAAGGGTGTCCTTCTTGTTGGACCTCCTGGTACCGGAAAGACCCTGCTTGCCCGTGCTGTCGCAGGAGAAGCCGGTGTCCCTTTCTTCTACATGTCCGGTTCCGAGTTCGACGAGGTCTACGTGGGCGTTGGGGCTAAGCGTGTCCGTGAACTCTTCAACCAAGCCCGAAGCAAGGCTCCTGCTATCATCTTCATTGATGAGCTGGACGCTATTGGCGCGAAGAGAAACGAGCGCGATGCAGCGTATGTGAAACAGACTTTGAACCAGCTCCTCACCGAGCTTGATGGATTCTCCCAGACCAGTGGCGTGATCATCATCGCCGCTACCAACTATCCTCAGCTTTTGGACAAGGCTCTGACGCGTCCTGGTCGGTTTGACCGGAAGGTGACTGTTGGTCTCCCGGATGTTCGAGGCCGGATGGATATTCTCCGCCACCACATGAAGGATGTTCAAATCAGCACCGATGTGGATGTGGCCGTGATTGCCCGTGGTACTCCTGGGTTCTCCGGTGCCGATCTGGAGAACTTGGTCAACCAGGCGGCTATCTACGCTAGCCGGAACAAGCAAACGAAGGTTGGACCCAAGGACTTCGACTGGGCCAAAGACAAGATCATGATGGGTGCAGAGGCTCGCAGCCGCATCATTCAGGATAAGGATAAACTCCTGACTGCTTACCACGAGGCCGGTCATGCGCTAGTGGCCTACTTTTCGCCATCATCCACTCCTCTCTATAAGATCACCATCGTTCCCCGTGGAATGGCGTTGGGTGTGACCCACTTCTTGCCAGAGATGGACATGGTTTCGCGAAACTACACAGAATATCTGTCCGACATCGATGTCTCGATGGGCGGTAAGGCGGCTGAAGAGCTTATATTCGGACCTGACAAGGTTACAAGTGGTATCTCTGCGGTGAGTATCGACTGATGATTGATGAATATTACATAGCTAACGTCTTCTACAGGACATCCAACAAGCCACCGAGACGGCTTTCACACTCATCACTCGCTTTGGCTACTCGAAAAAGCTGGGCAATGTCGACCTGTCTAGCAACTATGACAGCCTGTCTTCTGAGACCAAACAGGAGATTGAAGGCGAAGTGCGACGTCTCGTTGAGGAAGCCCGCATGAGGGCCACCAAGATCTTGACAGAGAAGCGCAACGAGTTGGAGCTCCTGACGAAGGCGTTGATTGAATACGAGACCCTTACTAAGGAAGAAATGGAGAAGGTGCTCCGAGGCGAGAAGCTCGACAAATTGGAGTCTAAGCCTTCTGCACCGCTGAAACTGCCGGAAGCTCTCCAGACGACTAAGCTGAGCTCGTCCGCGTCCACCGAGGGTCCCCCGACATCGACAGAGTAGAGGCTGTACTTGATGTCTGACAATTTTCTTCTCGTTTCCTACTGAATTCCCTTATCTCACTCCTCTCTATCTCCGATATACACCTTCCATCAAAGAAAACCGCCTCGCCTTCTGGGTCGTGGTGTACATTATCATGCCCGCTTTTCATTTTATCTCTTCGGTTTCGTCTCGTCATGTTCCTCTTTTCTTCTATTTCTCTTTGCGCGATATCTGATCGTGGACTTTGAAAGTACCATGCATCTAGCATCTGGCATATCGGACTGAGGAGTGCAACGGCAAGCAATGGCTTTGATTGGATTGTACTGTAGTGTACATACATACATAAATAAGCAATGAGTTTCTGCAGATGGTCGAGTAGGAGTTTGAACTGTTTATATGTGGAAGATGGCATGTAGTCGGCCGCAGCGAGGTGAATGTCTACCTAGCGCAGAGGACACACTTTCATTCAATCTTTCGTGGAAGCCCAGCACTTAGTGAATAGGTGATTCCTACCTTCACCTCACATCCTTCCTCACCTATCCATATCTCATCCATCCTCCCAACCTTCCCTCGTCACCCTCACCTCATCACCCTCACCTCCATTTCTCAACCTCTCCATTCTCCTCACAACTTCTCACACTCTCCAAACAATCCGACCTCAAATCTCCAACCTCTCACACAATGCCCAAGATGAAGAAACCTCTCGTGCCCATCCCTCTGACCCCCACTCACCTCACCGGCGCTCAACACACCATCCCCGGACAAAACGCTATCGACACCCACACCCGCGAGGCACTCAAGCACGAACGCGAGGCCTTGCGCCACGAACGCGAAGCGCTGAAGCACGAGCGCGACGCCCTCCTCGCCAGCAACAAGAAAAACCACAATCCTCCCGCCGAATCCTACGCCATGGCGGCTGCGTTCCTGTCCATCCGCGAAGAGGTGGAGAAGACCTTCGCCGCGGAGAAGGAGCAGATGCAGCAGGAGATTCGCCGAGTTGAAGGAGAAAGTCGCCGAGAAGGATGGCAAGATTGAGCGCGTCCAGCAGGAACTGTTGAGTCTCAACGGTTGTCTTGGGGATGAGATCGAGCGCCAATACGTCGAGTGCGACTCGCTTCGTGCGAAGTTCGCTAAGCTGCGTGCGGATTTGGGGGAGAAGGACGACTGCGGTGGAGGCTCGTACGGGGATCCCTACGGTGCTGCCAATTGGGGAACTTCTGATACGGCCAGTTGTGTTCCTGACGATTACTACGGTTGGGAGCGCCCGAGCCCGGTTAAGAAGCAGCCGGAGGCAGTGGTTTCAGTCTGTTGGGGATGATTGCTTTGACTGGCGCCTGTATCTATGCATGCAGACCTTCTCACTGTGATGTCGCATTGGCAATGAGATGCACCGCAAGGATTCTATTGTCCATGGATTCTCCGGACTTAGTCCATCTAGTTCTAGGTAGTGCCGGTCCGTCTCTACCTAAGAAAGCCTTCAGGTGATACCTTTGCTTCCTCCCACAGGGCTGTCCGTCTTCGTCAAGTAAACCATTCGGAGTAAACCACAACAGTTTTCCTCCCACAAAGTCGAATTAGACGAGGTCCTACCAAGAATATCCAGCAAGGACAGCGTCTGTCTCTATACACGGTCTAACTACGCTAAGTCAAGATGCCGATGCGGAGTATATATCCAAGTCAGCCATCCATACTACAATCCTCTAAGCAACTTACGTTTGATCTAGGTCCAATTGAGGATATATACCGTACATTTCTAGCTAATAATATGTACTGACCAATTTACCTGATCTGACAATCGGGTATCCAAACAGACCACCACCGAAATACCCCAAACCCCAGTGTATGTATATAGAAAGATAGACCAAAAGCGCTAATGCAAAAAACGGCCATCCAAGGTATTAGTAATATGCATAACCCAGTCCATGAAAGAAGTCGTGTAATCACTCTTCATCCTCGTCATTCGTGTCAACCCACCCTCGGGACATCTGCACCGCCTTCGACCACCGGTTGTACAGCTTGCGGCTCTGGGCGGGGGAGATGTTGGGCTTGAACGTGGTGCGGTTCGCGCGGTTCATGTCCTTGAGTTCGCTGAACTCTTTCCACACGTCGATGGCGAACCCGGCGGCGATGGCGGCGCCCAGGGCGGTGGTCTCGTGCATCGCGGGTCGTTCGACGGGGATTTGGATAATATCTGCTTGGGTCTGGGAGTTGTTAGTCTTTGCTTGGGTGTAGAAATCAGACGACAGAATCTCACCTGCATACAGATGTCGGAATTGCTCATGCCTCCATCCACGGCCAATTCCGACAATTTATGTCCACTGTCCATCTCCATGGCATCCAAGATGGCCTTGGTTTGGAAACAGGCGGCTTCCATTGTTGCTCGGGCGATGTGTCCACGCTGAGTGTGTTGCGTAATACCAACTATTGCACGTTAGTAGAGCTCATACAGCCAAAACCTTCTGGGGAAACGTACAGATTGTTCCCTTCGCATCATCAATCCAGTACGGCGCGAAGAGACCACTGAACGCGGTGACGAAGACACAACCTCCGCTGTCGGGAACGGTGGCGGCGACCTCGCTGACCTTGCGCGAATCACGGAAGAAACCCATATTGTTCATGAGGAAAGAGACACCACTTCCGGCCACCGCCACGCTACCCTCCAGCGCATAAACGGGTTTCCGGTTTTTACCGAGCTGGAAACCAACGGTCGCCAGCAACCCGTGCTTGGAGATGACGGGTTTCTCGCCCACATTGTAGAGAAGGAAACAACCGGTGCCGTACGTGTTCTTCGCCGTTCCAGGAGTGAAGGCGCAGTGACCGACGAGGGCGGACGACTGATCGCCGAGACAGCTGGTGATCGGGATACCGTCCAGCGGCCCGAATCGGACGCACCCGTACCCCTCGGGGTCGGATGACGGAAGAATCTTGGGGAGTCTGATCTTGTTTCGGTCAATTCCGAAGAAGTTTAATAGGCGATCATCATAATCCAAGGTTTCGAGACTCATAAACATGGTTCGGGACGCATTCGTGACGTCCGTGACCAGGCGGCCACCCTCCGGGCCGCCGTTCAGGTTATATAACAGCCAGGCGTCAGGGGTTCCAAAGGCAAGTCGGCCTTCGTCGTAGGCCTTTTTGACTTCGGGAAGATTGCGGAGCATCCAGACCAAGGTGACCGAGGAGGGGTATGTGGACAGGGGCAGACCGCAGATATTGGACAGCTCCTCGGAACCAGGCTGTTCTTTGAGTTCGCGCACGAGACCGGTGGTCCGAGTGTCGGGCCAGGCAATGGCATTGTGCAGGGGCTCACCCGTCTCCCAATCCCAGCAGATGGTGGTTTCTCGTTGACTGGTGATGCCAATGGCCTCGATATCGGTCGCGGCGTGACCGAGGGCGAGGAATTCCTTCATCGCCTCTTCAATACAGGTATAGACGGAATCGACCAGTTCGAAGGGGTCTTGTTCGTGCCATCTACGACGGGAGAATCAATTAACGGGGGAGTGCGATGGGAGGCAAATTGTGGTTGACTTACCCTGAATGCTCGTGGATCTGACGAAATTCAGTCTGGTATTTGCAGATGGGCACACCGGTGCAGTCAAAGATAATGAAACGGGTGCTGGTGGTGCCCGTGTCGATGGCGCCGATAAAGCGATCCTTGAGGTTGTCTTTGCGACGGTCTTCATTCTGGAGGAGGGAGCGATCGCCGTCGTCGGTAGACTGGGTGCGGAGCTTAACGTGCGCCTCCTCAGCGTGTTCTTGTTCGTCAACAAGCGAGTCGAGGTCGGACATGTCGAAGGGGTTTCTCATGATCGCGGAGTCGAGTGTGATGGTGGGGAGATGAGAGCGGAGAGGGGTCGGAAGAAAAGGATGGCGCGAAAGTCGGAAGTCGGAATGACGCAAGATTGGGAGGAGAGAATTGGAGAGGAGAGAGAGGGAGCGAGGAGGAATTGATTTACGGGCGTCAATTCGGACTTAAGAGGGGGGAGGAGAGGTGTGGGGGGAGGAATGACGCTGAGGCGGAGACTACAACAGTCGTAATGGGCAGAAGAAATAGTAGGTAATAATAAGGATAATCCCACGAAGACCAAGAATCAACCCCCCCGGAGAAAATGGGAATCGGACAATAATAGCGAGCAATGACAAACTCCAGCCAAGCGCGACGGTGACGTATCCGGCAGGACACCCGGGGAGGAGGAAGGAAGTTCGGGAAGGCGGCGGCGATTAGGTAGGTAGGTAGAGTGGTAGAGTAGGTAGAGCAGAGAGGCAGGTCAAGGGCCAAGGGTCAAGGGTATGAGGTCACACCGGATGGTGGCAAGAAGAGGAAGGCAGAAGGAAGAGAAAGAAGGAAATGGGGAGGGGCACCGTCCGGACTGGTCAGGGTTTTTATCCAGTCCGGTGGATCATCTTTTTCCTCCCTTTTCTTTTTTTTCTGATTTTCTTTTTTATTAATATTTTTTCTTCTGCTCCATGTCTTGATTGTGCTATGGATTTTACGTGACTGATTATTTCTATAGACCCTCACTGATTCTTCCTACAGCATTCCTCCTATAGTACTGCTACTATTCCCTGCGCTCCCCGTTCGTCCATGGCGGAGAAGTGGGGGAGTGGGGGAGAAGGGGATTTTTCTGATCAGACGACCTTTGCCCGTCGTCAGCAATGGGCCAGCTTCCCCTTTCTTCTGTCTCCTTTTCGACGAGGTGTCTCGGTATCTAGGTATGTATATTCTATCATTTGAATTCTTCTAGAAGATCTGGTGATGATCCCATGGGACTATCAATTGAAGCCGAACAATAATCCCTTAGATAGAGGTGTTAGCACTACATACTACTCCGTACTACTCCGTACTTAGTACTCTGTAGGAATGCTGGGAGAAGAATAAACCCACCAATCCGCCGTGGTTTCCTTCCCGGGCGGATATGCTTGTTTTGTTTAGGAAGGTTTGCCCTGGTGGCTGTCTTCTTCTAGACTCGACCTGGAACTCTTTCGCAACTTTGATTTGATTCTAAATGCACCTGACCTCCCACTCCCCTGCCAAGAACCCTTGCAATCCATCGGTTATCTTCTATTATTCTTCCTAATAATATTAATTGCTGGCTTAGGTACCTGACCTAGAATAACAGAAGATAGACGATCACTGGCCAAAACACTGCTCATACTCCTATGGATATGCACAACGGCACTAGTGCCCACCCAACTAAGAATAGTTGGCGACTCCCACATGACATCGATCCGGGACCCATCCTGGAGGATTCCATGGATTTCTCTTCGCCCTCCTGCTACTTTCGACGCCTAGACTCCGGAAACAGCTCCTTGCTCGAAGGCGCTCATTCCTCTGAATAATATGACAGTTTTGAGACTTCTACCGAGTGATCCTTCGTTTCGCCTAGTATCTACTATCTACTATCTACTCACGACTGAGCCATGAATCAGGTACCTGCAAACCTGGAAGACGGATCCGTCGATCTGGAACGAAATTCTTGGAACAGCGCAGAGAACCCGTGCAGGAGGGGCGCTGCTAGACCTTGTCGATCGAGCACATGACAAAGCTCAATTTTCTCCCTGGGATCTAGACCATTCGGCCCTCGCTCTCCCCAGTTGTACAGGTACATACTTATTTTCTTGTCGCCAGCCTTTCCTTCGATGGTCGTGCTGTCTGCTGTCTCTGTTTCATATTGCTAGTAGTTTTGTTAATACCACAATTCATATACTTCCCCTAGATTATTTTCTTATCCATGCTCAATTCGACATCGCAAACGACAGTTCCATGGAATGGTACCTGAGGCTAGTCCGCCGAGGTGCTCCGTGCGCTGGCAACGACCCTGAGTTTCTCCGTTCGGCCTTGCTGATTAACGGAGAAATTGTGCAGGCCGGTTACTCGGTTCGGCTTGGCTGCTGTCCACGGGATCAATTGTCCCGATCACGCGGGTGTTCAAATCTATCGACAGCTCTCTACCTATGTTCGAAGATTTCATATACCTCCCTAACCGCCAGAACCAAACTCAATTCCCTTTGTACTTTTTCCGCAAGACAATGCCATTCACTATACGACTGAACCAAATATCCATCATAGACGATCTTAGTCAACGACCCAGTCAGCATCTCGGGTGGTGACGTCGTCGACCAGACTTCCGACCTGACCTTACCTCGCTATGACATGGATTAGCATTATGTATGTAGGTATTGTTCGCCTCAATGTCTTCGGGATCCCATCCGCCGAACTATCGACCTCCTACAGGAACCGTTGTTCCCATTGGGTGGATCGACTGCCTGCAGCTTGATCGACGATCTGGTCACGCTGTCGCCATAAGACCCCAAATACCGTATTCAAGCATAAATCATAGTCTGTCATCTGGTAGAACAACCAACCTACCGTGCATGCGTGCCTTATCTCCCGACAGCGGGGCGTGCCTCAGGCACCACCCGAAACCTGTTTCGCAGCCACTTCGTCGTCATCCGCGACGGCGGATCGGCAGCGGTTCCAATCCGGTGAAGCGCCACGGTGGCCGGGGGGATGTTGTTTGTGCCATGCCAGGCAAGGCTCAAATCGATGTCATCCGTGTCCGTCCTTGGCTGCCATGGCGGCATCCGTGCTTTGCGTCGGGTCGTCGGGTGCTCTTTTGGTCCTCGTTTGACCTTGTATGTCTGCCAGCGCATGCACTGTCCGCCCATCCCCGCATGCTCTGACCGATCCCGGGTGATCGTACTGGATCCTTCTTCCCTCGCGACGCCCAGCTTGTTTCCACCCCGCTTT